>NW_025336598.1:27950038-28435789 GCF_004798865.1 Varanus komodoensis | reverse complement strand
AATTCCTGTTATTGCTAAAGATGGTTGAGATGCTATGAATGCCTTATTAGCTACGGCCTAGATAGATTACCTGCTCTTCTAAACAATTTTCCCAAGCAAAGGGAAAAGCCTTCCAATAAAGAGGAGAGAAATGAAACATCACAATTAATTGGGGTACTTTGTAGCCTTGGAAACAATGTGAGAGCTGTGACATCAGCAACAATTATGTGTAATTTTTAGCCCTATTTTATCTCCAAGGTAACCAGAGCCAATCTTTTTGCTTGGAATATTCCAGAGTTTCTTGGGCTGAGGAGCTGTGCATGAAGCGTACTGTTAAAGAGGCTGCTAAAATAGTATTCCTCTGGGCTGGCCCCTTGCTTGTTTATTCAGTACTATGATTTGGCAGTTTAAATATGTGAATGATTCCCCCGAAAAGCCCCCTGAGGTGAGATGACAGTTTTACATGCGATGTTTAACCCATGATAGCTTCTTTGAACGGGCAAGTCATTAGTTGATTCTGTAGCGATAAACATGCCTGTGTAAGCTCTAAAAGATATTTCTGAGTGTCTGAACTGTTTGTGCTCCTGTTAATAAGTGAAATCATCAGTGATTGGCATCAGGAACAGTATCCAAATGAATGCTGCACCTTTTCTATTACTGTTGCACCTGTGTTTCCTAAAAGAGCCCAGGAAATGAGTGCAAACTCTCATTTCTGGAATGGGATGCATCAGCAAAGCTGCCTTCTGAGAGTTCCGCTGACCTGCCTCATTCCAGAAACAAGGCTTTCTGCTCATTTTTGCTGCAGCAACCACTAGTTTCCCATAGTGGTGGGTCATGGGCAATGTTAGATGCTGACACATTGCTTTTTTAGGCTCAAAAATACAGCATGTTCATCTGATGGCTTTCCTGTCTTAGGGCTCACTTTGATGTTAACTCAGAGGTGTAAGAACTCACCGCTGTGGTGAGTCTCCTTCCTACAACATTCTGATACATTAGAGGCCACATTTTGCAAAGGAGGAGACTATGATGTGGCTTCTTTCTATGAGGTTGTGTCACCCAGTCAGGACTTCCTAGCATAAACATGTTTCATATATGTTGTCTCATACATGATGCTCTCTAGCCATGGCTTTGATGGAATTTCATGCATGTGGGTATTGCCCTCATAGGCAGTTCATCGCATTTGAAGAAGGCTTCATGCATCACTGAATGACAGGATTGCAATATTCTAATATTCTTACTGCGAGATAGCATTGTCTGGGCAACAGTGTATTTTAGCCAGGCACAGAAACTAGTCTCACCCATTTGTCTTTCTCTGCTGTTTGGCATGCTTATATTTTGCATGGGAGCGGATAGTAATAAATGGATAAAAGAGCAATGCATAAATTTGTAATGAAGACATGGATTGATGATAAGAGAGAAAGCATTCACGTCACTTCCTTGCTGCCACAGACAGTGTTTAATGTCAGTTGCCTCTTCATTTCTTGAAAAAGTAGAATGCCTTATGGGAAACCATAAAGTGAAATAGGTTAAATATGTGTTATGAAGCTTGAAGTCTGGAAAAGCAAATGGGGTTTATTCAACTGTACCTTGAGGTATTTGCAAAACGAGCTTCTCTCTCTCTCTCTACCCTCCTGTCCAAAGGTAACTAGAAACTAAAATTGAAAGCTGAAAGCAAAATGACAAACACAAATGATGCCTTGTTAGGCTATGCCCATGACTAATACAACCTTGTAGTTGTCAAACTCCCCGGAATCCAGTCGCCTACACCTTGCAAGGAAAAATAGCAAAGCCAGATGTTACCAAGCAGAGTGCATTTTCTGCCTGAGAACAGTCACTTCCACATGGTATTTCAAAAAAGAGTGGCTTACCAAGCAATATGATTCCTGTTTACGCCAAAGTGAGGCCCACTACATCTAAAAACACAAACTTCTGGTTAGGTGTGCCCAGTGTGTTGTCCTTACAATGCAAGCCTTTCTTTTTAAGTTCACATATTACTTATATCTTTTGTAAGTAATTGAAACCTTCCTATGGTAAGCATGTCATGAACAGAGCTGGCTGGAGCTGGGGTCGGACTGGATGGCCCGGAAGGCCCCTTCTGAATCTCTCTATGTTTCTATGTCTCTATGGTTCTATTCATTGATGAGGTTTACAGTGTTACCTGGAAGTTACAGGTAACCTAAGTATAGTTATGTGAGAAATTCTCAATTTGCCTTTATTACTGTTAAATTCTCCACACAGTATCACATAGGACTGCCTGTGTGCATATAGAATCATAGAACCTTCACAAGGTGCTCACCCCTCATTTTGCACCTGCCCAAATCTCACCCCTTCTTTTGCACCTGTCTTGAAGGGTAGAGGAAATGCTTCTTTACACTTTTTTTCTTCACAGCTATTCAGGGAACCTCAAAGTTTGGTTCAGATGATGTCAAGTTGACCGTTTCCTGACAGTTAGGACCCCGAGGGTGTGGCATGGGCTTCCACGAGAGGTCATTGAGATCCCGTCGGTGCAGGTGTTCAAGGATAGGCTGGACGGCCACATGGTGGGCATGTCATGAGCGGAGCCGGCTGGTGCCGGAGGTCAGACTAGATGGCCCGGGAGACCCCTTTGGACTCGCTCTGTTTCTATGTTTCTATATTTGCTTGGAAGAAAGACCTGTGGTGCCCCATGTGGCTTGTTCCTTATGTGTTTTAAAGACTGGGCTTCATTTTTAATGGTACTGTCCAAGTTTCTCCAATCTGAAGTTGTGGACTTCAGCTTGGATCTAGCCAGCATGGCCAATGGTCAAGTATTGCAGAAGTTGTCCAAAACATCTGGAGGACCAGGTTGCAGAAGATTGGTCTATAGGTGATGATTTAACCTTCAAATTAATGCTGTATCCTGATTACAGCAACATCTTATTGTGGATTGAAGAGCATGTATAGCCTGCAACCTAAATGTTACTGTCAGTTTGCTATATAAAAGTATCTCCTCAGGCTACCATACAGCTGCTTCTTCCACCTCCCTTTTTTAAGGAACTCATGCAGTGATTTATAAACTGCTTCTTGAAAATCAGAATGTTTCCTGAATAATTTTGCAACTGAATAATCTGTCAGAATAGTTTGTTTCTCATCAGGATGGCACCTGTCAAAACTGCATGCTGGATTCTTGCCAGGAAAGGCCTGATTAAACATTTGTTTTTAAAATCTGTTTAGCATCCTGTCCTCTATTCCTTCCTCTCTCCTTCTCTCCACCCACTCCTTCTCTTTTTAAGTATAGCTTTTGGAAAGATTTTGTTTCATTTTCCTGTCAAATCCTTTTGTAAAAGTGTTTTTTAAATTAATCTGTTTTTTAAAAAACTGTTTTGCTAAGGTGGTTTTGGGAACACACCCACATTAAAAGAGGAAGAACAATGCAGACTTGATTGACAAAATGCCTAGCAAATAATAATTGCCCTTCATTTTAGGAAAGGAAAGCAAAGGTCAATTATTTTTTCCCTCCAAATTAGGAACATGGATACTAAGAACCAGAAATAGCCTGTTGGATCATGGATCTATTTTATAACTGTATGTATGCATGTAACCAAGTACACATTTTGGTTGTAAATGCATTCAGATATGTAGTTCCAAAATCAACAGAATCTATGTATAAGCCTCCCACTTACTTAAAATATATTGCTATGTTCTCAGAGACAGTAGTTTAATATAAATAATGAGGAAATATTTGGCTGTCATTCCTAGTTGTAGAATTCTCACCCCGCTAATTCTGTAATTGTTAATATTTTTCAAAAAGAAAAAAAATCTGATTTCTAGTTTTAATAAGCTGAACATTTTTTACTTCTCTTTTACTTGGCAAGTTTCACTTAGGGATGGCTTAGAGTGAGTCTTGGCATATGATTTACTTGCAATGCCTCTATGAAATACTGAAGATGACAGACAATCTTCTTGTTCAGGCAACTGAAAGTCCCTGTCCTCCTTACTGCTAACCAGTGAAGAGAGGAAGGAGATTGGTGCAAACATATCACTACCTTTTCCTTGTGTGTTCCATCTCTGAGGCTGACAGAGCCCTCAGGGTGTGTATAATCTAGAGTTATGGGATGAAATGAAGCAAACCACAATTTCCCAGTGGTGTGACCTGTTAGACTGAGGACATGCCACTCAAGGGGGTTGTTGGAAGCTTCATTGATTGTGGCATTTTAATACCAGACTGGACAAAACAGTAAGGGATGTAGCAGAGCAGTTAAGCCTAAAAGGGTGCCATTCAGGTTAAAAGTATGCAACCTAGCACAGATATACACTGACCCATGCTAATATGTTTTACAATGAATCGCAGGAAGCAACCTCTTGTGGAGGACAGGAGACCGACAAATAAGTCCCATCTTTTAGTCCACTAACCAGGACAAACATCCCTACCATATGTGGCTTTGTGAGTAATTGTAATTTGTCTCAAACTTAGCCAGAGTCTGGCCTGCCATGCAGCAGGCTGACAACACTGGCAGGGGATAGCCCAAGTCTCACAGTGCTTTGCACCTCCAACACCTCCACTACATTGAGCTATACAAAATGTCATAGCACTGCTCATCTACCAGTGCTTGGTTTGGGCACCAAATACTCTGGATACCATGCCAAAAAACAGGCAAACTGTGTGTACATGTATACAGAGCTAACCCTTGGTCTTTCCAAACCATGCGCCTAGCATCTGCTTCTAGGCAATGCCACATCTGGCCCAATGCTTCTTTGGGGTACAAGACACGGTTACGAATGGCACCTTGTGCCAATATTGCCTGGCATACTTAAAACGAGTAAGGAAGTGGGGATATTCACCTCAGGTGCAGTTTGGGGCACTGCAAACCCTACACCAAAGCCCCCAAAGAGTGGCCTATACAAGATGCTGCAGCATCACACCCAGTCCAGTTCTTCATTTGATCAGAGGTCATAGCCACACAGATTGTCCCCATGCCGGTAAGATGTAGTACACTAAAAATAAATATGGATCAAATATGTGTGCATCCCAAACTAAGCTTGAGCCATCCCAAATAATATATCCAAAGCCTCAGAGAGAGTGACTTCTGTGCAAGGCCACACCCCAGAATAAGATTTAGCTTCCTCCAAATCATAGGCTGAAATCTTCAGATTGTTCCAACACTTGTTGGAAGACACTTTCAAGCGTCCCCCTCAGTAATATCTAGTCTACACAGAAATGAATACAGCAATGGAAATGTGCATCCCAGAATAAAATTTGAGCTACCCAAACAGCATGCACTCAAACAACCAAGAGAGGGTCATCATGCCTGGCCCAGCTATCTATCTGGACACAGGGCATTGTTTAGCAGCCAAGTTCACACCACCAGGACATGATCTGATATTATTTGTTGGGAAAGGCAACATGTTCATTTGGAACATATGGTGTATATTCCGAGATATCACAGCTGTGTTTGTAGCACAGGAAGGAGCTCCAGCACATGTCCCTGACAACACCGCGGCCGTGGTGCCACCTGAAAGGATTGCAGCACTCGTATATGAACTGTGCTAAGCCAATCTGTCAAGCCAGCATCGGTTTTCAAGAAGTTCACATTCCTTGGGGAATACCCACCAAACAGTACACAAAGTCTTTGCAGTGTATCAGGGCAGATATGCATGGTGACAGGTAATTCAAAGGGATCTAAAGTTATCAAGTCCTGCAGAGTGAAGAAAGGTGGATCCCAATGACAGCCAAAATGGACAAGTTTAGACAAAGCTTAGAAAAGTACCATGAACTTGATAGACTGAAAATGTAAGATGGCATGAAGAGGCTTATGCAGAAATTACATTACCACCCTCCATTGCCCCTTGCCAGTGAAGGAAGTGGTTTTTTTTACTAATAATGTGTTCTCTTAGTAAGAGTAACAACATTATAGACATTACAGGGTTAACTTCTGCCACAGGCAGAAGAAATAGCTTGGCTTCCCATTGATTTTTATCCAGAACTACATATGTGACCACAATCGTATTTATGTTGCACAGTGTACCAGTTTGCACATATAACCAAGACTTTTGCACATTTATTTTGGGTTATTTATATGTGCTATTAATATCAGGTCAATAATGGATATAAAATTATTTTTCAAAGGCAGTGACCTGGTTCACACAATACAGGAGTTCACCATGGGTTAATTAACCCATGGGGGGCAGGATTGCATCATGACAGCACTTGAGGGCACCATTTTTGCATGACGCCCACAGTTGCTTGGTTTGACATGGGTTGCCGTGCCATATGAACCTTGGTGGCAGGGGTTGAGAGTCAGACAACCCTTAATAACCCTAAAACAAGCTGGTAGGCTGTCATGTCATGCAAACCAGCCCAGTATCTTGCACTGTTTAACATTTTCTATTGATCAACTTCCATGTATGTTTCATTAAAGAGATACTCTAGGATTTCTTTTTCTATTGTGAACAAGCATAAGCCTTGTTTCTGTGTTCTGTTTATGAACATTCAATTTAAATTTGCCATCTAATCCTATTGGGACCTTACAATCACCACCAGGAACATTCTCTTAATGTAGAGAGTATTTGTTTGGAAGTGACAGGTACAGATATAAAATCTAACTGACTTCATCACATAAGTAGATGTGAGAGTGAAGTCCGTGGTGCAGATGTGCAGATATTATTGCCTATTAGAAATGTATATATATATTTTCAATGGCATGCTTGCGACTTTTAAATCAACCTGCATTATCTGGTAAAGAGATCCTGCCTTAACTGCTTGGATAAGAGAGTGAAGTTTCTGTTTCTGAGAAGGATTTACAGGAAATCTGTATCCAGCAGTCAGCTGCAGACTTTCAGTACAAAATGGAGTCTTTCTTGGCCTCCCTATTCAGCTCATTGGATAGTGGGGCTCTGTGCACAGAAAAGGAACGAGGAAGCCTATTTATGATACAGCATTGTACTGGCTTTTCTCCTCCTCTAGCCCTCATCTGTCTATTTCCATGCCTGACAAAACAGCTATTTTACTTCTAACTACTTGATCCTATGTGCATTAAATGCAAGTACATTCTGCTGACAGATCTTTTTCTTGTCCCTGGATCAGTGCAGTCTTTGGGCTCTGAAGAACCCTTGGACAAGAGACCTGTGATGGCCCTTCTTCCTCAGTGTGTCTGCTGCCCCATTGCCATTGTCACCAAAGGCTATTGCTCCTCATCTTCCTTCTCAGCATTGCTACCACTTGCTTGCTCGATAGGCAGAGAGCCAGGGAGCTAATGAACCACGGCATCTACTGCTACGCATCATCACCACCACCCCTGTCTGGGCCAGAGCAGGAGAACAAGTGGGCTAGAATGGTGAAGCAGGGAGACAATCCCAGGGGGCTCTTTTCAATGAAGCCCTGGTGGGCTGTGGGCCCTCAGCAGGGGTCCAACCATGCCTAACTTGACACTGGTCCTGATACTGCTAGACCGATAGGTAACATAGACAGGTATACCCAACAGTTGTCTCTTGGCCACCAGCCACAGAGAGATAAAATTGACATTTGTGCAGGAGCATTTAAATTAGCAAATCTGGATCAGTATGTTTTATCCGAGAACATATGGAGTATGAAATTCCATTTAAGAGTTTATGTTTCTTAATGCAAGCAATTATGCAGCCATGTGTACTGGAATCTCATTATTACACATCGTTAGACTTCTCCCTTCTTTTCTTTAAAAAGGGAACCTTATTTAGCTTTAAGAAACAAGTATGTTTCTGTTTGCAGAAGTATTAAGAACAAGTGGGATATATTTTAAGATCTTGTAATTGTTGACATATGGAGCATCTCTGGTTGCTTTATTTGAAACCCCTCTAAGCGAATTCACAACAGGCATCTACCTGGCTCTTCTGCATGTTTGAGTTAGTTCCCAGTGGCAGGTGTTGACATTCAGCAGCTAATTCCCCCTCCCTGCCCCCCATTGAAAACAACATGTCAGCCTCTGATAATGCATCTGTTCATTTAGAGTCACAGCCTGTTTTTTCTTGACAAACAATATTAGAAATAAGAACATATGCCTTTGCTTCTCAAATATTTTGCATATTGTTATGTTTATGCATCCCCCACCTCCATAAAAGCTCACTATCAACAAAATATTCTAGATCAATGCAGTGACTCCCCCCTCCAATGTTGCCCAGTGTAAATCTATTAACTGTGATCTGTAATTAGGTGCACAGCTTAACGTACAGGAGAAATGGTGTCCACTGAACCGTGGCTCTGGTCTTGATGGTGAAAAAATGACCCATTTGGTTTCACCAGCTGTGACTTTGGAGGCAGGCTCAATGACAGAGAACACATAACACTCAATAGATTACAAGGTTTCCAGTTCGGTACATACCCAAGGAGGTGTAACAAGGATCCCAAACTACTGCCAAAAATAAGACACATTTCTTTGGTCATAAGTATTAAATTTCCCTCCTTCCTCTGCTTGATTCTCTTTCTTCTGGGAAGACAGAGAAGTGGGTTAAGGGAAACTTGGTGTATTCAGTGTTAGCAGAGAGCTGTGACTACATGCCAAAACTACCATTAAACTTGATCGCTCTGGTTGGACAACTCCCCCTGCCCCAAGGGCACCATCTGGGGACCTTTGGCTTCTATAGCTAATATCACATAACCATCAGGGCCACCCAAAATTCACTGGTAGATCTGTTGTCACGGATTCATGCCATCCACTTACTCAAAGTAAATACTGTTTTTGTTCTTCACATATTCTTCTTTGCCAGTCAATGAAAAACAAACCAGAAAGATGGCAAGTCTCCTAGGTGAATTCACCCCCCCCCCCCCCCGGGAGGTTTGGTTATCTCTGTATACAGTCTCATTTCCAGGTAGTAAAGAGAAATTTATGTATGTTAGGTGAAGATGTGTGTAAACCCTGTAGTAGAATATGCAGCAATATGCTTATTATTATGGCAGTAAAGTAGTTGTTGTTATATTTATATCCTAACCTCTTCCTCTTAGTAGGTAGCTTACATGGGCCTTATGTGGGTTTTACCTTCACAACATATGGCCAAAGGCATTGGAGTCTTATGCAGAACCTGTAATCACAAAGCTATGTCTATAGAGTTTGACTGGTTGCCCAAAATATCACTCCAAAAGCCTATAGTTACTATGTGATGGGCTGGCTATGTATGTCAAGGGTTTCCATACCTAGGAAGATGACATCTGAGCTGTCACGTGATGCAACATCAAGAATGAAGCATAAAATGATGTTCTGTATGTGGGAGATTTGCAGATTCCAGTGAAGGACAGCCCCCATTTTCTGATGATGTCGTGTTCTGTATGGGCTTTTCTACACAAGGCATCTACTGTGTGCTTGTCATTTCCTACTCATGGTTGTTTACAGTTTCTTTAAACAATGCTGTGATTTCCCAGGTTCACTTCTCAGTCTAACCAACATTTTCAGTATTTTTAGAGGAGCAGCTGTATGGCATTTAATTCTAAAGGAATTGCCAAAGGAAATGCAATTTCCTTGTGTAATTGTGCTATTGAACTACACTACAGTGCCTCCTACAGGTTATGTAGCAGAAAAGCAAGAAAAGAAAACCTTAAATCTCAATTCTGCAATGAAACAGTAAACTAACAACCAATTAACAAGTGTGTGTAGGAGCCCTGCAGCAGTGGAAGGGCAAACTTCTGAAGTGGGTTCAAAAGTGGTCTTGAAATTGTGCAAGAAGCCTCTATGAGTAAAGCAGACTTCCTAATTAAGGTATTTTTTTCTTCATCTTCTGGAGAGGAAGGTGACATGCTGGAGGGGGCAGGGCTTGGCCAAACACCCTCTTCTCACCCTCCCTCATACATTTGTTATTCGCAGGAGAAAGAGAGTGCCTTAAGAGGGCTCTGGAAATAATGAAGAACAAAACTGTACCCTTTAATAATATAGGAGGTGATTTATATGTGACATCATATCCTGTGATGTCTCACCAGCCTAAATGGAACATATTTACAGCCCTGAACTCGGGGAGCATTGTAACTGCATTCAGCCAAATGCCTGTTCAATCTCTAAAGCAACCTGGGACATGAAAACTAGCCACTAATGAATGGTCTATAAAGACTTAAATAAGCAAGCAAGTTGTTGCAGAACTCTCTGATTTAGCCGTTCTTGTACTGTAAACAAATGCGTACATAGGATGGAAGACACTCTTCAGTCAAGGAAAAACACAGATGACATCTCTGGCGCCTTTATGTCGCTGTTAGCTTTCCAGGGGAGAGAGGTTTCTAATGTGGATGGCCAGAGGATGGCAAGAGCCACAGAGGCAGAGTACATGCCAAATGTCCCAGGTGCGATCCCTTGTGCTGGGAATGAAAGAGGCAGTTGCTCTTGGCTCATGTTTCTAGGTCAGGGTGGCACAGACTCTTTGGATGAGGATGGTGAAGCCTGGGAAAGGAGCTCTGCAGATGTGGAGATGGTGCAGGAGGGAGAGCTTATCTCAAGGCTGCTGTTTCCAGGTGCTCAACCCTGGGAACCAACAGGCCCTGGAAGTGCCAGGAGCGGACATGCGAGAGGAGCCAGAGGAGCCTCATCTGATCCTTGATCTCATGACGTGGCTTTGGGAGAGAAGCGCTCGCCAGCTGGGGGCCTGTGTACAACCAGGAGACTCGCCTGTCTCCAGAGGGGCATGCCTAGAGGGGTGGGATTCAGAGTTACTCAAAAGGAGAGTTCTCAGAAATAGTTTCTACTCTGGGTTTAACAACCTGCTCTGTGCATGCTCAGATACACTTGCTTTGCTGACTATAGCTTGCTGGATATGCACTGGAAAGAAAAAACTTTTGCCAAAGAAGGGGGGACCCAGGCTCCTGACACCTGGCAACTCAGGTGGGTCTGGAAAAACACATGCCTGAAACCTTGGAAAGCCACTGCTAGCCAGTGCACACTACTGGGCTAGTTGGAACAATGATCTATTCTGGTACAAGACTGATTACCATGTTCCCCTGCTACTCCAGGTTCCACCCTGGCAGAGGACAGGGGATATGAAGGCCCCGTGGGACCTCATGATTCTGGCTTGGCTTCTCAGTGCATCTGACAGTCTTCTGGCCCCGAAACAGGATTTTGGGGGCAGAAGCAAGAGGATTTTTCCCTGCATGCACTGCTTTCTGAATACAGACAGGATTTGTATGTGCTGCAACTGGTTCTCTAAGGCAGGTGGCGACAGGAACCTATTTAATGGAACATGGGACTAAGCATTAATGTCAGTGAATATAACCCATCACATTACTTCCTAATAGTGAATGTGATAAATGATGCATATCCTGCAAGTATTTTGGATTTTTCTTCTCATTTTGTGCTGGTATTATACCAAAAGAGAAAAGTAATAACATTTTTCAGCTCAGATAACATGACAAACTGCAATGAAATGGGATAGTTGAAATGGTTTTGAATAGATACAGATGAACGGAAATGGGCCATTTATTACAGAACCGTAATGTCTTCACTATGTTTTGATTTGTTTGATTATGTGTGCACATTCTCACACACACACGGATGGGAGGAAATTGAAACCCCAGTGGCTTTCGCTCATTTACATTGCTCCAATTTATGCTGTATTTGCAATTCTAGCTTTTTTAATTTTCCAAATTATTTTCAAAGAGTACGGTCTTATCAGTTATTGTCCTGAATTCAGTGTGTGTTTCATTTCTCAGCAAGCACAGAAGCTCTGAAGCTTAGCTGCATACTATTGCTGCTGTGTTATTTACTTTCTGGTAGGTTTGCCATAACTTGTCAAGTGTTTTCCCACCTGCATGGAATACTGACACTGGTGTGTGAATCTAAAGCAGCAGTGCAGATCTTTCAACTCAAGGGCTGAATGCCATCTTGGATCTTGGCAGCCTCCTTTCAGTGGTGGACAGAGATGAGGGCAAAAGGAGTGGGACTGAAAGACCAAAAATATTAGCATATTTCAGTTTAAAGTTCTTACAGACACTACTTAAGTCTTAGGAGAAATATTTTGACTGTAAAACATGAGGAAAAAACTGCCAAATTTGTCCAGAGACAAATTCTGTATCCTGAATCTGAAGGTCCCCTTCCTCTGGTGGTGTTTTTCTAATGGAAGAATTACTTCTACTGGAGAAGATTTCTTCCTTCAGGGCAAGGGGATTTTTAGATCCAACCCACTGGCTACAATTCTGCATCACAACATATGCTTTATTTTATTGACCTCAACACTGTAGTCCTATATACACTGCATCCAAGAGAACATGCCTTGGAGGACAAGGCATGTGTCCTTCCAGAGTAATGGGAGAGTTCAATGGCATGGACTGCTATAGCAATGAAACCTGGCAGCAATTGGCAAACAACTGGAGTAATCTATTAGAACTGTCATTCCAACTCTGCATAGTGGCAGACACCACAGTCTATTGGATGACGGGCTTGATTTATTTCAGTGATTCTTGTATGTTTGTATTTTTCAGGAATCCCCCTCCTACTTTGTTCCAACCAGAAAACTGGTCCAGAGGATTCAACCACTTCATTTCTCAGTGAGTAGTACCTCTTTCTGTTTGAAATTGCTTGCTGCACAAAGGTGATAAATAATGTTCGTAGAAAACTTTGAAAATGACATTTCTTTTTAGTTGGCAAGAGCTTTCATTAACAGTATGAAATTTCTTCTCATAGACCTATCATTTAGGCTGTCAACAACTAAACAGAAAGTTGGATTTGTCTAACTATTTTGCCTGTGCCATGGACTACATTTGAAATAAGTTTGCTAGTTAATCATCAGTACAAATATTTAGCACACTGCTACTTTTTTCTTATTTTTAAAATTTGTACCCCATCTTTCCACCAAATGAAATCAGCCCGGGTGATTTTGTTTTGCAAAAGGATGAACTAGATGTCATGATAACCAGTGCCAGTGGAGTGGGGTGTTTTTCCTTTTAGCCACGACATGGCCGGAGTGGAGGTGCTGAATGTGTAAGATACAATGTAATTAAATGGACTGTGGTTGGGTAGGTTTATTTAATACATGCCAACTGTACTGATCTGAATTGGGCATGCACATACTTACACTAAAGTAAAAAATAAGGCTAGGATCAGCTGCAGATTACGCATTTAACATAGCATGCATGTTAGCTTTCTGTCTCTGAACTTGTCATCTCAAGTGAAGGTTGGAGTCCCATCTCCAAGGCTGTTGCAGCACAACAGCAAAACCTAAGGCCAGCTTCACACAATACAGCAAGCGTGTTGCATGTGTTATGCTGCAGGTTTTCCTAGCACGCACCTGCTAACCATGAACCAAAGTTGTCATCTGAAGATGGAACTGTGAGCAGAGCACAAATAAATAGCACCAGTGCTGTTTCCAACGCCTGGACTCACTGCATAGCCCCCAGTAAAGCTTACGAGACTGTCAGCAGAGGACACAGTAACTGTGGCCCTAGCGCTAGTGACTGTCAGTTGAATGACAGGCTAGCTGCAGTCCAGCAGACAGACCCTGCATTACGGAGAAAGTCCTAGTTCAGAGCACTGCCTGTGAGTTCTGCGGAGGAAAGGTGCAACTGAATCCCATGAACAGGAAAGCCTGAAGTAATTGCCAATGGAACAATTAATACAACGATCATTTGGACAATGGTTCAGGGATCTGCTTGGACCAATGCAAGGAGCTGCCTCTGCCATTCCCACGGAGGTGGCCTGTCCAACACCACATGGTGTTGAATTCTATGCAACTAGATCAGTTTAGTGAACATCATGTCACATTTCCCCCATACCCAGCACACCAGCTATATCTGATGTGCACAGCTACCATTTCTGGGAAATCCATTTCTGGGAATCTTGTCCAAGAATTTGAAACTCTTCTCTGGAGTCTAGTGAACATGCATGGAGGAACAATTTAAATCTGAACTATATTGGTGTTGACAATTATGAGGTGATGTTTATTTATTTGTTTAATTGATGAGTTTATTTGCCACTACAGTAGCCCATATTGGGAGCACAATATATAAACCACACAGCATTCTAAAATCAATAACATTAAATCAGCATATTAAAACATATCAACAATATAGTACAAACATAAAAGATAATATATCATAATTAAATTATAAGATAGAACATTAAATAAAACAATGTAAACTAAAATTGGCTAAAACAAAACATAGGGTCAGTTTTAAAACCAGATAGCCATTAAAATCCATTGTTAAGATAACCAGAGAACAGGCGAGATTCCCCAAGAAGGACTTCCTGGCCCATTCCTAATGGATGGATAGGGGCATACAGGATCATCTGCTCCTGTCGGTACCCAGGTCCCAAGCTATTTAGGGCTTTATATGTAAGTACAAACACTTAAAATTGGGCCGAGACTTTCACTGGTAGCCAGTGCAGTTGGTATACGGTGCAGTTGATTGGTTGGCAGACTAGTTTTTGTTAGCAATCATGCAAACCTATTTTGAACTAGTTGGAGTGTCCAAACTGTCTTCAGAAGCAGATCCATATAAAGCACATTACAATTACCCAGTTGGGATGTTACCGGGCATACGTAACTGTGGCTGTGTAAGGGCTGGGACGTGGGTAGCAGCTGGGACAGGCAGAACACCAGGACTAGGGTGCTGTGTGAAGCCAGGTCCTGCAGCTTATTAGGGCTAGAGGCTGGTGGCATGGTCAGCAGTCCAGGGTCAGGGTCAAGGTAGCAGGCAGTTCAATATTATACAAGTGAGAGAGAGAGCACATTCCAGAAACAGTCCAGTGGTCTGATGTCAGGGAAGCAGTCACATAAAGGAGGTCCAGACAAGAGGGGGCTAGAGCAGGGCAGGAACAACTGAAGCAAACAAGAACGCACAGGAGCAGGACTGGAACAGACTAGGTCATGCAGGATCAAAGAGGAGCAAGGCAGGAACAGACGGGTACAAGGCAGAGACCAACCAGAGCAAGGCAGGAGCACCTGGAGCAAGCAGGAGCAGAGTGGAGTAAGGCAGGAACAAGACTCAGAGATGCAGGGGCCAGAGCATAAGAAGCCCCCAAGACAACTTGCATTGCTATGGCAAAGAACCGCAGTGCCAGAAAGCCTTTTATGCTGCTCTTCGGGACCTCCAGCTGCACTGCATAATTGCTCTTCAGTTGCTCCCTGCAAGAACATGCAAGGGTGCTCCTGGTTCTGCGGGGTCACTCAGGCCCTGATCCTGACAGGCTAGGCTCTATCTGTTGGGAGCTGGCCCCAATTGGTAAATAAGCCACAGTTGGAAGAAGGTGCTCTTTGCCACCTGACTCCACCTGAGACATAAGTGAGGGTTTTGGATCCAGGAGCACCCCCAAACTGTGGACCCTGTCCACAGGAAAGGGTGTAGGCCATTCAACCCATCTGACCAACTGACTGCCTACCAACAGTACTTCTGTCTACTCTGGATAGAGCCTCAGTTTATTGGCCCTCATCCAGCCCATTATCAAGCGCAGGAACTAGTTCAGGACAGACATCACCTCACCTGGATTTGCTGTGAAAGGAAGCAGAACTAAGTATCATCAGCATATTGCTGTGATTCCAGCCCAAACCTCTGGATGACCTCTCCCAGCAGTTTATGTAGATGTTAAAGAGCATGGGGGACAGTATAGAGCCCTGTAGGACCCCATGGGCATAACCGCCATGGTGCAGAGCAGCGGGCCTCCAGCACCACTATCTGGACCCAGTTGGCTTGGCAGGCGTAGAACAAAGCAGTGCCTCCAACCCCCAACCCAGCCAACCTGTCCAGAAGGATATCATGGTCAATGGTGTCAAAAGCTGCTGAGAGGTCCAGGAGAACCAACAGGGTCATGCACGCCCCCTCTCTCTCTCCCAGCAAAGGTCATCCCACAGGGCAACCAAGGCAGTGTTCCTCTCAGACCCAGGCCTGAAACCCAATTGAAATGGATCCAGATAATCAGTTTTATCCAGAAGTGCCTGAAGCTCCTCAGCCACCACCAATTCTAATACCTTGCCCAGAAGAGGGAGTTTTGCCACTGATCTATAGATGGTAAAACCCCTGGGTCCAGGTTTGGCTTTTTAAGAAGTGGTCTTATTACAACCTCCATTAGAGAAGCAGGAAACACTCTCTCTCTTAATGAGGTGTGGACAGCCTCCTAGACCCAGGTGCAATCCATCCTCCTTATAGGACAACCTCCTTAGATTTTCCATTTAGCCATGAAGAGCAAGGATCAAGTGGGCAAGAAGTGGGACTAACAGCACCAAGCACCTTGTCCACATCAGATCACAAAACCTAAAATTCATCGAACAAAATGCAACCAAAGAATGGTGCACTGGACACATCTCTTATAGGATCTAGCTCAGTTGTGGAGTCCAATTCATGACAGATCTTTGAAGTGTTGAGCAAATTCATCACAAAGAGCTATCAAGGATTCAATAATTTCTACCAATGGGCCACAATGTAACAGCCCTCAAAAAGCTCAGTCGGATGGTACTGGGAAGATGCAATGGAGGAGGCAAAATATTGCCATTTTGCCCTCTTCTTTTTCGTGGAATAGCCTCGATAATGAGCACTAAGCCATGTTTGATTGGATTCATCATGAGATTTCCTCCATCTGCACTCTAGCCTTCTTTCTTCTCACTTCATTGCCCTAACTTGTGGTGTGTACCAAGGGGCTGATGGAACTCAGTGAGAGGGGAAAGGGCGCTTATGTGCATTCATGTCAACCACCCGGGTTGCCTCCATATTCCATAATGCAACCTGAGCTTCAACGGGAGTGCCAACGATAGCAGCTAAACAGACCCCTGGAACCCTCTAGAAAACTTCCAGGTACATTAGACTCTGGCAGTGGACCATTTTAATTGGACCCCCATCTTTGCAGAGGGGGAAAGGGGTCAAAATCTAAGCCAAACCAGGAAGTGGTCCAACCATGACAATGGGGTTAACAGTAACCCCTCCACATTTGAGCTACTATCCTCCTGTTCCATTGAAAAAACCAGGTCAAGAGTGTGACCCTTTTCATATGTTGAGCTAGTAACATGTTGAGACAGCCTCACGCTGGCCGTGAAGTCCTGAGCTGCTCTGGATAGAACAGCCTCAGCATGGAGATGTTGAAGTCCTCTAGAATCAACATCCTCAACACCAGGTCCAAGACCATCTCGGTCAGCTCAGGCAGGGAGACTGCTGGGTAGCAACGTGGGTGGCACACTAGTGGGATCCCTAGTCTTTCTCAAGAGCTCAACACACAATGCAAACATTCATCCCTGAAGAGACAGGAAAACTGGAAAGGGAGAATGAATATAGACTATGGCAACACCCCCCCCCCCCACCGCCCTGTGGCCCTCCAGGCGATGCTGATGCGGAACCAAGTACCCAGGTGAGCACAGTTGGGAAAGAGGATTACTGGTTTATTATGATGTTGGATTATTCCATTGATGGTTCCCTATTTGTAGCTTATTTGGAAAGTGGTTAGAATTTATATATAACCTCCTACTGCTCTGTATCCAAAATGTGACCCTTAATGTATATTAAGCACTATTGTTCAAATTATCAATCATTGTTTATGGAAGATTTGATTTCCACTTAAACTATTAATGCAGACACAGACACACGCATGCACACAGACACGTGTGTGTGTGTGTGTGTGTGTGTGTGTGTGCGCGCGCGCGCGCGCGCGTCACATCAGGCAATAGAGCATTGAACTGTTTGGCCATTAGTGATAATTGACTCATTTGCATGCATTAGTTATGCATTTGTCAGTGCCTGACTTGTGACAGCTTCACTTTGATAAATTAAAAGCAATGATTGTAGCAAGTCCATTCTGTTTTTTATCCATATGTTAGGACCTTGCCTGATGTTTCTGTCACCCTTATGATGAGTAGTTGACTTCTCAGTAATTCCATTATCTACCTCCTTCCTGATGTCAAATATCATTTGCATAACAAGCTTATCTGGTTCAAGTTGTGGTCCAGACCTGTGCAGTTACATACAGGAGAGCATGCATCTCCAGACAAGTGTATTTCTGAATTCAGTTCTAATGAAATGACGATTTTTTCCCAGCACCATTCATTCCAAGCTATGCTCCAAATGCTGAATTTCCTTCCCTTAGACCAAAACACCCTTTTAAAAAAGAAACTTATGTTGATGTATTTCAGTAGATACTATCTATATGTGAAAAAAGCAAAGAAAGGTAGCAGTGTTGACCATAAGCAGAACCTGACGATACAACAGTAGTGAAATAACTTTATTGAGACAGGAAAAGAATTACAGAAATGTGCAAGCTTTTGAAATCTCCCAATCTCTTTATGAAGCAAGATGTTACAAAAAGGCAGATTGGGCTATCGCCATGGTCAGCAATTGCTTTTGGACACAGGCCCTCTGGGGAAAGTGGAAAGCTGAAGCTGTTTGGCTTAGGAGAAAACACCTGCCATGCCTAATAGCATGGCAAAGTTTCAACACAGGGCCTAGGGTAGGAGCCAGGCAGGAATTCCTTCCCTTGAGGCCCCACCTGACCAGTCCCAGACATCTGCAAGACTCACAGAAAACTACTTTTTGGGGATATTGGCAAAGCAGTGACAAAGAGAAACAGCTCACTGCTCCAAATTTACTTTTTCTTTTACAGCAGTGAAAGGCTTAGTAGCCCTTCCAGGGCAGGGGGTGGGAAGAGTCTGCAACCATGATGAATCATCTGTTTTCAAGCAGTATCAGGGCTGACCCAAGTTATTTTGCTGCCTGAGGATGAACAGCAAATGTTCCTCCCTCTGTTTCAAAGTCAGTGGATTGCACCAACGAAGAACCAGACCCTATTTTATAAATAAACGTCCATTCTCTTTCTCTTTTCTGCTCACAGCTGTTTATTCTTCTTGAGCCTGGAATTCAGTCACCACAGCCAACATATGCACCATTTTTCAGGGTGCAGGCCCCTCAGTAACTTGCCCACTTGTGAATGTGTCTGGGTTCAGCCCAGTGATGATACGCTTCATGGCTGCAATTGACCTTTGACTGCCATTCTAAATTGTGCTCCGCTCTAGACTCAGAATGTGTCATTGTTGCAGTACCTTTTGCATTTATCTCCACTGGATGATACTCTGGTATGTCTTTGCCCTGGCTAGCACATGGCAAAGATCCATTCTGGTCTCATTGCACTGGACCCTGTACTAGTTACATGCTTGTCCTCATTTGAATAGGTGGTCTTACCTGATTCTTCTGTTATTTTCCTTCTGGTACATCTCAGGATTCATGCACTGCCCATCTGTATATTATAGACTAAATTTATCTTAGTCTTACACATTTTCATATTGAATTACAGTAGCCTTGTGCTAGGCTCCATTTAGTTTTGTTAGGGGTTGGACTCTCACTATGCCCCTTTGCCCTAGATCTGGAAGCCCTGTTGTCCACTAGTAGTAATACAGGGCCTGCCTTTATTGCTTCTGCCTCCTGTGTCCGCTAAGGGATGCCCCTGTAGGATGCTCCTAACTCTAATAGCCTTGCCCTTGTTGGTAACAAGTGTCTTCATTCTTCGACTCAATAGCCTTTGTGCTGGACCTGTGTTTAGGCCTTGGGATGGAGTTCCCAATGATCTAGAAGTGCTAAATATGGCTCTGCCCCTGCCACTCTTGCTTTTTGCAAACTGGTGTGTTCAAAATCCCAGTCACTTCATAGTTTGGACTACCTTGAGATCTACCAGTCATACTGCTCTCTGATCATCTACAACCACAAACTCTAGTCTGTACTTCTCGTTTAGTTTTGTGTTAGAAATGTTGGGTGTGCAATTTCTTTCTAGTTTTGATATAATATGATGGTACAGTCTTAAAAACTGATTAGTTTCTTCCAATAGAATAGTAGGACTCACTAGGTAGATGGGGATAATGTTGCAGCTCAAATCTAACTAAAATGGTAATGCTTTTCTCCCAGGCTCATGGGCACACGGAGTTGTTTATACTGTTCTATTGACTTTTCTTACTTGATCTATTACCTAGGGAATATCTTCACATTCTGCCTCACTCTGCATACCTGCAGGGTGCACCCTAGATTTTGGCCTTTTCCATTTGATAGACACTTGGGCGCACAATGGTCAAATTTGTCCTCTATTGGTATTTCTTCCCATAAGCTTGGCAACTCCCTTTTTGATTTCCTTGTTTTCTCCCACAGTACTTGCATTACTCTATAGTGTTCACTACTGTTCCTACATCTGTTTTCTCCTCCTTCATTATGGGCAGTTTCTGCTGCCTATCCTTTCATGGCTCTACTCCTTCGTCAGCTGTTACCTCTCTCCCCTCAGGCCCGAAACCATGGGTGTCACTTGGGCTCCCCCCAAGAAGTATTCTTAGGTGAGCCAAAAGCTATGAGTCAAGCGAGGATTGAAAAGCAAGTCAGGACTGAAGCTCATACCAAGTGTCAGGATCCAGGAGCATGCTATAAGTCAGGACAGAAGAATATCAAAGGATGCAAGACCACCAGAGCTCAGGAAGACCCATGTGGTCAAGCAAGGCTCAGCTGGAACAGGAAACCTTTTATTTACTGGCCAGCCTGGATGATTGGAGTCAGTCCAGGACCTGAAGATACTTCATTGAGAAGGTTGACATCTGCAGTTCAGTGGTTTACTTCATGGCACAGTTGTAGAAGCTCCTGGTAATTATATGTGAGGTCTGGACATTCCAGCATGAGCAACAGATGGGGGCTAGCCCATCCGTATTACTATGATAATGTGTAACCATCTTTTTCTCTCCAAGCCAAAGTATTTTGATGGGAGGCCTGAAAGTGCTTGCAATATCTTCTCTCGGTTGGCCATGCATGAGTTTCTTGATTGAGCAAAGGAGGGTGGCTAAAAAGCAATATAACAGGGAAGTGCAGATAGATTTCCTGTACTCTGCAACCATGTGTCTGCATGACGTGCCATGGAAGGAAGGAGGTCTCTGACTATTGTGTCACAGAGAAATTCTCACCACACATAGGGACAGTGTATACAGGCGACTCTAAGGATATTCCTAGTTATAAACATAAAGAAAGTAGCTGCCATCTTAAAATATAATTCTCTTCTCCCTGCCCCCACAAGTCCACAGTTTCATGTGGTAGAAAATACTTGGAAAAATAACCAAAAAACCACTAATAATCTTAGCATGTTTGCCTCAATATATTTTCTGGAGGTGTCACAGGGTTAATGTGTGACAGGAGCAGGAGGATAGAATAACCTTTATTTGCATTACCTCACCAAATAGTAATTTTAATTAACTGAGCAATGATATCTCCAGGGACAGACACTTATTTTAAATTTATTTAACCAGTGATTAACTATCATGGCTTCCTGAATTAATTAGTCTTCCATAATATGGGAATTATGGCACTTCAGAGGCAATCCTGTACATGCTTATGTTGGAGTATTTTCTTCTGAGTAGACCAGCATAGTAGTAGACAAAATGTAGAATTATAGGATTCATATATTTAGCATGGCAACATTGCATGGATTCTGAAAGTGATCATTTGCCCATGCAGTGTAAGCGACATAATCAGTTTACACTTTTTGCTTTGGTTTGTTGTTGAATTCTATTATGGTGACAATTCATCTGGCCAGCCTGAAGGACTCATAATTCCTGCCTATTACAGGGGCCAGTAATTTCTTACATTGGTTGAAGTGCAGAGTGTCAGGTTGTCAGAATTTCAAAATTTCCAGCCTCAGATTGCTATTCTGGATTAGGCTGCCATTGTAGAGGCACTCATCAGGCAATACCCCTATTGAACCCAGTGGGACTTACTCTGAGGAGAAACGTATATGATGGCACTGATATTTTGTGTTGTTAAGCTATTTAAGATAGAAGGTTACAGTACCTAGGCTCTGATTGTGCAAACACAGCCTGCGCACTCTTAAGTCCCTTTCAAATAGTTGAGATTTACTTTTCACAAGGGATATTTTGATTTGACTATCAGTGTCCCATGGAATTATTGTCAGTGAATCAATCTTCAGATGCCCAAAGAAGGTGCAGGTAAGGCAGAATTAAGCTAATATGAAGACATGTCTAGAAAAGACAAGCCAGTGAAGCTGCTCTGCTTTGCTCTGTTCTCTGGCTTGAAAAATAAGACTCAAGCTACACAAGATATTATGTAGATCAGGGCAGGCAACACATGGCACATGGCCTACATATGTCCCCCTGGCCTTCAGTGAAGCCCTTGCTGCTCTGGATCACTGCCAAATTTGTTGCTGTGGCATCAGCAAAGCAACCAAGAGTTTGCTACTTCATTTTGGCAACAAATCATGACAGTAGTCTGGAAAGGCTATTATAGATGGGCTTTGCCTTTTTAGGCCACCGGTTTGTTGCCTAAATCCAGCAGCGCACAGCAGGGTGAGGGTGTCCCCTGGGGGTTCTGGGCATTGAAACTGGCCCCTAGAGTTCCCAGAGCTGTCCACCGTGAGTTAATTCCTCAAAGCTTGCATGACTGACTAAGAATTTATTCTCTTGTCAACTGTATTTGCCTCAGATCTGAGCCTGAGTTCTTTTACAGCTTCAAAGGCTTTCTGTAACTTAAAACTGCAGCATAAATAAATAAATATTGCTCCAAGAATTTTGCTGTAGGAGAATTTATTACAGCCCAGTTTGGTGGCATTCCAATACTTGAGTGTCTTTTCATTAGGGACATTAGAAATTTATGAGACCTCTTTCCAAAAGATGGATCAATATAAACATAAATGTGTCCTGTGTACTGGAATGTCTATTTTGCAGTTTTGATAATTGAATACTGTGTAATACACCAAATTTTATGTAGAATCTGTGTGTTGCAGAAAAAGTAGTGCAAAAATAGTTTTTAATCGTGTGGTGCTACTTTAGGGCACATGATCTGCATGTCAGGGAGAGTGGCTTTCTTGAAAATTTGTCAGAGGTGAGGGGGCTATAAATAATGCTATATGGTTATATAACAATGCTATATTTCTAATTCTGAAAACATAAAGGGGAAGGCAAATGACTACAGGCAGAGCATCCCCTGCTTTCCATCCTTTTGTTTTCTACAGCAGTGGTCTCATACAGCCACTTGGAGGTAGGCAGGTATGGGAACAGGAGAGCAGGTGTGAAGGGGCATGCACATCACCGGACCATTACCCAGAAATCAAAATGTGCTTGCTCCCCTCTCCTTTCTGCAGCATGTGACTGACTAGCTCAGCCAGGGGTATATAGGACAGAGGCAGGGATGAGCCATCTCTGACAGATGCTTATGAGGGAAAATGTGTGGAAGGTTAACCATGCAGAGAGACAGCTTTCAATGGAGCTTGGTTTTTCATTCTTTCCCATTCTGCACCCTACATGCATTAAACTTGGGAGAGAGCTGGCTTAAATGAAAAGCTATGGCAGATGTTAAATTGCTGCATGTTTAGATTCACTCTCTCATTCACACACTCAAATAGTTTAAATGTCTCTGATGATGGTATGACGTCGAAGATGTAGCTGTTTTGCTCTGTCATTTTGTGAACAACAGACAAGCCTTAGAGTCTTTCTTGTCAATTAATAATGTGTCTATAATAATTCACATTTGAAAGCTAGATAAGATGTGAAGGTTGTGAAAAGAGCTTAATGATTCTGGAGATGGAAAGCCGTTAGTATTGTCTCTATGTCCAGAAGAAAATAATTCAGTCCACCTCCTGTCAGTTGTCAGTACTGGGATCTGCCCCAGGGGAGCACAGAGTGGCTCAGCTTCCTTTCTGGAACATCTTTGGTGGGCCTGCTGAAGTGGTTAATGGAGGGGAAAATTAACATCTGTGTTGCAGCTGATACGGTGAAATGCATCTACCCACTACAGATTAGACTGGGGTAGCTGTTACATCTTGTTTAGACTTCACACATGGGGCTGGCTTTGAAGGCTACTCAGAAGCTTTGGTTAGTCCAAAACAGAGTAAGCAGATAAATGACTAACTGGGACCAGTAGAATGGAGCCTCTCTCACCAGAGCTCCACTGGCTCATAGCCTGTTCCTTAAGAGAATTACAGTGCTGGCCCTAAACAGCTTGGGACCACTTCTCTTTCTTATGCATCAGCTTTCCCAGATATCAAGATAATCTGAGGCCTTTCTCTGTGACTTTCCCCCTGTCCCCTCCACTTAGTTCTTGGAGGAAAGGAATTTGGTGACTGCCAATAGGTCATTTTTGGTTACGGCACCCCGGCTCTAGAGTTCCTTACCCAATAAAGTTTGCCTGATGCCAAACCCAATATCTTTTCAGTATTCTCCAGGAAACCTTTTTATTTATCCGAGCCTTTTATAAATATTGGAGCTGTTACTCTGCTGCCCCTTGCAAAGCCTTTTGGCCAAAGAATAGGTTATGCTTTTTCATAGTAAATGAAATATAAAATAAATAATATTGTGATTCACTTAGCTTTGCCAGAAGCCATCACAGAACGATGGCCTCAGTTAGTAATATGCAGCATAACTTTGTAACTCAAACTTAGTATATAATTGCCTTCGAGTTTATTACACTCATGCAAGGAAAAAAAATTAGTAACATGATGGCAGAGTGTTGAAGGAGAAAGGTGAGTGACAATGAAGCTCAGGTCAGTTGTTCTCTAACAGTATTTTGATGTCTGTGGGCATATCTGCATGTCACGGCAATACAGTGTGGCAGTGAGCCACAGTGTGTTGCTTGTTCTGTGAACAACCCATGGTACTTTGGTTGAGACTCGATCAGACCCACCATTGATGTTTGCTCCTTCTCCACTTCGACTTTCCCCTCAGTCCTCCCACAGGCATCTCAGGGAATGCTGCAGCAGGACCAATTTCTCTCCCCTTCCCACCACAATCAATCTTTTCCTCCTCCTGCTCCTTCCTGTACTAGACTGCCCAAAGGGTGAGCTAACTTTTCCAGTTTCTAGGTGGTCAGGAACATAAAAATGTAGGCCATCCACTTTGAAAGGAGCTGTCGTTCTGGCTCCTTTTAAAAGGGATTTTTATTTTTGATTTGGCAAAGCTCCCCATGGGTTCTTCACTGGGACATATGGAGGGAGCCCCATCAAAATGCCAGTTCCTTTTGAAGGGTATTGGCTCACACATCAGTGGGTGTGGTGTGTGCCTGGGCAGCTCTTGGGGGAAGCTGGTCTGTGTAGTTCTCTATGTATGTAGGCTTCCCCTCTACAGTTATCCAAGGCTAACACATAGGGAAGGCAGTATTAACCAGTACACGTTACAGAAACCTCAATTACATTTGCAGAATGAAACCTGCCAATGTAGATTGCTAAGCACATCTTTTCCCCCTGTGGCCATCCATCCCAAATAAACAGATGCGAGGGTAAGAAAAGGAGACCAGTTGCCCCTTTGCTTGCCTTATTACCCTCCACACATATACTGTTCAAAGGAAGTTTAAATTGGATGTTAAAGCCAAATAGCTGTAGTATGTCACATTGCTTCAGTGGTGGCCAAACAAGCAGTACAAAATTATGCTTTTTGTGAGCAAGCAAATACCTGGATAATTCAAAAAAAGTTGATAGCTGTCCTCCAGGCCATTGTGATTAGAGATGTTAGAGACATCCAGAATAGATTCACATGAGCCTGGATTGCTCTGATTCTGACCAATGGATTCTGCAGCAGACCAGCTTTTCCTGAGTGGCACAGATTTGGTGCACTTGTGACCCATTTTTATTAACTTTGTGTAATTTTACACAAATATCATTGTTGGAAAATAAGAAAGAAAGAAAAAAACAAATGAAAATTTCATTCCACCCCAGACTAAATCACAAAAATGCACATTTTGGGGGATCTGTACATTTTTGAAATGTGAGTGTTTGAATTCTCATTTGTCCATCTGATTTTGTCAATAAGCAGGCAAGGGAATGACAAATGCTTGGAAATCTTCAAAATGCAGATGGAATAGATTTAACCATGTCCATGCATCCCTAATGCTGATACGCAAACCTGTTTATCTCACTCAGTGAGAGAACTTTCATTGAGAGCACTTATCACCCAAGATAACTTTTTGCCTGGAATGAAAAGCAGCTTGGACCACAAAGAGTGAAAAGGGTGAAAGTCCTACCACATGCCATGGCCTCCATCTGGACTAGGACCTCCCCCAAGTGCTGTTTTGTCACAAAAGAAAAAGCATTTTTTCAGCAGAGTATTCGATCTGGAGAGATTCGTCTAAGGTGGAAAATTTGTAAATCGTTGCCTAGCCTGCCTTAGATTTCTCCCTTTTCCAGTTTAGAAAATAAATGCAAACCTTGGACTATCAGTTCTGACCATTATAATGTGTTATTTGGTGGAGGTGGGCTGTTTCTGACAAGATATGCCACCACCTCTGCTGTGGTTGTAAAATCTATTTCTATCCATTTATTCATTTGTAAATATTTGTTCCCATCAGATGGTTGATGAATAGCTTCCCCTTTCAGTCTTCTGATTTGCTGGCTGCAAAATGACAGTTTACATTGTTAAAGCAGAGCAAGTCACACAATGTTATCAACCAAATGCAAGCCGCCTGTGGGTTTTCAGAAACTCTGTGAATCTGGCCTGTGTATTCCTTGTTCCTGCTGAATAAATGTTTCATCTTTGCCTGTAATTGTGACAGAATGAAATTGGTATTTAGGAACCTGAATGTTAGATTTTGGTAACCTAACAAATGGCTGCAAACTCTCTTTAATGTAGTGACACTAATGAATTCTGAGGATTAATTTTCAGCTAAGAAAACAAAATGGAAGGTGCTGGAATTTAAAATTAGGTAATGGATTGACTTTCATCAAGGCCAACATGCACAGCATTTGTTTTCTTTTCAACATATTTTGCTCTTATTATCTATGGTCATATGCCATACACTAATATGTAACCATAATATTAATCCATGCAATTATTTGTTAATGTGAGTTATTATTTATGTATCACATATCATGTCACTTCAGAATTATTTATAGAATGAAGTTCAGGAATCTTATAGCTTGAATTTTCTGTATCAAAGCAGCCTATAGATTTATATTAAATATGGATCCCAAAATTGAATTCCACATGATGGATATGGAACACTGACATGAGCCTTGATGCATCAACAGCATTTGTAAGATTGACTGCAGGTCGGAAGGCAAAAGCAGGTCTTTAAACTGCAATTCACATCCCTACATGATTAGTTTCACTGATTTTTTTATTTATGTTTTTATTTACATAAAGAATGATGTAAGCCGCACTCAAAGTGGCTCCTCCTCCTGCTCTCAATCTTATCCCCACAACAACAACCCTGTGAGGAAGGTTGGGCAGAGAGTCTGTGTCTGGCCCAAAGTCACCCAGTTGGCTCCATGGCTGAGTGGGGACTAGAACCCAGATCGACTGAGTCTCAGACCTGTGCTCTTAACTGCTACACCACACTGATTATTGCAATGTATTGTGCAGTGCAGTCCTAGACAAGTTCACTCATATGTTTGATGGGGCTTACTCTCAGGTACATGTCTGTAGGATTGATTAAACCAAAGATGCTAACCAACAAGTGCACACAAATGTGTTTTGAGAGTGTTGAATAGCTCCCATATTTGTGATATGCATTATTGGCTAACCTGTTGAATGCACCAGCACCTCTACTCTTTTGTTATCTATCATTCTCTCTACTAACAACTCAGAAGGTTGAGTGCTGACAAGATTGGAGTCAAAACAGGGCACTGGAGGTGGGTCAGTTGAGGCTTTGATCATGCAATGGCTCTGCCTCATTCAAAGAATTTTAAGGGGTGGGTGTCCAACTGACATAGTCTTCTTCTTGTGACTCCCTTTATTTCCATAAAAAATCCACTAAGGAGGAAAAATGAAATAACTGCATAGTGTCTGTTGATTGTATCTTTAGTATAAAGCTGAATGATACTCCACTCATCTACTTTTGACTAAGTTTCATATCCTTAATGAATATGATGTTTTTGAAAGGAAGCAAAACTATGGCCTCTTTTGGAAACTATTGCTTGTAGCGATTGCTTTATGTGGATTCATAAGAAGGAAGGCTGCCCTTGAAGGGAGACTTCAAAGCACTGTATATCTCCCTGACAAGCCAACTCCTCATCTTCATTTAATTCTCAGTTGATAGCAAAATAATTAAGAACACCAAGTAGCTGCCCAAGAAAAACACATGCACCTGTCCCATGAATCATGAATTGCACCTATGTGTAGAAACCAATTTCCCTTTTACTGTGCATGCCAAGGGGGTGTGGACTGAGTGCAGTCTCAGTGCTCAGTTGGCCCCTTCCCTTTGGTGGCAGTTCAAGAGAGTGCTGATTTTCACACATATGCGGCAATGCACATGCATTTGGTATTGAGGTATTGAGGCTGGAGTGCAAGCCAGCCTGTGCGCTCTTTAGTGGGGGGGGGGGGGGGCTGCATAGTCTAGTACTCTGTGCTACTTGGTAAACCAGAACTGTTGTTGTTAGTCGCGAAGTCACGTCCAACCCATCGCGACCCCATGGACAACATTCCTCCAGGCCTTCCTGTCTTCCACTATCCCCCGGAGTCCACTCAAGCTCACACCGACTGCTTCAGTGACTCCATCCAGCCACCTCATTCTCTGCTGTCCCCTTCTTCTTTTGCCACCTATTGTTCCCAGCATTAGGCTCTTCTCCAGGGAGTCCTTCCTTCTCATTAGGTGGCCAAAGTATTTGAGTTTCATCTTCAGGATCTGGCCTTCTAAAGAGCAGTCAGGGTTGATCTCCTCTAGGACTGACCGGTTTGATCGCCTTGCGGTCCAAGGGACTCGCAGGAGTCTCCTCCAGCACCACAATTCAAAGGCCTCAATCCTTTGGCGCTCAGCCTTCCTTATGGTCCAGCTTTCACAGCCATACATCGCAACTGGGAAAACCATAGCCTTGACTATACGCACTTTTGTTGGCAGGGTGATGTCTCTGCTTTTTAGTATGCTTTTCTAGATTTGCCATAGCTTTCCTCCCCAGGAGCAAGCGTCTTTTAATTTTTTGTCTGCAGTCACTGTCTGCGGTGATCTTTGAGCCCAAGAAAGTGATCTTTTCCCTATGGTTGTTATTGGCATAGGTAAAAATATGTAAGGCAGGATACAGTGTTGACTCTGCTCTAGCACAATGGGAAACTCATGGCTGTGAAAGCAAACAGAAAGAGCAGAAACACTCTTTTCTAGGATAAGCCGGATCAGTGGAGTTCACAGAATGCTATTCCTCTGACCTTCACACTCCTGAAGCCCATGTTTCTGCTCATGCCTGCTATACCTTTAAGAAGTGCTAGTGGTAAGTCCCATGGGGCACAATGGGACTAGCAGAACAGTACTGGATTCTGCCTACCATCCAGAACTAGTTTCACATTAGTGTGCCATTACTGCTGCAAATGTCTGCTGCCAAAATGTGCAATGTGCTTGACTCATTTTTCTTTACAGTATATATCCTGACACTGCTGTTCAGTTTCATCTGCTGCTTTTTCATGACTTTAAAACAAAACAGTTTATCTTTGAACAAGAGGAAACTTCCTAATGATTGTTCTTTCTACCTGTGGTTGTTCTGCCCCATATTGTGCAGCTTCATCTCATAAACCATCATGCTTTGTAACCTCAACAATTTCTGATGGGATGCTGGCTAGGTTGATTTGGGAATGGTACATTAAATTAATCTTCCCTGAAGAAACTGGAAATTGAGTGCTAGATCAGTTTTTAAGGAGGGAGAGTGACAGCTGCTCCCAAAACGTTGCCGTGCGTACAGAGAGAGTTCAGCCTGGATCCCTCCTTGAATCTTCTGATCTAAGCCTTCCTTGACAGTAGAGGGGGACTTCATAAAACCATCACAGGGCCATGAATGCAATGTGTATTCAAGGAATCCAGAGCTTAGGTCAGGTAGATACCTTAGGATATCTATAGACATTAAATCATTTTGTAGTTAAAAATTGCAAGAACTGTAATCTTCTAGGTGATGGTCTGATAACTTACAGCAGCCAAGCAGCTCCAGGTACTCCTAGAGAAAATGGATTGTCTGGATCCATTTTAATTAGGCTTTAACCTGGTTTTAGGACAAAGACTGCCATGGTTGCCCTGTGGGATGATCTTTGCCAGGAGTGAGATGGGGAGTGTGACCCTGTTGATTCTCCTGGACCTTTCAGTGTCTTTCAATACCATTGACCATGGTGTCCTTCTGGATAGGTTGGCTGGGTTGGAGGCACTGCTTTGCAGTGGTTCCACTCCTACCTGGCCAACTGGGTCCAGATGGTGGTGCTGGGGGATAGTTGCTGTGCTCCATGGCATTTATGCCATGAAACTTCTGGGAGAGGTCATCTGAAGGTTTGGTCTGAGCTCACAGCAATATGCCAGTGATACTCAGCTCTATCTCTCTTTTACATCAATTCCAGCTGAGGTGGTGTCCATTCTGAACCTGGGCTTCAGTGCCTTCTCAGTGACTTGGTAATGGACTGCATGAGGGCAAATAAACTGGAGCCCATTCCAGAAAAGATGGAGGTACTGTTGGTGGGTGGATGGGTTAGGAGGGCCCCAACTTGTCCTGGATGGGGTCACATTCTCCCCTAAAGGACAAGGTCTGTAGTTTGGGGGTGCTCCTGGACCCAGAACTATCTCTTGAGTCTCAGATAGACTCAGTGGCCAGGGTGCCTTCCTTTGGCTGATATACCAGCTTTGGCCCTACCTGGGCAGACAGAGCCTGGCCACAGTTACCCATGCCCTGGTAACATCCTGGTTGGACTATTGTAACTCTCTCTGTGTGGGGCTGCCTTTGAAGATGGTCAGGAAACGTCAACTGGTTCAAAACAGGGCTGCACAGTTGCTGATAATACCCATCCCACACACCCACATTGCACCAATTCTGTATTTCCTACATTGGCTACCAGTTGAGGTCTGAGCCCAATTTAAAGTGCTTGTTCTGACATATAAAGTCCTTAACAGCTTGGGACAGGGATACCTGAAGGACCAACTTTTTCCATATTTACCTGCCTGTTCTTTAAGATCTGAATCAGAGGCCTTTCTTAAAGAACCATCCCTCAAGGAAGAGAGGGAGTTGAGAGATAGAAGAAGGGCCTTCCCATTGGTTGTGCCACACCTTTGGAATGGGATCTCCAAAGAAGTTCACTGAGTGCCCTTATCAGCAGCACCTCAGTGCTTGGTGAAGACTGTCTTATTTTAACGATTAATAAATTGAATATCTTTATTTTATATTGTTTACCTTTTTATAGATTTTAATGGATTTGAAACTGCTATACTTATTCCTACTGTAATGTTGTTGTATTTTATGGATTTTTGGGAGGGTATTGCTAATTTTTAATATAATGTACACGTCCCAGAAAGCCCTGAATTGGTTGTGGTATATAATTTTAAAATGACTGAATGTTGCTTTGTGTTGTCCTTATGTTGGAAAGCCAGGCCATTGCATTTTCCCAATGCTGTTCATGCAGAATAATAAAAACCATTCTGAGTGGTGATGGAAGTATGGTATTATCAGGTGAGCAAGAGGTGCAAGTTAGTGGTTGTGTGAGTCTATGAAGACACATTCCTGAAGGGCAGGTATTATTGAACATGCAATATGGGATAGAAGACAGTTTGGGCAATGTCAGACTTCTACCCAGGAAAGAGTTGTCTAGTATGTATCTGTCAGGGAGGGTGGCAGAACAGCTTCTCTCTTGTGGCTTAAGTAGCCTGCAATCAATCCTGAAACATTTCATTGCCTTCCAAGCACATCCTAGGAGGTGGCGCTGTCTTGCTTCAAAGAGAGTGGCTGATCTGAAACAGTTGCTCACTAAACAACAGGGGAATTCCTCTGAAGTTGACCTTTCATGTAGGCAATGAATTCGGTGTGCTCTATGAAAGCTTATGCTGCAACAACACTGCAGTTATACACACAAATACGAGGGAGAACATCCTTCTATAGTCAGTGGTAGTTTTTCTTCCTGAAACTTTTAATTCGTAGGCAGTACTCCGTATCGACTTTTAATTTTGTTACAGATTGAAAGCTAAACACTATACAAGGAGCATTTTCCTTTCTGCTTTTCCACTATAGGATCACTAAGTGGCACTGTAGTAGATTAGTGCAAATACACAAGTAGAAATGGTACTTTCTTTTGCTTTTTCAATTAAGTCTGTTTTTTTCTCTGATCTTAAAGAAAGCCCACAAAAGTGCAGTTTAGACATAGAACTGAAATGGAGCATCATCTTGTTTTCTAATGTATCCATAAATATCCATAGGTACAGAATGGTGGTTGCACATCAAATGCCCCATGCAATACCCCCTTACTTGCAGGTAACATACCATGCTGCCAGATCATTCTTAGTACTTTGCAGATTTTCCTGGGATGGGCAGAATGTAGATTGGGATCTATTGGTAGATCTTCAGGTGAATTGTAGTAGATCAACATGGATTTTCATTTCTCAGTACTTTGACAATAGTGACAATAAAAAGTCTTGTGTCCTTAGTTGGATTGCTTAAAATTAGAAAGCCTGGGAGAGCATGGTCCCATTCTAATCATCTTCCTGGGCTGAGCATGTGCTCAGAGGCACTTTGTTCAGCAATTCTATCCATTTTTCCAAGCCACAGCCACAATAATTATAATTTATATTTTAGTAGGGTGGTGTAGAACAAATGTGGCCTTTTTGACATCGCAATCCAGATTTCTTGGGCTTCCCAGATGACCATGCCCCATTTCTCATAATGCATTTTATGACTTCCCATCTTTTCTGTGCTCCCCCTGCATTCTAAAATAGTTGAAATGGCTTGCAGGAGAATGCTGGAAGTTGTGTAGTTTTTCTTCTAGGAAACCTGCATTGGACAGAGAAATTGCACATTTTGCATTTTAGGCCTCTCTCTCTCAATTGCGCATGCACTCTCTCTCTGTCTCTCTCTCTCTCTCTGTGTATATATATATAAAAATGTCCCGATCTTGCCAATTTTTCTTAATAAGGCAAGTGCATTTAGATGCATGGTGGATGGCTCTGGGTATGTGAGAGATTTAAATATGCCCTACAGTGTCCAGTGTGAGTTGATCAGTGACAGCAGCATGGAAAATACAATCTGAAAGGACCATACAGTGCTAATTCCTGCAAATGATGGGTCACTTTTTTTTACCTAATGCATGAATCACTGCCAGGAAGAGTCTGACACCATCAACTGATAACCACATCCTCCATGTGGCTGTGTCCATGGCATTGCTCCATTGCACTGATGATGAACAAATGTACCTGCACAGTACTAGATGGGGGTGGGGAGGGGGGTTAAGAGAGCCTTTTCCTTCAAGGTTTTGAAAGCTGAGTAAGCTCTGGTATTCTGAATGGCACATAGGGATGATCCATGCTTTGACGATATGTATATTAAGTACTTTCCTAACAGGTTCTCTTTTTATCCTGACCTTTCATTTTACTGGTTTGTCATAAACAACCAGTAGTGCCATTACATATTGTCAATTTTAAAGCAGCTTGCAGTTTTCTCTTACTCTGGTGGTTGCTATTTATTGATTTACCTTTTCTGCAGGTGAAGATATAAACTTGTAGAGACTGACACGCATACTATTTTATAACGGCCCACACTGACTTCTTAAAAAATGATGGGTAACAAAACAAAAGAAACCAGAACCCATAAAAGCCAAATGATGGATTTCTTTTCATGGGAGGGCGGGAGTGGTATTTATAACCTCTGCAGTAGGAGGGTAGACATGGTAGGTTTTGTTGCTTTAGTTTTTATATCACAAAGCTCCAATCCACAGAGGAATGAAAATTCTCTATCCTGTGTTTCCCTGGGATATTCAGAAAAGCTCTGGGCAACCAAAGACTTGAAAGTTATTCTGACAAGGAGATATTACTGGTGGATGTTACTGTAGGAGTCAAACATTACTTTTCTGTAAAAATAATAAAGGCTGGGCTTTTGGGACGTGAGTATATTTTTACCTTTTGTCATTAATGAAATATGCAATACAGATGACTTGTGAAGATGTAACTTTAGAAGACTGTACATTTCATTCATGCTGATCACCTGTTGAGGTATAAAAATAGTTTGTTTGCCTGTTTGCTGAGAATAGCTCCTGATGCTTATCTTGAAACATTGCTTAAAAATGTATAAGAAATGACTACTCTATGTAACATAGATAAATTTGAAATAAATTAGATGCCAGTCTGGAAATGTGTAGTCAAATAAATTCATTTTTGACTAGAACTTACATGAAACTATAGTATGTGTTCAAATATAATTTTCATGGTACATTTAAACTTTTATTTGCTGATTCTCAAATGATTCTCAAATAGTGCAACTGAACCAAATCAGATTCAATAAACTAATGCAAACAGACATAATAGGGTGCATTTTTAAAAAGAATTTGTCTGGCGTTCATCACATTTCTATATTTAGATTGCATTATTTTTGCTTAATATGAAGTCATGTTGCTTAGAATTCTGCTTTTTTGCCCCCTCAAAGTCCTGTGGTTTTTAGAGTTAGTTTTTAATCAATACTTTATTGATTTTTTAAAATTGTAAACATAAAGATAATCCCTGTATCCTATCATCTTCTGTCCCCACGCTTTTACTTTCTGCTTCCTTCCCCACACTATTTAAGACAGAATATAAAAATAAATAGAATTAAATAACTAAACCGTGGTTTCTTTCTTGAAGTCAATCCATTTTGCATTTGCTTTCCCTTTTTGTCATCTGTCTTTGACTTTCCTTAGCATGATTGTCTTCTCCAGAGTGTTTTGCCTTCTCATGATGTGTCTGAAGTATGACAACCTCAGTTTTGTCACTTTTGTTTGTAAGGAAACCTCTGGCTTGACATTCCTTTAAAATAACTATGGATTCTCCTCTCTGAAATCAGATAAAGTTAGTTGTGATGAAGTCCCATCAAAATTGTGAGATTCAAGTTAGTTGTGACTGAATTGTTATGTTGGTTCCTGTGAGCTTAAGCTTCAATTACTTCTGAGCAAACTTGTGTAGGATGCAGTTATTCATCACAAATAACTTTAGTAGGATCAGGTCCTCTGTACATATAGCTAAGCACCACAATAGGGTTGATTACTTTAAAATATAGTATCAGATAATTCCAGTTAGTTCGAATTGTCTTTAGTCATCACTCAGTTTTAACTCTAGTTTGGTAGCATATAAAGAATTTGAGAATTTGATGCAAAATATTATTTTAGACTGTATTATAGTATCAAGAAGGTAGATATACCATAACCTTATATGCCTTTAAATTATTTTGTTCAGATTTTTGTTCAGATTTTGCACTTACATATTTTACTGTACTGTTGAGATAAAATTGTGCTATTTTTGATTTATTCACATATATAGGACAACCAAATATTTAGCCCATTCTGCAGTCTCTAACAAACACCAACATTCCTGAAGTCAATAGTTAATAATAGATGTGAGTCAGACATGCATGCATGTATACATCAATGCGTAAGTGATCTGGTTGCTGTACTTTTCAGGTGCCTCATCAAGGACTTTGAAAACCGACCATCTGTCACTCATCTGTTAGAACATCCCTTCATAAGACAGGCCCATGGTAAGGACATGGCACTCCAAAAACAGTTGGTGGATCTCATTCAAGCACAGCAACAGCTAGGCTCTGTGACCAAGACAAGGTACTGCACAATTTCTTATAAACTTTCCCAAGCAACCAAATTCCTGATATGCAGAGCTTTTACAGTATATAGATACAGAAAGATCTGAGCTACATTTGTCCAAGCAGAGCAAAATAGATCTGAGTGCAAAGCCAAAGCCGCATCATGGAAAGGCACGTCATGATCCACGTTCCCAGCTGCATGATGATGCTCATCCTGGCTGTGCTGAATTGACTGGGGATAAATGTGGGGATGCATTCCCCCCTCTGGATTTTTCCTGGACTGCTCTACTTATTTGGGGTCCTTCTGTACAATAACTACAATACAATACAATCCTTATGTACAATGATGTATAATAATTATTGGACCCCATATAAATGGAGAGCTTCAAGATGGTTGGAATAATTTTTTCATTCATGTCTCTCAAATGCAACCAACTGTAATGAAACTTGCACATTTTGGTAGATTTCCTGGATCTGCTGCCAATACCAGCAATTACCTGCAGGTGTTTATTAATCAGTAAATGAACTTTTACTAGGAATATGCTCATATTCTGGCATCTTTTTGGTAGAATATCCACTGGTTATTAATAAAGTGATAGTGGGAACGTAATAAAGGTACCACATTCATTGCTTGCAAGGCTGACTTCGATTGTTTTGTCCGTGGCTTAATATTGCCAACCCTTTTTTGTATAAAACTTAATACTTAATATTCACCAGGAGGGCTTTTTTTCCCAGTGCAGACTAGGGACTAACTGCAGGATTTTTCCCCCTTTGGTTCTGTGGCTGTCCAGAAGGTGGCAGGATTTCACTGTTTTCAAAGTGAATTTAAATGCAAATTAACTCACACCTCCTCTGCTCAGCAATCATTTTGTAATATGAAATTTGTCTAGTGCTAGATAAGCTGTAAACCATTATTGTAAATAAATACCTGCTAATGTTGATGAAGAAAATTAAATGTCATGATTCATAAGTCATAAAAATGTATGTGCATACCCAGACACGGTAAATGTGCTCTTTGCAAACCAAAAGCCTTAAAGTAAAACTTTAAAAACAAAATAATGCAATTTCAAGGTGAAGTTGACTTTCCTGATATCACTGCAAGTGGGATTATTCCGCTTATACTACTTAAAGCAAAAACCTACATTGGTCAGATGTGCTTCAGAGGGCTGGCCCTAGATGTATTTCTGTCTTTTCTTTTTCTTTCCCTGCTTAGACTTTTTGACAGCTGCTATTTGCATTTGTGCATGTGTGTTTAATCTTGCATACAGTGAGAGATGGAAATGTGAAAAAGCCAGGCTGCTGTCCCAATCATGTGTGAAAAACATAGCTGTGTCCATCCTCAGACACAAAAATAACACCCTTTGAATATACTTCTGTGATGTTTCTAAACAAGGCTTTACTGCACTATCACCACTGTTTCATTTAGGTAATTTTACTGTATGTGTGGGGTCTAAATAATGCTGTCTTCCACTCATCACTCCCGTGCTTTCTCAACCAATTGTTCCACCTTTGGCTTTCTGAAGCAAATCCATTAAGAAAGAAAAGATGAAATAGCTGCAGTTGTCTCCTGATTGGTATCACTAAGAGTGGTCTATATGGAACCAAATACACTTCTGATATTGGGCAATTGTATAATGCAAGCCCAGTTTGTTCAGTACAAAAGGCTGGGTCTTAGAAGCAGCAGAAGGAGAGGGCTGAGTCAATTAGGTAGGTTGTATCACTTCAGATTACAAGTGAGGGGAATATAATAAAAGAGGTTGTGTGTTTTGTCTGGCCATCAACAACAGAACACCAGGATCATGAAATTCCAGGCACCTGAAACTTGTCTTGCATACTAAGGGGGCCCTAGGATGTGCATCTTAGGGTTATCATGTGTGTGTATTAAATGCAGTAATTAATTTTAAATAATTCACATGTGTCTGCATGGGTGAAATCTGCATTAACTTCCTTCATAAGCAAGTAGCTTTGCACTATATACAATATGAATCCAGGGAGATGAGTAGGATGAGGGACAGGGTATATGGCTGTCCCCTCCCACCTGCTGGGGACAACCCCTCCTCAGGGAAATGCAGTGGATGGATCCTGCTGTCAGGGAGCTATAGTGGCACATCATGCATGAAATGCCACTGGGTATGGCTTTAGGCAGATGGGTTGGATGGAAGGTGTCCCCATGGTGACTTCTAGATAAGGTTGCTTGAAAGGAAGGACTCTTCCAACCTGGGGAAACTGGAAATGGTCAGTAGTAAAATAATGAAGCAGGGCTGTTGTTTTTTAAGCTATTGCCTGCAGGAATAGATGCCAGGCTTTATATTATTTCAATTAAATAACAATTTGTAACAAAACAGTTTGGTATAAGAGAACCTCTTGATGTCACCAAGGACCATACAGTTCTACAAATGGTGGGGACTTTTGCTGCTCTTTTTACCACAGAGTTTGTTTAAGAGGTGATCCTTAATTATAAATCTGGCTGATGAATCGAAGGGTAAAGATCAATTTCATTTCTGTGCAATGTGTCATTATGGGCCAGGCAGGTTCATTGCATATAGGCTCCCCTAAGCATATTTTGCAATTTAACACAGAGGTGGCTTGGCTTTAGATCAGGACCTAAAGCTACATGATCAGAAATGGCTACATGATCAGAAACCCCACAGGATGTACTTATGTCTGTTTCGGACTATACCGCTTCAGATTGTGGATGGAAAAGCTGCAGTGCTTCCCCTGTAAAGCAGCATGCCAGGAAGAAGGTCATGAGAGTGTGCTCTTAAATATATGGGTAGACTAGCACCTATGGTCCAGTAGGGTCCAGCAACACATACTTGATGCAATATAGCTGAGTATGTTTGAGTCAAACAGACCGATGCTGAGGCATGATGAATTGAAGTACATGAGAGCTGGCTGCACTGAGATTTCAGAGCATGCTGTAGCAATGTATTCCAGGGCTGCATTTGTCACAGGTGCATGCTTAGAGTGGCCACTTACGCACCGTTAGAAAATCCATCACCACAGAAGAGGACGTGGATTTGCCTCTATATGTGCAGGTGCACATTTAGAAATAATTACTATAATTTAAATACAACTACACTGATGTTGCCACAGTGACCAAGTAAACTGTGTGCCTACTCTGCCTGCTGTCCAGGGGCTAACTCTTGACCGGCTCTTCTTTCTTATAGCTATTGATGTTTCAAATGGATGTGGATTGGAGAAGCCTTCAGAATGATGAGACTTGTCCTCCCAGAGCCCAGCAAATATAGGACTGTCCTTCGTAAAGTAGAACATATGTCCACCCTACTCATGTCATGTCACTGATACATGGACACAGTCACATGTGCAAAATAAGCAACATGTGATAGTACCTGTGTGTGAACATTTCCCTTCTTCTACCTTGCTGGAATCATTTTTGGGATACTGGTGTCCAAGTGGTTAAAGCTCCCATGAAAGAAGGTCCACATGTCTTTGGACAATATTATGTAGTCTTTTGAATGGTTTTCTACTTTAGAAAATAGACTATCTGTATCCAAGCCCATGATCACAAATGTGTACACACAGATTTACATGTGGCAGCCATTTGACAAATTATATAGCATTCTTCCCTTAACAACTGTCTGACTAGTAATCATGCATGGAGGGGCTTTTGAGGGAAGAAGTTTCTTTAAGCCATTGTATTCTTGATAGGAAGAGAGATCCATCTGATGAAGGATCATATTGTCCCAAAGAAAAGCTTTGCTCCATACTTTGCTGTTGCTCCACACTCTGCTATTGATTTTATAAGATATTGTTTAACAGTGGCATAAATTCAATATTTGTTCTCCAATGTGTGATATCCTCTTGGTATTGATAAGAACAGCAGTGTTAGTGACTGAAGTGCACTTCCAATCTTATCTACCCCTAAAGAATTATATGGACTGAGGGATGAGAAACAATGACATTGTGTCAAAGAGGTTCCAGTGAATCCGTGGCCAAGATAGGACTGAAACAGATGGCCCTCCAGTTATTTTGGCCTACAGTTCCCATGATCCCTTACTGTTAGCTTTATAGGCTATAAGGACTGATAGAAGCTGTAGGTCTTGTGGAGGACCATACGTTTTCCAACTCTTTTCGAGAGCAATGACTAACACTACTCACTGGTGCTTGTTGGCTTCCTAGGCTGCCTTTTTTAGAACAGCTGTTTTAGAGCAGCAATCTGTCACTAGTGGGGAGGTCTTAAAACTAGAGCCACTTCTTCTGCCAGTTCCAATTCCAGTTTGAAAGCAATTAGCTGCAAGAAACTAGCTTGTGCCCAGCTTGTGATTTCCTCTATACACTGTGCTAGGACATGCAGATAACACCAGGCAAAGCCAAGAATAGCTCTTGGGTCGTAAAATGATGGGTGTGCAGAATTAAATTTAGTTTTAAAATGCCATTTCTTCCAGACATTGTCTGGGTGAATACCAGGGGAAAAATAGCAAATCTGAAAACCTACTGTGGGCAAGAAAGCTACCATTTTGCAACCTGATTACATTGTAAATGCTAATGATTACATGGATTCTTTTTACAGTCATAGCTGTGTGATGTTGCAATTAAGGTTGTGCCAGTGTTGTCATTATGATGCTTGTGAAACGTCCTCAAAGCAGAGGTCTCCCTGGCATCATGATCATACTGGACGAAATAGTTAGCATCTGAGTTGTATCAGAAGTTTGATATTGCTGTTGCTGCAATGGAAGCCACCACCAAGTCTCTTCTGTTCCCACTGTGCTGAAGATTTTCCTTCTTAAATGTGGCAGTGCCATCACTGCTGCCTCCCTCCATCCCCATGACAAGAAAGGGAGAAATATGGGTCAGATTCTTTCTACAACTCTTTTAACTGGAAGGCATTCTCTGTCAACTTTCAGGGGAAAAAAGAACAATGTGGCATTTGGTGGGTGGGATGGGTTGTGTGATGCAAAAATTAGAAAGGCTGACAAAATGTTCTGTGTGTGGATTTTTTGAAGATGTAGTATGGTGACACTCTGATTATCATAAACATGGAGAGCCCTGGTCCATTTCTCCCAGTGCTCTTGCTGTTTTGCATTCTTGATCAGTGTGGCCTCAGGGTATACATGCTCTGTTAACACAGTCCTAGCTCACTAATGCTGTAGGTTCCCTGTGTGTATTCCCAAAAGAAGGCAGGTGAAGCCTGCAGTCCTGCACACCTGATGTACCTGGGAACAAATCGCACTGAACTCAGCAGTATCTGGGAACAAATCGCACTGAACTCAGCAGTATCTATTTCTGAATAGACATCTGTAGGATAAGTTGGACATTTAAACAAGCAAGTGTTCAAGTCTAAATAGTAACACTTTCCCCTTATTTTTATTTTACCATCCATTTAAATTATCTGGACAGTTTGCTACATGTGCATTGCTGGCCTACCTTAGACCCTTTTAGCGCGCGCACACACACACAGGCACACAAAATAATCCCGGTATTCTTGACTTAGAGGCTGGGGCTCAATTTTATGCAAAAAATGGTTAGTGGAGCCAGAAAAATGGCTCAGCATTTGCAATCTTCTGCATAAAGCAACTGCTTCATGAAAAGACCTAGCCCTGTCTTCCTGTTCATTCTCCATCACTTTTCTACATAAGACTGTTAATCCACTGTATTTACCTTCAGTTTTGTTGCAGAACTGAGATCCAAGCATGAGGATTGACTTTTCTGCTTTTCCGTATATAAGCTCTAGGTGGCACTGTGGTATAATGGAATGGCACAAATAGACAAGCAAATAAAGCATTTCCTTTAGGTTTTACAATTAAATAGTACACTTTCTCTACTCTTAAAAAAAAACTTACAAAAATACTTTATAGGCACAGAAGTGACACTGGAGCGTCACAACAGCACCTAAAAACCCCCTATAAAAGTGTAAATAGGGCATGATAAGCAGAAGATAAATGCTTTGTCTACAAATGCCTTGTCTTATATTAAGGGATGGACTTATCCTTAGACATGAGGCAGTCACCCCAGGCAGCAGATGCTGGGTGGTATAGAGAAGGCAACCTGCCCTGTACCTTCTAAGCATGACTGCTGCCTTCAGGTATAGTAGAGGACATTATCCCACCATCAGTGTCCAGGTAAGATGCACCTGCAGGTCTGTAGATGGAACGGAGGGGATTGCCAACTTGTCCTTTACCACAGACTGGAAAATTATTTGAGCCAGCCTTGCTTATACTCACTTTCCCCTGGTGTGTAGGCAATGTTCTAAACAGGAGCCCCAAGCCAGAGTTACTATGACACAGTCCAGAGCAAGGATTATTTCTGCAAGTACTGCAGAAGTGCATGCCCCATGCAGCCATATCCTTATACCACCTTCAGAAAAACAGCTTAGGTGGAAAGGAACCCAGATGAGGAGGATCTTCATTGCTATCCCATTTGTTAAGCTTTGCCACATTTGTATTGCCTTTGTAGCCCATTTTGCAACTTTGGAACCTGATGGCTTTCCAGTATGTAGGTCCAGAGATTTACATCCTAGGTTCTGTAGACTTGTATTTGGCAGATATCTGCCTGGCATTTCTCTTTTTGTATTATTTGTTTGAATACCTTGTGTGGATATTTGAGTACGCAGCCTATGCAGGTTTCCCCCGAGCCAATACCTCCTTGGACACTATGCCCCAGGCAGCAGTTTAGATAGCCTGTCTCTAAAGAAGGCTTTGCAGGAGGTCTGTCAAAGACAGGGAAGAACTTGATATGTTCCCATTAAGTCCTGTACCAAATGAATAGCTAGCTAGCTAGCTGCTGCCGTGTCACTGTGTCTCATGGTAACTCCTGGACCCAGGAACTTTCCTAGGGTTACTTCGAATGTTTCTTAGAATGTTGCTTACTTGCCCGCTTGCTTTGTCCTGAGCTAAACTGACAGAGAAAAGGCAGGCACCCCCTACAGCAGCAACCAACCTGCTGCTCTCAATTCCACCAGACCCAGGTAGGCCAGGGCCCAATGCCAATCCTCCAGGGTTCCCCAGAAGGCCATGCCCCTTCCCCTGGCCCCACACTCTTTCTCTGAATCCCCAATTGTTCAGTAGTTTCCAGGCTTTTGTGTAGTCCCCGCTTCCACCCCATTCTGGAATATGGAGATGCCTCTCCTAAGGCTTAATTAGCAGCAATATGTGTTTTAAGTTAAAATGGGAAGTGTTACATCCCTTTTGTCTTTACTCATGCCCTGTCCTGAAGTACAGCCCCTTCGCCCACCCCTGGCCTCTCCAAATTGGGATTCTGCTCCCAGGCTGAAAGTGGTTCCACATCATGCCCTATTGATTAGAATGTGCGCAACAGCAACCTTCCTAGGCAAAAGCTTAGCTGAATCCACACAGCTGACAAAGATGGACTTGAAGTGCGCATCAACAGTCTGTCCCAGTGCAAGCCTCTCGATTCTACAGCACAGGGGGCTGGTTTACTCAGCTCTGTGGGCTTCCCGGTTGGCCTCCCAGCTTCTCTGTCACTGCACCTTTGCACCCACAGTCTGTCTATTAAGGACAGAGGCACTTTCCTCAGGTTGTGGTTGGTAATTCTCCTCCATGTGCATCTTTAGCCCATGCCCAATTTCAGGCATAAGTATCTAATTTTCCAGTGTTACAGGAGTCAACATTCCACAAGCTGAAAATTCATCTGTGTGAAGTGAGAATATGATTGCATTTCATTTCTTTTAATGAAGGCTTGCAGGGCACAGGATGAGGCCAGCAAGGACATTATGCTAATGCAGTGTTATGCAGCCTCCCAGTATTGCCCTTCTTGGTTAAGCAGAGAAATGCTTGTCTTTTAGGGATATTTGGCTAAGAAGTTTCCTTAGTAGCATGTGCTTTTAGGGTTTGTTTTTTAAGCCTTTAGTAATAAAATGGATATTTTCCATTGCCCAAGGGGAAAAACACAGCAGGAGTTTTATATTTATTCAGAAAAGTAGTTCATTTGCACACCAAGTCAGCCATTAGAAATGGCTTGGTATTAAAAAGGCGGTGAATTTAAGATGCCCCCAGATTGAAATACAAGGGCCTCATAAACTCATCCATGCACCAAGTTAGAATTGCAAAGGCATCTAGAGAATCACTCTAAGTGGGCACCTCTCCTCTCCAGAGTTCTTTTCCCCGGAGATTCACCAGTGGCTGAACAGCTTCCAAAAGCTAAGTAAGTCTCTATTTCAATTGGCTAGGAACAGAATAATGCGAGAACAGAGTTACAATATCTGTAAATGTTCCCTTTCCTCCTACTTCTAGCTGGTTTTCATCTAGATGGAACTTGGCATGAAGCAGGCCCACATTTTTATGGTAAATTAGGCAAGGAAAGCAAACATGATAATATTCTTGAACTGGAGACCCTAAGATTATTCGGATTATTCAGAGTCCCAGCTCCAAGATCCTGTGACCTCAGAGCAGGGACTCCAAAGACCAAGCCTGTCCCCACAGCTGGCATTACAAGAACTGTGCCAGCTGCCCAAGGCTGCAACTGGTCCTTGGAGGGGGAAAAAAGGAAGAGTGCTAGTGGGGGGACAGGAAGCGGCTGGAGTTGTGCACTTGGGCTGATTTCTACCTATCCCTGGGGCTCTGTGCAAGGCATGGCAGCCACAGAATTGCCACCCCTGTGATAGGTGTGAAAGGATGATCTGAAACAAGGGAGTAAAGAGATTTAAAAGGTAACAAAGAAAATTACTTAGCCCAAAGGAGGGGAGGGGCTAAAATCAGATAGCACAAGATATGGGGAAACAGGCATGTAGGCAGGAGGGCCAAATACTTCCTGATTGTTTATTGACAAGCTGGGCAGAACAAAATGTGCCTAGTGTAGCCCACCAGGGGCAGGGCTGGATTGGGAAGAAGGGCCGGTGGAGTAGGCGGGCGGAAAGAGTGTAAACTCTCAGTACCCTATTAGCCAATAAGGGGAAAGGAGGAGGGAACAAGTGGCCGGGAGCAGGGTTCAAAAGGGGTGTGTGAACATGTGCTCAGGTGAATAGAAAAATGGGAAGGAAACCATTCTTTTCTGTTCCCTTTATTGCAATAAAGTTTTAAAAAGAACTCTCTGCATGCCTGGAATATTTTTCTCTTCTGACGGAAAGGAAAGAGTGATCATAGCACCTACATCTGTGTTCCAGGCCCAGGGTACACCTAGGTCTCCAAGTCTGAAAGCAGTAGCATAGGATTGTATTTTATGGTTCTGTTCTGGTTTTTTTACTGAAGGAATCTTCAGACTGGTCCGAAGGGGTAAGAGAACGCCAATGTACACGAATAGATCTTGCAATGTTTGTGGCGTGCCACCAGTATTGGAATCCTTGATCAAGGTATCCCTACCCTGGTGCTGTTTTGATGCATCATGTGGAAAAAAGATCCTTAAAGATGGGCTCCAGTGCTTTTTCCTGCCTTTCGTTCATGACTTTATGTAATCTTACCAAGTCAGTAGAGATTTTGTAGTCCCATCTCATAGAACTAAGTCATTACATGTGATGGGTTGAGTTTTTGACAGCTTTCCAGATACAGTAAATAAACTTGCCTACACATGAATCCAACCTTTTAGTCTTATAGTGATAAGCCAGAAGTGAGTAAGTGCGTCTCAAAAAACTAGCATGATATGGCATGTAAAAACTCCTTGTCATTATCGTGGGTAGATCTGATAGTTTCACCTCTTCAGGAGAAGCTTGACTTTGCTTACCTTATCAAAATGAGATTTTTTTGACAGAGATAGATGAAATAATAGGATGCTGTCTCTGTAGAGATCAGGTACCACCTGCTGCCTCTTGCAGACAGCCAGGTCCCCATGGCCTGAACATAGGCATGAGATCAAGGTAGCATAGAAAACTTGAAACCACAATTACTGGAAACAATAATAAAACAATAGCAACATCAAAATGAACAATTAAAACCAGATAATATTATACACATAATGACACCAAATGAAGGCCTCACTTACAGGGCAGGGTAAACAGGTAAGTATTTAAGGCCTTCTTGAAGAGCTGTAATTATGAAGCTTTGTGGACTTCAAATAGAACAAGTCCCACAGAGCCCATGAGTCTCATTGCTTTGACATGTGGGCACACAAGCAGGACTTCTTGATCTCAGAGTTTGGGCAAGTTGGTATAAGTGAAGATGGTCATTCAAAGAACCTGAACCTGAACCATTTATGGCTTTAGCGGCCAGATCCATATTTGCAACTCCATATAGGACCAACTGCAATGCTCCATCCGAAGCAGTTGTCTTTTTACCTGCACTGCTTAAGTTCTTATCTAAATTATGTTTCAGTTTCTTCACCCTCATCTATCCCCAAAATGTCTCTAGATGCTCTGCCATTGGTAAATCTTCTGACTAGTGGATATTGAAGAAGATAAACCATATAGTACTCAAGTTTATTTCCAGAGATTGGTAATAAATTCATATCTTCTTTATTATGGTGATCCAGTTTGTAATTCCATTATGTTAATTAAATAAATTCTGTACTGTACAAGGCTCTTGCTGGTCAACTTTGCTTCCCACAGTATCTGTGTGAGGAGTTCCAGGCACAACAGCTAGCTCTAACAGAGAGCTCTTAGATGCTTTTTATGTTGTGTTAAAGATAAAACTAAAATCTCCCTGACACATGCACGTTAGCAATCATGTTTCTATTGAAAGGAATGCTTTCTTCTTGAGATGCTTACAGGCATTTCAATGGCAAAAATAAACACTGAATATGAATAAAATAGAGACTGAGAGCCATTAATGTACCATATGTCTATCAATAACAAAAACAGCCTACTAAAAATCTTTCCTCTTGCTAAAAGGCAAATGACAGTTTCTGATTAATAAATTATCTGTACTCATGTCTGAGAAATGCTCATGTCCTGTATCATAAGATGCAGGAAGAATAACCATCTTGTGAAGTGCAGTTTAGAAAAGCTCACATCCAGAATGGAAATTATTTGGGACAATGTGTGCTGAGTTTGGAAGAACAAAATAGAACAAAATGCAAGTTCACGTTCTTTAAGGAAGGGCCAACGGGGGCCTTCCCTGCTGTCTGCAGACAACACTGGTGAGCAGCAAGAGAGCACAGGGGCTCAGACCAAGGCCTCCGTTTGCCATCAGCGCTGCTGTCCTTGGACGCTTTCATATCAAGTCCATATCCATTTCATGTATCCATCCACTTCCATCTTCCTCTAGCTCACTGGCCAAATCCAGCCAAAGGGCTTTTGCATGGCATCATCCATCTTCTCAGGTTTCTTGCTTGGGCCTCAAGCCCTGCCCATGGCTAAGCACTGAAAGGGGCTTATTCCTGCTCTGCAGCAGATGGGAGGCAGCCTTTTCAGCATGGAGGAATGGAGCATGGCTTGATCAGCTGTGGAGCTGCGTCTGGACAGGATGTGGGTGAGGATGGTGTAGGAAGGGGTGGTTGGTCTTTCTGAGGACATGTTGCATGCACAGTGAATGGCAGCCTGGTCCACCACTGGCACGTGGCCTCTAACATCCCAACATGAAAATGCTTTCTCAGCCCTCATCTAGCTCATTAGTATTGATGCTGACTGGGTCTGCACAACACAATCACCAGCCAATAATAACAGTCAATGATTGGTTGTCATATCTAGCATAGGTTCCCTTCTGTGAATGTGGGGGGGAGGGTCCTCCCAAAATTACTCATGGTGAGAACTTGTGGATTGTTGTAGGGTTTGTTTTCTCCAAGCTGGGCTGTCATGTCATCTGAACCCAGATGACTGATCCCACTGTGAATAAAGATCCACAGTCAGCAGGTGTGGAAGGAATTACTGCTATTGTATTGCATTCAGCAGGAAACCCCTTGCAACTCTTCAGAGCTAGCCTTGGTCAGTGCCAAAGCCAGTGACTCCACAAGTGCCCACATTGGTGTGGAGCCATTTTTGGTTGGTCACAACTATTATATCCTTTTAAAAAATGGTGGGGAGGAATTGGGATAGCCAGCTTGACAGCCAGCTTTTTCAATCCCAATAAACTCAGGCTTGAAAAGCTCCCATTAAATGTTCCCATTGCAAAAATACCATATTTGCACATACACAAAAATAATAACTAAAAGAAAAATGAGCATGCCCAGCCAACCATTCAGGGTACCTCTGTGGTACCTTGAAGTGGAAGCCGGGGATTTCCTGCTCTCTACAAAACAATGTAAGGGAGGTAACAGTCCCAGTGATCTCAAAATAGCTCAGCTTAGTGGCAAGAAGACTGAGGGCACTTGTTTCTTCTATTGTGTCCCCTGGGATGCTGCCTGGAGGATGAAGGGGGAAGGAAGAGGAGAGAAAGAGCAATGCCTCCACAATGAACCTGAGAATGAACCTGAGTCAGGCTCATCATGGGTGGGTGGTACAACATCCAATCCATCGTTCTGAATTGTACCCTGTGAATCTGCCCCCTGCCTGGCAGCAGTGCCTCAGTCCTTGCAGTTGCTGGGAGTTAAACCCTGGATGCAAAGCAGGATCTCTTCTGCATGTAGAGCAGGGGTCCTACAACCATTAAACTTTTTTCTACAACCATTAACAAATAGCAGCATAGCAAGGGGCTAAGAATGACCATATTTTTTCCTTTACATGACCATGACATTTTTGATTTTGAACTGATCTGATGCAGTTGCTTTGTGCAGTTAATTCCAATAGCACTTTTGTGCATGCCAGTCAAAAGGCACTGAAAGGTATGGGAAAGGAACAGAGAAATCAGCATTTATCAAGTCAGTCACAAAAAGCCAAGTGCTTTTTCTGTTGCCATATTATATATCGAGTCATACGCAGCATGAAACAGTTCTCACTCCCCTGAAAATCCCCAGCATTGTTCTGTGTGGGTTGCATGCTGTTGGCCCAAGGGTCATCAGATTGCTACATTCTTTTCCACAGCAAGTCATGCACAGGAGCAATTTATCAGTGTCACCAAGGATCAATAGGAAATGTACCCCAGCAGGGTGCTGGTGTATCTCAGCAGTTGTTCTATTTTCTATGCTTTGATCATATTGGTTGCACAAATAAGAGGCTCACGGGCTTTTGCATATACAAAAGGTGCACTGTACTACTGCTTCTGTTAAAAAATACTTCTGGTCCTGATACTTTCAGAAATTGGGACTTCCCATTTAACACCAACATGGGTTTGTTGGCATTTTCAAATATCCCTTGCCTGTTATCAAATTATGCAGAATTTATGGCCAGTATGTCCCTGCTTCTTACTGAGTGATTTAGAGCCTGCCATTTAATCCACAAAGAGAAGGGGATGTAGTTTAGTGGGAAGAGCCATGGCTTAGTGGCAGAGCACTTACTTTGCATGCAAAAGGCCCCAGGTTCAATTCCCAATATCTTCATGTACAGAAGAAAAAAAGATCTGCCTGAAATCAAGAGAGCTGCTATCAGCCAGTGTTGACAATACTGAGCTAGATAGACCAATGGTCTGACTCAGTATAAGGCAGCTTCCTCTGTTCCTGTATTCCTAGCTGGCTTTCAACACTCTTGGAATTTACGACAAAGAATACTGTGGTGCCTTGAAGCCTAATAAAAGTATTCCAGTAGGAGCTTTAATGGATACTTGCAGCAGCAGACTAACATGGCTACCCTTCTAGATTTAGTGTGTTAAAACACGTATGGTTTGGAAATGTGCTCTTGCAATGAACTTCTCAGGGGACTTGCTTTGGCAAATGTCAAGGTAACAAGGTAAAGGCAGTTTCCTTTTCTTACAGTACCCCTGGCATAGTCTTCAGTGAAGGATACACAGTGTGTGTGTGTGTGTGTGTGTAAGGTCAGGCTGGGGGAGAACTCTGACAAGCTTGTAATAACCTTGGGTACACATAGAACTGATGTCCTCTGTGGCGGAGTGAGTGGCATGAATGGGGTTTAGACTTTGATTACTGCTGTTGTGTTGCATATTAGAGACGATCAGTGCACAATTTAACATTAATGGAAAGAAACAGCCCTTGCTGTTCATTACGCAGAATGCTGTGGCAGACTGTGGAGGCAGACTTCTGTACTATGCCTCTGGAGCCTGCAAGTGGGAGTTAACTATTTGAATACTCCTCTGCATAAGACAGTCTCCCTGCAGACAGTAAACTAGTATATCTGCTGTACTAGTTTATCACCATCCCAGATGTGCTAATTTAGTATATGCAAGGAAATTTTTCAATATGTTCTTATACCCACATTTGATTTCTATCATAGCATTCTGTGTAACATGTTGAACTTTAGAGCTGAGCTGAAAGGGACTTTCACTTTTGTAAAATAATATGAGATTCTTTCTTGCCCATCTCATTCCATGATGCTCAGGATGGACGATACAACATATCATGATATCATCTTATTTCATTTGACAGAGACAATAATTGGGTGACCACTGAGATGACCAGACTGAAAGGAAGAAATGCATGTTATTAAAAAGAGATAAATGTACTAATGCTGCCAGTTCATACATTTTTTTTACATTTTTACATTTTTACATTTTTACAATGACCAAATGTGGTTTGTTGTTGTATTACATGTTCTTTACCCCACTTTTGTGCTTATCCACACAACATACAACATACTGCACAACCTATGTAACATATTTATATAGGTTTTATTCCAGTCTAATTCTAACGGTTTCTTCTGAAGAATCTGTAGAATTGCAATTCGATGAGCTGACTATAAGCTTCTGGAGATCACTGGTTCCTCTCCCGGAACTCTTCTCAGAACCCTGAGAAAAGGAATAGCAGTTAAATGAATTCAAGTCACTCTATGGTGTAGTCATGTCCTCTGAAAAGACCAATCGTGAACTGAATTACTATTGCCTTACTATTACTATAGATGCCTTCTAGGGGAGGATGTTTTCACACATGTGAACTGATATTTTCACAGGCATGAGCGAATACACACTCGAAGACCATATCGTGTCGATGCAGCTGACAAATATTCTCCAGATGATGATATGGTAAACCTTGAAGTCCTGGATGAGGTAAGATATGGTTATCCTGAGAATGAACAGTGATCTTTCTGCCTGCTCTTGCCTTTTCTTTGTACTAATATCTCCATGTCACCAAGTTAATTATATATTTTTCTGACATATTGTGGGGGAGCCACCCATATGTCACAGGATTATAATCTCCTATTATAGGTTCATTTATATTTTGAGCATTTAGATGGTTCTGTTACACGGGGGAACCAGATAATGGAGGGGGTAAATTACATTATTATTTGAGCTTGCTACAATGAGTATTCCAGTTTTCTGAACTTCAAGATTAGATTGTATATCTTTCATAATCAATTTCCATTTGTGCAACAGTCATTAGAAACATATATATTTATAATAAATACAGCAATTGTACATTCACTTTCCACCTTTATAAACTAGTTAATTTCAACTTCATTGATATTTCACATATGCAAGGGAAACACATGGCAATTTAGCAGGTATGCGAAGAGAAAGAAAGAGCCCAGTCCATGCTACATGGATGTCCCATCTCCTTCCTTTCCTCCTCCTTTTCTCCAGAGTTGTGGTATCTTTCCCTCCTCACACTCATATCTCACCTGACTTTGCCTGTTGAAACGAGAAAGGAGTAGATATGGGCTCTCTCTGCAAAGTCTTGGTAATTTCAGCTCATTTATAAAACCGAGTGGGCTCACCTCATTGAGAAATAAGTCCACCTTTACCTTTATAGACCTCTCATTCGTTTCCCTCTGTTTTATCCTCAGTTCTGTGAGGTGGGTTAGATTGAGACTGGCCCAAAGGCACCCAGTGATTGGCCCAAAGGCACCCAGTGAGCTTCATGGCTGAGGGAAGGCCTCCCAAGTTCCAGTCCAGCACTCTAACCATTAAACTACACTGGCTCTCATTTTCCTCCTGAGGGAGCAGAGTAGGGCAGTACTGAGGAGTACCCATGGAGGTGCAGTGATTCTGGGAGGGAAAGAACAAGAGAGGGAGAGTTTAGCTACCCCTCCTGCCTGCCCATGCTGCAATTCAAGACTCTTGCTTCATATGACAACTGTGATTTTAATACATGAGAATACAGCTGCCACCAGAATGACTGAGATACCAGCATGTGACATTGGCTCTATGAGTTATCTTCCTGCTAGTCAATCTTCTCAGGATTCCATTGTTACCTACACAGAAGAGTCTGCCCAGGTTTCTGAATCCTCATTCAGATGAAAGAGCAATGCTTATGGGTTTCTTTGTGTACTGAGCTGTCATGTTCCATAGTTGCTTTGAGGAGGAGGAACTGCTCAGTACACCCAACATCCCTGCAGAGTAGTGAATTGTTAGACCAGGTCAAATGTGTAATGCAAGAAGCACTCATTCATTCTTATCTAAGAAAGGCATATGGGGGAATTTAATTTTCATAATTTGTGCTCTTTTTAAAAATCCCAATGAGAATAGGGCTATTAAAAAAGAAAAATAGATCTACAAACATTATAGAAAAATATTAGAATTGATAGCTCTCTCCAGTTTTCCTTTTGTATTAGTAGAGAGGAAACTAAGACTTCAATCTTTCCAAAGTTAAGCACATTTTTGTGAAAACAGATTTCAGTGGGCAATTGATTGGAAATTAATGGCATGTAAAAGTGCTTTACATTGGCTTGATTTGAGCCTTAGGTTAAAAAAAACTGTAATTGTAAGCAAAATATCATACAGTTTTGTGTTTCTACAAAGCAATTTAGCTTAATGTTATGGGCATTGTCTAGAAAGTTAAGCGACAAGAACAACAGAAAGTTAAATATATTTTCATTGTGTCTTTATATTTCCAGTGTATATTTGGGCATTAGCACATCTACAATTTATTTCCCCAAACTATACAATAACTATAAGTTGATAAACAAGCTTATTGCTTTTAACCTAGCATAATTATAGTTTCACCTTAAGGACAGATATGAGTCCATGAAAAGAATGGGTGTGATATAGTGACATCTGTATTTAATGTGAATGAATCACATGTAAGATTATCACTTATTTTTTCATGCATTTGATGTACTTAGTTGCAGTGAATTTCCTGTCTGCAGAAATACTGCTGAACTCTACAATTTGTAATCATTTCAGGATACAATTATTCATCAATTGCAGAAGCGCTATGCGGACTTACAAATTTATACGTATGTTGGAGATATCTTAATAGCCTTAAACCCCTTCCAGAATCTTAGCATATATTCTCCACAGGTAAGAAAGATCCTACAGTTTTGTTTTTTAAATATGCTAAATATTTTACATAATTTTATTTTTGTTATGAAAATCAGTTGAACAGAATTCTCTCTAAAAATGCATTTTAGATAAAGGACATAAATTTCTGAAGAACAGTTGCCCCAATACTTCCCTTGCCTCTTAAATTTATTTTAAAAGATGTTTGGGCTACCTTTATGGGTAGAACATTTTTTGTTGCTGCAAAATGTCTAACGGGGCCTAAAAAACAAAGGGTGGCATAGCTCAGCTGTAGATCTTTGTTTGAAGAAAGACCTGGATTCCATCTTTCTTTATTTATTCATTGTATATGCTGCCCTATTAGCCATAAGTTTTTTCTGGGTGGCTTACAACATAATCAGTAAAATCAACTGTTATAACTCATATAACATATGAGAACAATTCATGCAACAACCAATAATAGAACAATAATTTAAAAACAAGAAATTGTTGTTGTTAACAGTTGAAATGAAATGAAAATGTCTTTAATTGGCATCTAATGGAATATAAAGCAGACGCTAACCTAATCTCTTACGAGATCGAGTTCCCTATTTGGATAGTAGAGAAGGCCCTCTTCCTTGCAAACTCCCCCCTCACTTCACTGGGGGGAGGGATACAGAGGAGGGTCTCAGATGATGACTGCACTGAGCAGATAGGCATATATGGAGAAAAGCCCCAAGCTGTTTAGGGCTTTGTATGTTATCATGAGCACTCTGAATTGGACCCACATGGAAACTGGCAGGCAATGTAGCCTGCCTAAGACCAGCATGATATGCTCACAAGTGCCAGTCTTTGTCAGCAGGTAAGCTGCCCAATTTTGGACAAGTTGCAACGTGCGGCCCATTTTCAAAGGCAGCCCCAAGTAGAGCACATTGCAGTAATCCAAGTGGGTGATTACTAGCACTTGGATAACCGTAGCAAGGCTACACTCATCCAAGTAGGGATGCAGCTGATAAATCCGCCAAAGCTGATGGGAAGTGCTCCTGGATACAGAATCCACCTAAGCAGCAAGTGACAACTTGGGATCATTGGACATTTCCAGTTAAAGTATTGGGTCAAAAAGCCTTTTTTTCCCAAAGAGCTATTGCCAGGTTGAGTAGACCAGGTTCCCCTTCTTGATAAGCTAGACTATAACTCCCATCACCTGCAACATCTGTTTGTAGTCGATGTGCGTTGGAGTGTAACATGTCTGAAAAGTACCATAGTGGAAGAGACTATGATAGACAATATTGGACTAGATGAGTCTTCACCAACTTTGTGCCCTCCAAATGTTTTAGCCCACAACTTCCATCGCCCATGACTATTGTTATGTTGACTGGGACTGATAGAAATTATAGGCCTAAACACCTGGAGGGTGGTGTATTAATGGGAAAGGCTAGGTGAGCAAATAATTTGAGCTAGATTCACAAAAAGCACAAGCAAAATTTATTTGGGGGATTCTTTTTCTGTCCCTTTAGTGTTTTATGTGGGAGCATCTGTTTGCTTGGCTTACATGTTGTACTTTTTCAACTGCCTTTTGCTGTTTAGTTTTCCAAGCTTTACCATGGTATGAAGCGCTCTTCAAATCCACCCCACATATTTGCCTCTGCAGATGCTGCTTACCAAGGCATGATTACTTTTAACAAAGACCAGGTAAGAAAACACTCACTTTTTACATTCTTAGCATTTCCTGCACAATACAAGGAATATACTAAGTTTCTTACTTCTGAAATGCATTGTAGTTGGCCAAATGACCTGTGAGGAACATTCTGAGTTTTGTCCAGTGAAAATCAAACACTGAGGTCTTGCTAATACTGTTTTAAATATTACATTTTTCAGATGTATATGTATTTTTAAAGCATGCCTAAAAACCTAATGGGCTGGAGCCAGCCTCAGGGCGAAATTACATGGTACATTACATACATAGGGTGAAGATAATCCTAAATTTATTTTTTACCTTCATGTTAGCTGGCTGGCTCAGATGTAGATTATAACCAGTGCATGCAAGTAGGGAATGTTTAAACCTTCCTACCTGGAAACTCCCCCACTGCTGCGTGTGCGCACACGCACACACACACACACACACACAAATTGCCATCTGAGCAGGGAGCAACATGAGGGGTAAAGCTCCTTTGATGCCATCTCTGTATCTGTGGGAGAGGCTGTCAGCAAAAAGGATCCTGAAGCCTTCCAGTGCCTATAAACATTCACCACATTTTTTGCTGGAATGGCTTGTTGGAAGAACTTGCTTTTTAAAAGCTGCAAACTTTCCTATATAGGAAAACCTATTCAGAAATAAGTAAAGGTCAAATCAAACCGAATGCATTCTTAAAGATCCAGCATGACTCTGCCAAAATGGGTAAACTAGACAGGATTTGAGGATGATTTATTTGTGGCACATATCAGTGAGGATGGAAGGCAAGGTCTGGAATAAAAATGTCACTCTTTTAAGTTCAGTGTCCTTATCCTTCCCAGCTGCCAATGGTTTCTGGCTTGGTTTATGCCTGTACAACTCCTAGGATTAGGTGTAATGTTTCCAGAACACATGTAAGCACACAGCTGGAATTGCAGATATGCCTCTAGTCTGAGGAGTTCAGCCTCCAGGTCATGTAGTAGTTATTCTGCATGCTCCCTAGGGAAACAATTTCTGTCTGTTTTTATGTGTTCGAAGTTGGCATTGGAGGCAAGGCCAAGGCCTGTGGCCATAAGTCATAAAAATAAGAGTAATTAACTCTGTGATTGCTCATTTTCATGCATAATTTGGATACTTCTAATATAACTGTAATGAAGGCAGAAATCCAATTATATGGCAATGATTCCAATGCAAATGGAACACAGTCTTGCAGGAATGGGAGTCTTCATAAACTGAAGATTGCAATCTTGCACTACTCTTCCATATGAAGTATAATACACAGAGATGACAATTAACTATAACAAAAGACAATGCTTTCGGTTGGGAAATTTCCTCTATTTCTGCATGATGTGCAGTAAACTTGATTCAGTGTGTGTGTGAGAGAAACCTTAGAAAGTAAATACAGATATGTCACCCTTTAGACACAATAGTTAGACAGTTAGAGACTCTTTGGAGCCAATGTAGTATAGTGGTGGACTGGAATCTGACAGATCTGGGTTCTAGTCCTCCATTTGGCCACAAAACTCACAAAGATCAAGTAGATGCTCCTGCTAGAGGAAAGGGGAGTAGATTATTTCTACTGATCCCCTTGTAGTCTACAGTACACACACAGTTCTCAGAAGCATTCCTGACCTATTGGAGTAGTTTTGAGGACTAAAGGGGAATGTTGGGGGAAGGTGGAACAAGAAGAAAAAGTATTCTTCCTTCCTCCAAAGATTCCCATGATAGAGTTCTGCTAACCAAGGGGCATTGAACATATACATTTTGGTATCTGTCTAAGAAGACAGCATTAATCTATGAAAGCTTCTTGCTTATGAATATTTATATGTATACTAAAGAGAGTTAGGTTTGCAAATTTGGGGCTTTTCTTTGTTCTTTCAAGCTGTGCATGATTTGCTGAACTCTACATGGGTGGTCAAGTTTAAGATGCTTAAATGGTAAATAGAGATTAAAGTGTATCCCCTGAGTTGTAAACTATGCATCTTCCCCTCTATTTTGTGTGGCAGTGCATTATCATCAGCGGGGAAAGTGGTGCTGGAAAGACTGAAAGTGCCCATCTCATTGTGCAGCATCTCACCTTCTTGGGAAAGGTATCTATTGACTGCCACATAGCTTCAGTAACAATCCTGTCAAGTGAGGCATGTAATCCTAAATAGTGTTTTAGCCTCTTCTCTAGTGCAGGTATGAGGAGCTTAGAAGCCTCCACTGCCATTTTCAGTTAACCAAAATGTAGGTTTATTGTCAAAACCAGACAAACAGTGGCTAATCCTAACTATGGTTTACTAAAACAAACTAACTTCATAAGCAATGCTTGGATGTTGACTTGAGTGGACCACAGTTAAGCATCCTTGCAGGTTGTCTAGGTTGGAACACTAAGATAAGATTAGTCAAAACAAGAAGCACGAGCTTCCAAATTTCTCTTCAGATTTGAAGAACTAAGGGTGAACAAGTCCCTCACCTGGTGCCAGAGAGATCACAGCATAGGCACCAGATGAGTCTCTCTGATTAGCTTTTAGATGCACTGCAAATGCTCTTTTAGGCTGCCATTGTATATGTACTTATCTGGAAACACGTTTCATTAAACTCAGTAGGGCTCATCTGTGAGTAGACATGAATAGAGATGTTCTGTTTTTCCCCTGAGCTGGCATGTTAATGCTGTTTTATAGTGTTATTGCTTGTTCGTTGCTGTTAATTTTTTTGTTGGGTCCCTCTTGCTGCAGTTATAGCTGTTTTTTTATCAATGTATTTCCTTTCAATGGATTGCTTTCATTTTTTATTGTTCACTGCCTGCAAGGAAGGGTGGAAAGGTTTTAACTAAACAAATGATACCTATTTTGCTGGGACTTTCCATGTGCCCTGTTTTGTCTGTGAAGGCCAGCAATCGTGCTTTGCGGGAGAAGATCCTCCAAGTGAACCCACTAGTTGAAGCCTTTGGGAATGCCTGCACTGCTATCAACGACAACTCCAGTCGTTTTGGGAAATACCTGGAAATGATGTTTACACCAACAGGGGCTGTAATGGGAGCAAAAATCTCAGAATATCTGCTAGAAAAATCCAGAGTCATCAAACAAGCAGTGTAGGTATAAATTGGGCAGTTTCACATGAAATGTTTTTGTTTGTTTTTAGCTGTTTTACTTCTTTATCTATTGGAAAGTGCTTCTAAGGCCTCTCAAACTGGCTCATAAAGTTCATACATCATGAATACACAATTAAAATGCAATTAACAGCTTAATAACTGAACAAAACAATAAGCCCAAAACCAAATGCAAACATCAAAATCAGTCACAAATGGAAACGATTTCCATTAAGAAGCCCCCTGATACTCTGAGGAAAAGGCCACTAAGAATAAATGTATCGTAAATTTCTTCTAAAGGACTCGAAAGTGGTACCTCAGCTCATAATGAGTTTTGTAAGTATGGTAGCAGTTACTAAGAACATCATCTCAACAGGAAGGAAAACAGGGTAGAACTTGGCAATGCAGTGTCTAATAAAACACACCTATATATGGGATATGATTATGGCACTGTGTGCCCTGCAATTGCTGATGTTTTTATGAAGTCGGCTCCCATTGCATTAATGAAGAAAGTGTCTGAGAGTAAAATCTTAAGTAGTAAGACCCAGAAGTCCCCACTGGATCAGATATAACGACAATTTCTTGCAGAATCAGGCAGAGTTCTATGATGCAGTCTTGTCCCAATCCTGTTTACAGCAAGTCAAGTGGCTTTTAATGTTCAATTAGTTGTGTCCTGCCTTTTCTCTAGAGAGTTGTGAGCAAACTTTTGCCATAACAATAACTGTGTGAGGTGCATGATTCAGAAAATGATAGCCGTTTGCTTAATATCACCCTCGGAACATTGGTGATGGGCAAGGATTTTGAAACTTGGAATCTGCAATCCCCATCCCATGCAGAGCTCTTTTTCTATGAATCAGAAACACTCTTTTAGTCTAGGAGTGAAACTGAACATGAATTTCAGTTTCTTTCCACCTGGGCCTCAGATAGTCTGTGCTGTTCTACACCAAACTGGTGCTTTCCAGATGTGTTGGACTGCAACTCCCATAATGCCCAGCCAGCATGGCTACACAAATTTTGAAGCAAATCTTGAGACTGGGCTGAAGTGTGAAAGAAGAGGTCCTGTTGTACGAGCAAAAGTCCACACATGTGATATTGGATTCTAGCCAATCAATTCAGATTTCATAACTGTTCAATGCATTTTAAAAATACCAGGATCTTGTGCAAGTGCACAAGAGCAAAAGATAATCTGTCCACTATTTAGCCCACTGTAGCAAAACTCCCCTTTTGTCAATGACCTTGTCAATCCCATCCTTTGCTTTGGCACTTCCCTGCCTAGTCAACACTTTGTTTTTTTTAAAAGACTGCTTCATGTACTCCCAAAGTAATGCCACCGGGCTGGAATGCAGCTTCTCTAGCATAATGCAGCTGCCTTTGCCTCTTTCCCTTTTTGTTTCTCTGCTGGTCTCTGTTGCTAGCTGTCAAATATAATGATAGTTATGAGGCAAAGAAACCATGGGTTCTCATACTGTTTGTGGAAAACAACAGGCAATGGAAAAACTGCTCTGGGTTCAGATGTCATGACAAGCTGTCCTGCAACAACCCATGGTGACAATCCATGACGGCTTAGAGTGCTGTGCAAGCCTGCAAGCCTGGTCTTAATCCCACCATGGAACTTCTTAATAAGTCACAACTTCTAGCTCAGGCAAACTGAATTATAGGAGAGGGCTTACCATTCAGCACTGTTGCCAGAATGGGTTTACACAATATCAGCCTTCTCTAATTTGTTGCTCTCCAGATGTTTTAAATGGCAGCTGAGAGTGATGGTGGTTCATAATATATTTATATGCTGTTACTGATGTTATTTTGTTTTGGATTTCTGCTTTAAACAGTTTTATTTAAACATTATTTCCTTGACAGGCCAGCTACAGTATTGTTGCAAACATTGGACATATTTAAAGTTTTTAATTTTATTTTTATTGTTCCCAACTTGGGAATAGTATTGGACATGGAGTGGGATAGACAGCCTGTAAATAAATAGAACAATACATTAGATATTTATTATTGCTGGGTATGTTTTTGTTGCCAGACAGCATATGTCCTGAGCTTGCTCTTCACAAGCATGCCAAACCACAGCTTATGTTTATTTGCCTTATAATAGCTTGCTTTTCTTTAACAGAGGAGAGAAAAACTTCCATATATTTTATTATATTTATGCTGGCCTTTATCACCAGAAGAAACTCTTTGAATATAAGCTTCCAGAGAAAAATCCACCCAGGTAACTTCTACTGATTTGCTGATTTGTTCTTAATGCCTGCCATAATTGGCTACTGATTTGCTCCTGCTTTCACTGTGATCCTTTAGAATCAACCTTAATCCTTCCCCAGAATTTAAGGATCCTTTGTAATCTCCTCAAGTACAAAAGTGGATAAGACAATAAGGAATTTTATGATTTAAACTTGTTCAAACTACATGAATCAAAAATAAAAAGTATCTGTTATAATTTTCCCACTGTCTTGGATATCACCTGCTTTCTAAAATAATTTATTGCTAAGTTAATGGTATGTGTTAGCATTACGCAAATAAACACAAATGAATGGTTTTAAAAGGGCACATAATTGTTTAGGTAATTAGCATACTAGAACAAAATTTGTCTTTGGATAGTCTAGTTTGTCAACATTGTGCCCCTTCTCTTGTCTCATTTTATCATTTATAAATCCCTCTTTGAATATAATGGCACCCAGACAGCTTGAAATTTGCTGGTCCTATTGATTTCTGGTGCTGGTGCTAGTAGTGGTAGATGTATCCAATATTACTAAAATTTAAAAGTTCAGTTCAATGAGTCCACCCTAAATACAACTAGAATTGGATCAATTGTCTTAGGAAGGTAAGGAAGTTTAAATGTATCTCTATGCATTTTGCAGACATATTGAATCCCCAGGGAGGGCTGCACCACTTAGTTTCAGAAAAGGAAATTTCGGTCTTAAGCCAATTTCAGTCTTATACAGTGCTTTGCTTATACCTTTGGAGCAACTGTTAACTATTTATCTATATGGGAAAAGAGAGAGAGAGAGAGAGAGAGAGAGAGAGAGAGAGAGAGAGAGAAGCAGCACTGATGGTGTTCGCTATCTAGTTTCTTGGGGAGGTGAGGTGAGGTGAGGTGGGGGGGATGGGGCACACTTTATCTATCACTCTGCTAGTGGGGCAGTGGTAAATTTTGAAGTTCAGGTGCTCACCATGGCAGTCCCCATAGCCACACAGTTAACGAGAATCCAAAAATGCAGGTACTGGAATTAGTCCATATTAACTAACCAGGTCCAGCATGTTTTATCTCCACCATACCTCAGCCTCAAGCCCTTGTTCCATTCCATAGATCAGCCTTTTGGGAAATGATGGAATGAAAAATGTGAGTGTGTCTCTGAGTGCGTGCAAAATGTTTTCTCCTCTGAGTACCCCCAATGAGCTTGTACAGATGAGATGATCAAAAAAGACATCTGGCTCTGTTGGGTTTGCTTTCAGTCTCCATAACTTTCTTTTCAGAAATCACGAACTGATTTCAGTTGTCCCATTGTATTTAGGTATATTGATAATGACACTGGAAGGGTGATGCAAGATATTATTAGCAAAGAATCCTATGGCACACAGTTTGAAGCAATTCAACATTGCTTTAGGATCATAGGGTTTACTGATGAGGTAAGTGATACCTTTTCGTTTTGGTAACAGAAAGATAATGGTCTTGCTTTAAAAACTTGATTGTTATTTTTGTGTGGCAAATTTAATACAGGTTTGGGCTTGTGGAAGAATTATTTGTATTTCTTCGATATTTGGTTTGCAAGCAGCTGTGCATGGGTACTAGGCTGAAGCCCAATTCTATTCAGTTAAACATATATTCACATTTTAAATTACGTTTTGTTGTTGTCCACTTTATTGTCAGTTTGGCTGATCGAGTATCTTTGTCTTTCCTGCACAAGGAAGATGTGACCACAGCCCTGCTGCTACACTGAATTAGAATAAATGCATGTCTAGAGAAGGAAAGGCAGAGAGCTGAAGCTAAGAGGTCAGAGCAGGCACAGAATGATATAGTTAGCATTTAGGCCAGCAAGCCAGAATGCTACTTCTGGGGCAAAAGGAGTTCAGTCCACTAAGAATTTCTTATGCCATAACTGGGCATTTTACCAGCTGGTTGTGTTCTGTCAGAAACAGGAAATGAGGTCTGATAAACTAATAAGCTCATGATTCTGCCAGATGTTACCCGTAAGTAATCAGATTCTTTCTGAGTTCTGTCCCTGAGCCACCTGAACATGTTGTAACTCATGGTTTCCCTAATTGCAACAAATCCTTTCTGTGCTTGGCCTGGTTTGGCTTTGGCCCATCTAGTTTTCCAGGTGTCTATGCATATCAGGGTGCAGAACATGTCTAGAAACTAAATCTAGCCTGCTTGGGATCCAGATTTGGTTTCCAAGTTTTCCCGGACAGCCCCACTCTTCCCCCTGACCCCAGTCATTACGTGGCTTTCTGGCTTTTGTGCAGCTTCCCTCTTTCTAAAGGCCAAAATGCCTCTCCTAACTATTAGTTATTGGCAGCAAGCGCTTTAAGCAAGCCATACTAATATATTTGGGTGTTTTGGGCCCTAACCCTTTTGTCTTCATTCCCACCTTGCAGCAGAATGCAGCTTCTGCGAGTGTCTCCAAAATGGAATTTGGTCCTCAGGCTGAAAATGTTTCAGCACCTCTTGTCATGTATGCCTGGGAAGCTTGCCAAAATGTGCATGCACAACACCCCTGCTGTAGGTTATGGAAAGTGGGCCTTGAAGAAGCAAGCAATGCTACTGGATCTGGATCTCACAGACAAATGGGCTGATAATTCACTGTGTGGCCACCTTTGTGCCTCTACTCCCAACTTTTGTAATAATCCTGGGCAATTAGGTCTCAAGGGTATATTATGGAACCTCTACAAGCTGGATGCATTCAGTAGGGACTGCATGGCCAGCTGTTGAGTGACATGTATGGATAATTTAAAAACAAAAAGGAAGGTAACATGTCATAAAGAAAACCAAAGAGGACACTGATATAAAAAAAGCAAATGCAAATTCAGAAACAAATGTAATAATTTAGAAAGGAATATAGTGCATCTCACCATAGGGTGGAAGACAGTGACAGGTTACCTGTGTGCCTTGCTTAGCCTGCTGCCTAGATGCTGTTGATGGGCAACTTGAAGGCCCAGCTTTCCCTTAGATGGCTCTTTATATTAACACCAGGCTGAATAGCCCTTCCGATAGAGGACCTATCTGTACTTCTGGACCAGAGGATATAAACAGTTTCCACAGGACAGAACAGCGAGGTCATATTACCATGGAGTGTGTTTGGACTCCAGAATTCTGGCCTTAAAGGTTGTCATTCCTCTTGCTTGTAGGAAGTTCACTCAGTATATCGAATTCTGGCTGGAATCTTAAATACAGGAAACATCGAATTTGCTGCCATTTCCTCCCAGCACCAAACAGATAAAAGTGAAGTGCCCAATGCTGAAGCCTTAGATAATGGTAAATATTTCTTAAAAGTCTAATTGTGCTTAAAGATACTGCCAGAATATGCATAAGAAAATCCAGTTTTAAACAAGATGGCTGCCAGTGTAAGCAGCCTCAGTCTCATGGCATGCTTGTGCAATCTTTCAGCTGCTGCACTGCTGAGTATTGGCTCAGAAGAACTTCAGGAAGCTCTTACCTCACATTGCGTGGTAACACGGGGTGAGACAATTATCCGGACAAACACTGTGGACAAGGCAGCAGATGTGCGTGATGCCATGTCAAAGGCACTTTACGGCCGACTCTTCAGCTGGATTGTAAATCGCATTAATACCCTGTTGCAGCCTGATAAAAATATATGGCAAGTTAACACATCAGTAAACAGCATGGGTGCTGGTGGTTTCATCCATGTCTATATCTTTCTTTTTATTTTATAGGAGAAACTTGTTTTAGATAATAGCTTTCGTGCTGTGATACTGCATCTTTGTTTCCAGGGAGATAATTCCAGTGCTTTCAAAGAGGTGACTGGGATTTATCCTAGTTGGTTAGTGGGATCAGTGTGTGAGGTTAAAATTCCATCAGTTCCTTGAGAAGATATTTGGGTATATACTCATCACAAAATAACATTTTTAAAGTTAGTCCATTTCAAGACAGAAAACTAACTGAGGGCACAATCTTATATATGTTTAAATGGAAAAAAAGTCCTACAGCTCCTAGCAATTCACAGCCAGGCACACTGGCTAAGGCATGCTGAGAGTTCTAGATTTTCTTTATTCTAAACATACAATTATACCCTGAAGCTCTTTGAATTATAAGGCTATGCTATACAAATATATAAGATGGCATTCTCACTGGAGATGGTTACTAAATGCAACCTAACCTGATTTATCTGCACACATGAAAGCTAAAGTGCTTTATGGATTACAAAGCTTTTTTTGAAATATTTTTAGGTCTTGATTCTGAAGCAAATTTTTATTTTATTTAGTATCTCAGTTTTCCCTTGTTTTCAAAGCAAGTTGTAATAATAAAAAGATAACAGTAAATCACAAAAAATAAATATAACAGGTTTTAGGGCTAAGCTTGCAGATTATAAAACTGAGCTTTGACTAGACCAGGCTCAGACTAAAGTTTAGTTTTAGACCTTATTCTGGACATCAATATTACCTTGGTTTTGAAAGATGGTTCAATTGTGCATTTTGTTTGTTTTTCCATCTAGTAACTCTGAAAATGGAATGAATGTTGGAATACTGGATATTTTTGGCTTTGAGAACTTCACAAGGAACTCATTTGAACAGCTGTGCATAAACATTGCAAATGAGCAGATCCAATTTTATTTCAATCAGCACATCTTTGCACTTGAGCAGGTAAATTTTCCATTATTGGAGTTGGTTGCTACTGTGGGAATTCTATAGGCTAGATCCGGGGCTTGTGAGGCAAGTGAATAAGAGAAGGTGACTTTTCTCTAAGAAGTTTTCTTATTAATTCATCCCTTCCTCTATATGGGATTATTTGTCACATCTTTGAAAATAAATGCTTTTACCACATGCAACTTCATTCAGGAAAGAATAACTTCATATGATACTTCCACTGGCATTGGACCTAAAAGTTCGGGTTTGGCATGCTAGTAGGATATTTCACCTAAGTGTTTGCAAAAACGTTTATTTGATGGCAACCCTCTTACATAAATCTTATGCAAAATTGCAACACTATGAACTTTGATTATATGAACATCCAGAAGTTAAACAAATGAAGATGTCTTGAAAAGAGTGACATTTCCTTTTGTTTGCAAAAATATTCTTTACAGTAGTTTATCATCTTTGCAAGTATTTCATGACTGGTTCTACCATCAGGCCAAGTGAGGAAGCCATCTCAAGCAACAGATTGGAGGACACTGGCAGTAGGATGCTGGAGGGCAGATATGTGGGTGCCATGTGGTTGGCTTGGACTCCTAAGCTATTGTGCCACCCTTTGGTGTGGTGGAGAATGCTGTTGGATCACCAGTACTGAAGTACGGCCCAACTGCCATTCTAGCTTGGTTCTTCCATACATGGAGCAGAGTGGGAGGTACCATCTTGCCTTCACCTCAGATAGCAAAATCTCTCAGTGGAGCCCTCCATTCATATAAAATAATAATAGAATGCTTTCTGAAAGTGAATAACCTTGTTTACTTTCATAATGGTTTAGATGGAATATCAGAATGAAGGAATTGATGCTCCTGTGGTTGACTATGAAGACAACAGGCCACTCCTAGATATGTTCCTCCAGAAGCCAATGGGGCTACTTTCTCTGCTTGATGAAGAAAGTCGATTTCCCCAGGCAACGGACCTTACATTAGTTGGTATGAGCTTCTCTAGAAATTCCAAACTATGACCACATGTATACTCAGAAGGAAAAAGGTCAGACCAAGAGAGAGCAAGCAAGGAATATGATTGCATTATTTAAACTTAAGTCTATGTACTTAACATCTGGAGGGTCTGGACAACCTATTGGGTGGTATCCAATACTTGTGATCTACCAACTCTAAACATGTTGTACTAGAAGGACTCTTGTGTGAGTTCCACTAACACATCCCATTCTGGAAGCAGTACCTTCGAGTAGTTTTAGTTCAGCTACTGCTAGCTTCCTATTGCAGTATGGGTTATTCCCGCTAATACAGTGACTCCTTTGGGATAACTCCCATTAAGTATGCATGTGTTCTTTATAAGCTCTGTTGAATGGCATTTTCTCCATATAGTTCATTGTTTTCACTGCTTTGAGTTATTAGATGATAGGGTTTATTATCTCCAAAGAGTGCTGTGAGTAATGGGCTCATTTTGCTCTGACCTTTTTGTTGCTGTTACATGAGGGTCAAGTCATCTCTGACTTATGGTGACCTCATGAATGAAGCCCTTCAAAATGTCCTGTTCAAAACAGCTCATCTGTATTCCAGACCATGGCTTTCTGACCTTGGGTACTGGGATTTGAATCCTGACATCTGTTCCATGAATGGAACAGTGCAGTGTTCATGGAACAGGACTTCTTCCCCATCTCTTCCCTCTGAGGGCCCCTTATGCCCTCACCAAAGATGGGTTAGGAAAACCATCTGAAAGAGAACAGCTTGCGATTTAAGGAGCTGCAACCAGGAAGGAAGGCTCACCCACAATTGCTTTCCTCTTGTGCAACCATACCTTTGGATCCAGGCCATTGTCTTCAACTGGCCAGTTAAGTGGGAAATAAGTTTAAAAAGAAGGCTTGGGACAATCCATGTATCCATAATTCAGACTGACGCCACCTCATGTGTTACATTGCTGCCTACCTCCTCCAGAAGAATGTTAGAAAATCAATATTCTCTAGGAATATTGCATATACAGTGAGTTGGCAGTTTTGCATCCCTTTCTCATTGAAAAAATGGGTTACCTTATGGTGACTCCTCCAATTCAAAATTGTTTGAGAGATTCAGTAATGGAATCGTGCAAATAGCACAGAAACTTTTGGCTGCTTGTTTACTCTGTTGGCTTTGGCTGACTCCCTCCTGACTAAATAGAAACTGTTTATTGCTACTTATTTTGTGGCAGCTGGTCAAACACCGGGAATTTGCACAACCTACCACAGACATCTGCTCATATGGGAACCACAGTTTCAGTGTTCTGCTTAGATAGGCTTCCTGTTCCAGTGGTGATAACAGGGAAAATAGAATTTGGGGCTATTTCAGGTACTGGCCAAGCTGAGATGTTGTACCAGTGAGCTTCACTACACAAGGCATTCATTGTGCGCAGATGAGTCTTTACTTGGTGCATTTTGCAGGGCTTTAAATAGTGTTGTCTTCTAGGGGCTCTCCTGTGTTTTCCAAGCATTTCCTCATTATTTTTTAAAATGAGGATAATCTGCTATTATCTAGCTATGGAAACCATTATGTGTATTTCTGCAATTGCACTATAGCATGGCACCAACTTATGGTTGCATAATAGAACATATAGGAAGACAGAGAAAGAAAAACCCTAGAGAAAATTGGAAAGGGCACTTTCTTTCTCCAACAAAGAAAATGGAAGAAGTTACAAAATATGAGAAATTATTGAGTAAAGCTGATCTAATAATCAAAGATTTGAGGTTTATTGCAAAAACAGAAGCATTTTGTCATTTTACATATTTATATTCCAACTATCTTGACTTCTGATTTCTTCCATAAACAGGCTTGTGGTCTTTATGCCTCTATGATAGCCAAGTGGCTAAGAGACTGAACTGTGAATCAGGAAATATCCAGTTCCCATTTTACTTCTGTCATGTATTTATCAAATGGCCTTATTAGGAAGCCACTCTTGGTTTTTGTCTGTCTTGCTTTCCTTCTACCCTCATGAATGCTGTGAGAACAGCCATACTTACCTATTAATAGTAAATACCTATTATAGACCAGCATAAATGGCTTTTGTGCTAGAATCTGTCCCAATATCCTCCCAAATCTATCTAAATTTCTTTGTCCAGAAAAGCTACAATCTGTGCCCTGTCTGCTCCATACTAGAAGGAAATGCCTCAGCCATATGAATTTTAGCATGCTTGTTGGGGAGCTGTAAGAAGTTTTAGATATATGTCTTCAGTGTAACATTAAGAGTAGCAACTTAATATTAAAGCATAATAAGTGAACCCAAATAGCTTAAATAGCAGAAATTCCTGCTGGCAAGCCTCCTGCAGCTTCCCATACATAGTTGAAAAGTGGTAGGAAGGTAAAAGGAATGCAAGGGAAAAGTGACTTATTAGTCTTGCTGGGCTAATTCCTTCTTAAAGTACATGGAAGGGAATAACAAAAGAGTGGCCAGAGATATCAAAGAAGTAATGTGGAGAAAGGAGGAGTGTGGGGCAGCCATAATGGGCAAGAACGCTTTGCAGTTCAAAGAATGGGCTGTTAATTATATTTCCTTTTGTGAAATAATTAGATAAATTTGAAGATAATTTACGATGCAAGTACTTCTGGAGACCCAAAAGAGTGGAACTGGGTTTTGGCATTCAGCACTATGCAGGCAAGGTAAGAGACTATTTAATTTGTATTAAATCCAAATGTAGTAAATCACCTGCTTCTCTTCTTTTGCTTTCAGAGTTCTTTCTCAGATTGATGCTTTAAACATGTTTGCATTTCAAGATTTCAGTATGGGCAAATACAACATCACAGTAGTGGTAGTCTGAAGAGGCAACAGAACTTTCTTCATCTCTCTCCTGCAGCTTTTTGTGCTTTTTGGAAACCTGCTCCAGATAATCAGTCCTCTGGAGCAAATTTTGAGGATGCATTGGGCTCTGTGTGTGTGTGTGTGCATGCGTGCACATGCGTGTGTGTAAAATGGCTTTCCTCCTGCTTCTGCTGAAAGATTCAAGGATTAGGGACTGCTGGCACTGTAGAATGACATGTTGGATGCAACAACTGAATCGCATAATACCTGTGCTGCAACACTTTGCTTTCCGCTGACTGAGGATTGGACACAGATGTGCCCTCTATTCATTTGATCCTGGGACTGCAGTTGACCCTCTAGTGCAATTGGCCTGATGCTTGTTCTAAATAATACAGCAGGATTGTGTAATTGCCTGTTTCATCCTTAGGTACTGTATGATGCATATGGCTTCCTTGAGAAGAACAGAGACACTCTTCCAGCTGACATAGTGGTAGTTCTGAGGACTTCAGAGAACAAACTTCTTCAACAGCTCTTCTCAAGCCCTTTAACCAAAACAGGTATTCTCATCTCTGAAGCATTGTTATTATTAATGTCACTAATGCTATTCCTTCGGTGAGCACCTTCAGGCCCTGGAGCTAAATCCAGCTGTCCAGAGTTCAGCAAATGGCCATGCCCCGTTATGCACCCCCACTCACTTCCCCCAGCTACCAATCACTAAGTGGTTTCCCGGCTTTTGCTCAGCTTTCCCCCCATTCTAGGAGACTGGCGTGCATCTCCTGTGGCATTGTTCCCTGCAGAGCCTTAAACTAAAATATACTTGGCTTTGGGGTATTTTTGGCCTCACCTCTTCTGCCTTTGGCCCAATCCCTGTTGCCTTCAGCCCAGCCCCTTTTGTCTTTGGTCCAACCTACCACTGGAATGCAGTCCCCAGGAGCTTCTCCAAATCTTGGGCCGAAGGAGGTTTCTCATCACTCTTATAGCTAAATAAGTTTCTCTCTGCTTGGAATTTTAGAAAACTCAGTTTCTTCAAATACATTATCCACAGCTATTTTTTTCTGCCCATGTTGTTTATGGAGAGCAATTTATGAAGGGGAACACTAATTCATTCTTGGTCTGCTTGTTATGCCCTCTCCACAGCTTATTAGGTTTCTGTTTATAGCAACTTTTCAACCCCAGGCATGGAATTTAGCACTGGAGATGCACTTAGTGAAGTAGACGTTGCAGTGGTAAAATACATGAAGGTTTTAAACGGGCATTTTTCATCCCAGAACTTGTGGGGGAAAGAAGAATGGCTGCAGTGCTAAAAATGTATTGCAATTGTGCTGTAGTTAAATAGCTATACACAAGTATGATATGGATGTTAGCTTCACAATGTTGGCATGAAATATGCTGGCTCTGTTCCCTGTAAGTTATAGCAGCTCCCAGCTGGACCCTTGCTCGTTCAGGAATGGATGGGTAAAGTGAGTGAAAGACTGGGCTAACATCCTCACCGCAATTGTGGCAACTGTCTAACCAGTGCAGACAGCATCTGCAGTTGCTGCACAGCTCCTACCCTTAAATGCATTTTCCTGCAGCACTGCTGTTGCTTGAAAAATAATGTGTCAGTTCACATCTGTGTCAAGCACAGCTTGGAACCTGTGTTCATGAGTGATATATGGAGCTGTTCCAAACATACCAAGCCTTTCATTTTGAGTGTGACAAGATCTCCTGGGAAGCTCTGGGCTGGGTGGCGTGATGAAACGCGCCATGTGAAGATAGTCATTCGCACACATGCTCACTGCTGGGGCCAAAAGAAGCCTGTCAGTAGCCATGACCTGAAAGAAAAACGGTTTCTTTCACAGTAAAAGGCCTCTCTGTGGCATAGTACTGCTGATGTACTGGGCTTGTAAAAATATACAGTGGCTCTTAGATCAGCGATGACATTATTTTAATTAGCTGAAGAGACTTCTGGTAAATTGTGTATAGTTTCACAATTGTAACAGAAAGAAGCCACATTGAGGAGCAAAAGAAACATCATGATTATGCAGGCAAAGCTTCTTGCATTTTTGTTCTTAACTCAACTCTCCTAGGGTGTCTGTTTAGAAGACACCCTAAGACAGGGTGAGACTAGATGTAAGTGGACTGTAAGTGCATGAGCTCTAGTCAGCTCAGCCAATGAGGCAGGCTGATGGGAGCTGCAGTTCAGCAATGTCTGGAGGACATCAAGTGGCTATAAGAGATTGACAACATACTGATGAAAATGGTTCACTTTTCTATTTTGGAATATGCTCCCCCCCATGATGCCCCATGGATAGTTTGGGGTGTGTCAGTATGCCTGTCCCTCCAGGCATCCTTTATTCATGAAGTCCATAACAAAGAAAGCCACAGTCTTGAATGTAGGACAGCTAAGCAAGGATGTCATGAGCAGGGCATTTTGGAAGGCTTCCATTCATAGGGTCACCAGAAGTCAGAGACAACTTGATGGCACATAACAGCAACACCCACATCCGGTACATATGAGTTCAAACTGTACGGCCCTGTAGTCAGAGTTTACACAGGTTGAGTTTTACATGTGGACATCACATCCAAACATCATGCCAATCTGGGAACGTCCAGAACTATAATTAGGGTAGGTACACTTGGTGGTTGGAGCAGGAAGGTGCAATCTCCAGAGAGGGAGAAAGCAGGCCAGTGGGGTGGAACGAGGTTACAGGATTTTGGAGGACAGGGCTGTGTAATGTCACATGGCCTGCCTTGTGCCCTCTAAGATAGCCTGCGGTTTTGGGGTTCATGGAGGACCTCATCCCATTACTAGTGCTGAAATAAGATTCAGCTGCCAGTTGTGTTGCACATGGGATGGCAGGGGTGCTGTCTTGCCCTTCCCCTCAGGGACTGAAATGATTTGGGGAATTTATTGTCTGAACTAGTCCTGAGACTGTGCTGGCCATCCTTAAGTGTACTTCAGCACTTTGAGACTCCAATGGCAACAGTTGGTGCAAAGGGGGGCGGGGGGAGAAGGAGGGGGAAGGAGAGGAGGAACTAGGATTATCTAGTTTGGGCAGGGCAGATACCTGCTTGGCATATCATTTCCTATCTAGACTTCCAGGACTACTGTGGCAATTCTGGCTTGCGGGGGTTTTCTTTCTTTTTTAATTATTACCAGATGTTTTATACAGCCTGTGGTTAACTTGAAGAGCTTGTTGTACTTGTGGTGCAAAGCAGAAAATCGACTGTCAGTCCCTTAGCACAAAGCAGAATTATCATAGAAAGGTTGTAGACAAAAATTGAATCTGAAAGAACAAGCAAGTCTCAAGTGTTCTAGTGACATCAGTACGTGCCATTCAGAGCTCCAAACGACACATAATACGGCTGCATCAACCAAGGTGTTTCAGTTTCTGATGTAATGAAACTGAACCAGTTGAGTCTTCCATGTGTGTTTATATTCAGGTTTTCTCCAGCTGAAGCACTGGTGTAGCTTGAAGGCACTGAGCTTGTAGCCATTCTTATCTTCATTCAATCTGCTTTGTACGGTCAGACCATGTTAAACTCTTCCTTGTTTGCACGGTCTGGCATGTGTAACTCTCTTGTTGGATAACTGCTTTCATAGGGTTCCAGACTGATTACATTTTTAAAGAAGTCGATTAGTGTAAAATTGCACAGGTTCACAGTTTGAGATTATTTGTGAGGTACTGCAACTTGTTTCAAATAATTAGCTGAAATATGTAATGGGGAATGCAGAAATGGATGGGAGAGAGGAGCTTGCATGAGAAATTTGGAGAATTAATTTGTCCCTTTCACTGGAAACGGGGGACAAAATTTTCCACATAATGACCCAAAATACAAAGGGTCTGAACTAGGGAAAAGTGTCTGTATGTGGGTTTCTTTCACTCTGGTAAGCCTATGCTGCAGGTTGATGGCTTGCCCAATGACTTTATAAGCATACCCTTAAAAGTTTTCTAAAGACTATAGTCTGCATCATCATCACCATCATCGTCATCATCATCACTATCTCACTTTTTTTCCTCCAGGAACCCTAAGCACATGTTCTTCTTCATTCTTTCTATTTTATCCTCATAGCAAGCCTGTGAAGTAGGTTAGGCTGAGGTTCACCAACTGGCCCAAAGCTACTAGGTCAGTATCAGGACCAAGTGGGGTCTTGAACCAGAATTTCCCACGTTTCAGTCCAACACTGGACTGGGTAACCACTAAGTCATACTAATTCTCTCACAGTATGGTGCAGATTATACTAATCCTAAACTGGTAAAATTTCTCTTTGGGGCAAAAGAAGTGGGGAACATCCAGTTCCCTTGGTACAGACTGTACAATGCACAGAAGACCTGGTGCCATCTTGGTATCTTGGACTGCAACTCCTATAGTTCCCTGCCAGCATGGGAGTATCCAACAGACCTGGAGTGCATCAGGTTGGGGAAAGCTGTCCTAGATGTTCCAACGGTCATAGAGGATCATGGGACATATGGTTACATAAAAACATAAGAAGAGCCATACTGAATCAGGCCAATGCTCCATCTCACTATCATTCTGTTCACACAATGGCTGACCAACTGTGCATGGGAAACCCACAAGCTAGTCATGAGTGAAACATCACAGCACCTATGTTGCTCAACAACTGATGTACTTGGCGCTTCGCTTCTGATACTGGAGCTAGCATAGAATAATCAGTATTAGTAGGATAGCTGCCAGGCGCCTTCTTCTCCATGAATTTGTCCTATCACCTTTTAAAGCTATCCAGATTGGTGGCCATCTCAAAGGCAGACCATCCTCATTCATGTATGGGAGCTTAAATTGCTTTGCAGCCTAGGCTGAGCCACCCTAACTATAGTAATGCCATGTTGACTTCCTGGAGTTAGAAGAATGGACTTGGTCTATGCAGTGCCTGTTGCTTCTTGGAGAAGGGCTTTCTGAATCCAGCAGAGTCCAAAGCTGAATAAAGGGAGCTGTCCCACAATCCTGTGGCAGGTTTTGAGCAGGCAGAATCCATTCAAAAGACAGGCAGAATTCATCCTTGGGAGAAATTCACCCTCTCATTGGAAGCAAATTTGTGCTCTTTTCTACATTCATAAACCTAAGTGCACAATATACAGGGTGCAGAGTTGCAAATTTATTGTTTAGAAATTCTTATGTGCATTTTCCAAATTAAGAGAGGCTTGCAACCCTTTTATTTTAATGATCTGTTAATATTTTTTCAGATCAGTCTTCGTGACTAATTGGCCTGTTTATTTATAAAACTCCAATACCATTACCAAGTTAATTTCCAACTCAATTTCCTAGCTGAATGAAGGAAAGGTCCTATGTACACACACAGCCCTTTTTGGTCATAATGTTCTGCCAGAGTCATTTGTGCCAGCAGTGGCAAGTCTTGGTTTCATGTGATCCCCTGTCCCCTTCCTCTATTGACGTGGCCTTGAGGAGAGGTGGAGGAACAAGCTGCCAGGTGTACTGTTCCTCATGAGAACTTAACTTAAACATTGGTTAGTTAAACTCTGGTTTGTTTAAATAAGATCAAATAAGATCAAATCATGTTGTATAATCCTGGCATTAGCAACCCATATTTTACCTATAGTTTTCCCAGTTGAGAATAAATGATGAATATTTTAAAGTCTGGTTCCTGTACCAGAAGAAGAGAGGAGAGAGTACAAACCCAAGGCTTATTATTTCTCAGGTCTATCGCACTAAACCATGGTTTAGCATTACATCTGAACCTAGACCACAGTTTGACAGACCAAACACCCCTCCTTGTGGATGTTTGATTAAATACTTTTTCCTGTGACTGGGTTTTTGGTCATTAGTCAATATTAGGTTTTTCCATTAGGAAATATTCAGTAGTTTTCTTTATATTCTTGGATGAATAGTTTGAATGGTGCTCTTAGCACACTGAGCTGGCTACCACATCCACTGGCCAAGAGATATAGAATTCCTGAAAAATATGTCACATAGGTCCATAGGGAATGTGAAAATGCTAAGAATTTTCCCCTTTGGAACTATAGTTTGCAGAGTTTCTAGGGAAAATTAACTACTGTTAAAACAATTTGAAGCATCAATTAAGAGTGAACAGAAGGTGGGGCTTCGGATCTTTTGGATCAGCATGAACCAGAAGTCCCTGCCACATGGTCAACAGTCAGAAATGCTGGGAGTCCAAAATATCGGGATATCTACTTTCTGTTCACTCTGGCACAGGTAAGGTAACTGTGTGCCTGTTGTCCGCACTCTTCATGCACCATCCTGTCTTGCTAGTCTGAGGACTTTCTCCCCGTGCTGGTATCCTGGCATACATAGATCTTCTGTTGGCAAATATTTTGTTCTTCTTGCTCTATGACTAAAATCTAAAATGGAATAGAAGGAAGAATCTATGCAGGTATGGTCCCATATGAGCTCTCCCTGAGGACTTCGCTCTGTGTTTAAGTCCCTAAGCCACATCTCAAAGGTAGCACATGTGCTTTGCACATTAAAGGTCTCTGCTCCAGTCCCTGGAATCTCCAGGTAGGACTGCCTGAGAAAGAACTACTAGTAGTCAGTGTAGACCAGCCTTGCCCAAACTGGTGTCTACATGTGTTGGGTACAACTCATGGGATTCCTGACTATTTGTCAAGCTAGCTGGAGCTGACGGAAGTTGATATCCCAAAAATCTGGAGGGTCTTGGTTGGGAAAGGCTGGATAAGAGGGATTTGCCTTGGTGTAAGGCAGCTTTCTGTATTATAATTCTATGACCCCTGTCTCCTCCACAATGGAGATGTGACTCATGGGCATTAGATTAAAAGCATTTTCTTTCAGCATCTGGCATACTGTTCTAAGAAGCATACATCTGGCCCCATTGCCAAGCAAGTTTTATTTCAGGAGCCTGCTTGGAATATTACTTTTTTGGAGAATTTTAAGGGGAATTTTGCTTTTAACCATTTAATGTCATTGTTATTGTTGTTTTAGAATGCTAGAGGCATAAAGTTAGAAGGGATCTTAAAAATCATCTAGTTCAACTTCCTGTTTAGTGTAGAATCTGCAATGCAGGATTCAACTTTATGGGTTATATATTTTATACTGAAAACCAAGGAAGTGATGGCATTCATAAATAAATAGATACACTGGTAATGTGATAAAAATTTCTTGCACCAAATTTTGCTGGTGTCCAGAACAGCTTTGGAAATAAAAATGGGGCCTCATACATGTAAAATGTGCCACAGAAAAGTGTGTGCTTACACACAATTGCTTACCTTCTGGAAATGTTTGCAGCAACCACGGCCTGTGTGAACTTGATCCACTAGGTGGTGCAACCACAGAGCAAAGGATGACTTTGCAAAGGGACATCTATAGGACAGTGTCTACAAGCTGCATTTTCTAAATATTCCTCAGGATGGATTTTTAATATGAAGAGCATCCTTCATCTCTCATATCTTAGTGAAAAACATTGTGTTTCATTTAAAGTGTGATCCTACATGTCCACTCATGCTGACTGAGTTCAAAGCGACTTTTTACTAGATAAATGCATGTAGGATAGCAGTATTACAATGGCAGAGATGAAGCAGCAGCAACTAATGTTTTTAAACACCCTTTTTGTTTCATTTATGTTGTTTAGTCACAAAGTCACGGCCCCATGTACAACATTCCTCCCAGATCTCCAGACCTCCACCATCCCCCAGAATCCCACCAAGCCCACACCCACTTCCCCAGTGACTCCATCTAGCCACCTCATCCTCTGTTCATTTATCTAAAATCCTACTAATATTTGCAGTAACACCTAGCATATCACTTCTGGAGGAGAATTTTCCTGGGAGGAATGAGTTCATCCTTCATTTATATTTGTAAATTATACAGTTGACTATATGGGAAAAGGTATTTTTCAGATTAAAAGAAGTAATGATAAAGAAGATCTGCTATTTCAGCAAATGGGTAGTAATATTCCCTTTAAAAGGAAATCTAATTTGCATAATGTAGGAATTCTTTTTATACCATTATTATGGCTTATATTTTCAGGTTTTCCTCCTGCTGTATATCTAGCTATTTTCAGCTATGCTTTACTTGCACTTTGTTTTGAGCCATTTTCCCCTTTACCTCCCATCTAACACTCATCCTTCTCTAACACTTTTCTCACTATCCTCTATTCCCTGCCTCCAAATAATCTTCTTTCCAGTCTTTTGCCTTCCTCAATTTTTCTTTTTCTTGTCTTACCCACAGATGGGCAGAAAGTTGATCAGGGTCCACTGATAAATCTCTAGGTGAATTGCAGTAGATATGCAAGGGTTTCTTTCTATTCATAGTTTAATGACTGCAAGTAAAACTGAAAGTTTTTTTAAAATTAAAAACCTATGTTATGCTTCACCTTGGGCTAATCACTTATGTCTGAATGCCACTGTTCCTCATTTGTAAAACATGAGTATCGTGCTTGTTCTTGACCAGACCTCAATGCACTACTACTAGGCAATAAGCAAAGTAGGTCCAAGTAGCTTGAAGTCGGCTCAGTCCTGCTCAGCACCAAACTTATTTTTTCCCTTCCCTGGCCCATCTCTCCCTCTCTTTACTTACTTTTATTTTAGTTGTTTTACTGAACAATGTGGGAAGTGTAAAAAGCCTCCCATTTATAGAAACAGTTTGGTTGGAGTTCTAGAACTGCATCAGTGGAGCTCATTTCCCATTTAATCATCCACTGAGGCTGAATTCTTGCGACTCATTGGACACTTGCTTGCTTTTGCTTTACACCAATCTGAACCCACACCATGCAACAGACCACAGCTTGTTTGTTGGCAAAAAACCCCAATTGAGGAAGTCATGGCTTGACATTAGTTTATGAATACTGGGTTGCCTTAAACATTTTATTTAAATGAATATTTAAATTTATTTAGTTATTCATTCAACCTTTTTATATTAAATGAAATATATGCATGTTTTAAATCTCTCCATAAATCCTGTTATGAGGATTTACATAAAAATACATAAAATTTACATAAAATACAGATACTACGTTATAAAAACAATATGAAATAATAGGGATAGTATTGTAAACATGTTTATTGTTATAGAAACATAGAAACAAAACAAGTCAGAAGGGGCCTCCCGGGCCATCTAGTCTGATCCCTAGCTCTAGCTGGCTCTGCTCATATAATCCCGAACATATTGTCCAATCGTTCCTTGAACACACTTAAAAAGTGAGTTTTTAATCATCCTCAAAAGCACATGATTGTCAGTGCCTGATGTATCACAGAGATGATTGTGCCAGAGGGAAGGCAACACCGCAGAGAAAGCCCTTTCCCATGATACTGCAGGATGTGGCATGAACTGCAGGGCCTCCTCTGACGGTCACAGTGATCTAGTGGGGCTATATGGGGTTACAATCTTTCAATCACCTCATCCTTACTTATGATTTTATACGCCAATAAAAATGACTCCCACCTGGTATTAATATGGACATACTGTTATGTTTGAACTTGGAATCTTGGCTTATTTCTAGTTTGTTTTTGTCCCCTGCCTGAGTTTCCCACCAATCCACAGAGGTGTACAAGGGTCGTTCAATGTATTCTCAGTATCAGCATGAAGAAAAAGGAATAATAAATTGAAATAATTTTTATTTTTCAATGTAATCCCCCATAACGTCAATACACTTATTACATCTAGAAATTAACTTTTTAATTCCCAGTAAAAAAAATACCCTTCCTCCTTGTCTAAAAAATGTGCCTTAATTGCCGCCTTGAGCTCTTTATCATCGGAAAATTGCTTTCCACAAAGATCTTTGTTTAAATTCGGGAATAAGTAGAAGTCACTGGGGGCCAGGTCTGGGCTATAGGGTGGGTGGTTTATTTCTTCGAAACCACAGTCTCGCACAGCAGCCTTCGAAACACGTGCCGTGTGAACAGGCATGTCATGAAGAAGCAACAAACCTGCGGTCAGTTTCCCCCACCTTTTTTCTTTAATTGCTTCTCTTGAATTATGCAGAGTGGTTGCGTAAGATGCTGCATTTATGGTTTCACCTTTTTTCGTGTACTCAGTCAATAAAATTCCCTTTGAGTCCCAAAACACTGTGGCCATGATTTTTCCGGCCGATGGAGTGACTTTGAATTTCTTCGGAGGGTCAGCACCTTTTTTATGCCACTGCATGGACTCCTGCTTACTTTCAGGGTCATAGTGATGAACCCAAGTTTCATCTCCAGTAACAATCCAGTCAAAATACTCGATGGATCTTCACCATAGAGCTCTAAAAACTCCTTACAGCATTCGACTCACTCCATGAGCGGCACCCATCTTGCATGGACCTTTGAAAGGTTAAGATGGTAATGAAAAATAGTAAATATGGTACCAACGAATAAGTTTGTCATCTCTGCTAACATTTTGATTTTTATTCGGGCATCTTCCAATACAAGTTTCTCAATTTTTTCCACATTTTCTTTCGTAGTGGCAGTAACCGGCCTGCCTGAGCGAGGGTCGTCTTCATTGCTTTCTCTGCCCCTTTTAAATTCACTTGACCACTTTTGAACAGTAGATAATGAAGGTGCAGAGTCCTGGTAAATGGCCACCATCTCTTTGTGAATGATTTTTTTGACTTTTTTGTTGTTTTGTAAGGAACTTAATCACAGTGCGGTGCTCGATTTTCTTCAACATTGTTGCATCAGTCATTATGCTCATCTTTCACTGAGCATTACTAGGGAACTAATAATCACACTTATTTGAAATTTTGCATGTATACCCTCAGATAGTGTCATTAGCTAATGAAATAATTAAATTACCCACATCAATAGCAAATCAACCCGATACCGAGAGTACATTGAACGCCCTAAAAGCAAGAAAGACTTAAAAAAAGGAGCTGCTTCTCAGGTTTAAGTGCTCTGAGTGCAATCTTATGGCCTTCCAATATCATCTGGTAGGTCACAGGATTTTTCAGAGTCCGAGCACCAAGGTCAGCGGACTTTGGTGTTTGAACATCAAAGGCTCAGCCCCTGCTGTGCCTCCTCATAGCCAGAATGAAAGAAGCATGCCAGCTGCTTCCCTGGCCCTTAGGAAGTAAGAGCCTCGAAGGGGGAAAAGGGGTGCTGTGTGTCAGGAAGGGGAAGTGACTGTGGTCATGGAAAAATTCCAATTGGTGCTCCAGCCTCTTTCCCTTCGGGTCCCTGGCACTAAATTTAGGTGGGCAAAAATGGCTGTCTAGATAAAATGCTCAAGGCATGGCAACAATGGCTGTGCCCTGCCACTTGCATTGGATGCTGGTCAGTCTGCAAGTTTAGAGGCTGATGGAAACATGCCACACAGAGTGATAAGACTGCACTTTAATTTGCTTTATTTCCTAAAGTGCTCAATGTTCTTCATCCTTCCTGGCAACAGCCTTTTTTCATGCCCAGCTCCTCCCTGAACTAGAACATCTATGCTTTCTATTGTGTCTTCACACTGTCAACCTTTATAAACTGGAATGTTTTCCTATCTCTATTCTTGGGTAACTCCTAAAGGCTCTTATCAGCTCCATACTTGTCACAACACGGAGCAAATTCAGGAGCCATTACGCCAGACTGGGGAAGCCCAGTCTCATGACTGGGAGTCACTGGTGGCTATATAAAGCCTTCCAGTTGTGGTGGAAAAAGTCTAACCAGTACACAAGTCGAACTTCCATAGAGCCTGTCTAGGAAGAGGGAGGTGTGGGTTAGTTAATTATTTTGTCTTGTGCCTACAGCTGTCCAAGTTTTCCCAGGCTCTGTTTGTGCTGCCAACAATTGCTAAGCTGCCTGGTGACTGTGGCAAAGCAGTGCTAGTCCTTCAGTCTTGCTGAGGCAGTTGGGATGCTGTGCTGGTCCTGGCGGAAGAGGCAGAGGGAGTTGGCCAAACAAGCTGTGCTTCTTTTGTTGGTCTGCATTTGTTCTTGAACTTCACCACATTCAACAAACCATGGTTACCATAACATGATGTGTCTCTGCAGCTCTTCTGCAGCTTCAGCTGTGGAAAGGAAGGGAAGGCACCCGACTGGCTTGAGACATAGCTGTACAATTTGCAGATGCACTGGTTTCCCTTTATGCATTCCTCTTGCCTACTCACCCTGCTGGCCAGGAGTGATACCTGCCCATAAAGCACAATGGCAGAATCCAAGGTTATAGCATTCCAAGAACCATACATGTGAAGAGGGGTTTTGTAGGCTATCTAGCCCAATGTTTCCTTGATGTAGGGAACTGAGAGCTGTGGCATCTACAACAGAGATTGCTTGAAGATTTCCCATGAGGGAGAGCCGTCATCCCAGACTTAATCCCTTTTTAAAGGCACACAAGTTTTGTGATACTGAATTCCTCAGTTTAGTTAAGGATGGTGTGAAATATTTGCTTCTGTCTGTCCTGAATGTCATGCCGTTACACTGCCTTGGATGATCCTGGATTCTAGTTTTGTCAGAGAGGGAGAAAAACATCTCCTTATCTTCTTTCCCAATGCCATGCATAATTTTATACACCCCTATTATGTCTTTCTTCTAAGCTGGAAAGTTTCAAATGCTATAATCTTTCCTTATGGCACTTTTTTTGACTCTGTAATGTCTTTCTGGAGGTGTGTGGCCAGAATTGTACATAATATTCTAAACATGGTTGTACCATATGTTTCCTTATTATCCCCAGTATGGAATCTATCCTTTCCCCAGCAGCTCTGCACTGGGTTGATGTTTTCATTCAGTTATCCACTATGAGCCCAGGATTCCTTTCCCAGTCAGTACTTGATCTGGCCCACTATGCTTCACCTGACCTGTTTTCACTTTGCAGAAAAAGCCAGTGGCATGTACTTGTCAGCCTGTTGGACTGGGATGCAGGAGGTCTGAGCCATGAAGCTCACTGACTGGGTTTGCAGGATACACTAAGCCAGCAGCAGAGCAAATGGCAGAGTAGTCGGGGTTGAACAGGAAACAGAGCTGCTTCCTATGCCACTCTTCCAACACATTTGAAAGGAATATGCACCCTAAATCACCACCATTGTTGTTAATTTAATATTATCTTTTTCAGCAAATAGCACTTTCAGAAAGAGCACGGGGGATGGTGATTCTGTACCACTTTCATTCCAGTTGACTGATGTACATGCAGAATTTATTCTGCAGCTTGAGATACATACATCTATATATTATATTTATTCACTTGAATGTAATATGCTTCCACTTAGCTTAATGCTCTTTCTCCTTCTTTTTATTTCTATGAATAATCAGAGGAAAAAAAGACTCCAAAAGCCATTTACAGTTTATGAATTCACCTCATAATAAAATGAAGTGGGAGGGTTGGGACTGCATGCTTTCCCTGCTAAAAGATAACTGACAATTTCTTTTTTTGTTGTTCTTTGATATAATGGATCAGTAACAAAAGCTATTACAATGATAACGTCTCCATTTATAGATAAATCAAACTGTATATTTTTCCAAGAGTTGAGCAAAGTTAATTGAAAGTCTACAGTGCTTACCTTAGAACTCAAAATAGCCTTTTTGCTTATACATGCCTGACCCATATGATAAAAGCTTGTAAAAACTAATTGTATTTTGCTGTGTTGCCAATGCTTTGTACACAAAGAGCAGTGTTAAACTGCAGATGGGCAAAGGAACTGCTGTGAACTTTACTTGCTTACAGATGTGGGATATTTATGAACTTGATTCTAGATAGTTTAACTAAGTTGAGGGTTGTATATATGAGGATTTGATAACATTTTGTGGGCTTTTGAAGGACCTATTTACATGATAAATTGTTCCTGTTGCATTGGGTAATCCTTTCTCCAACCCAGCTTTAAGATGTTTTGCCATATAGCTCCCATGAGCATCAGCCAGTCTGGCCTATGGTACCAAACATGGGAAGAACTAATCAGAAGCCTGCTCAAGTCTCCCTCTCTCTCCCTGCACATGGAAGTAACCTGATTACTCACCAGTGTTGCTGTCAACCCTTTCTTTGGATCATTTTTTCTCCAACGGCCCTTGTAAAACTTTCTGAGCTCAGCCCAACAAGGAATCATGCTCATTCTGCGATCTTCTCATTTTCTTATGGAACAAAGTTTCCTGAGGGATCCAAAGCATGATGGAGCCCTGATTCTTTGTTCATTTGGGCTTTCTTGCAGCTTGCAACATTTTGAAAAACCTCGCTCCCTAGGGAGCTTAAAGTGCCACAAGAGGAGTGTGATTGCTTTTCAGGATTCAGTCTGCTGAGCTTTGCAAGAATAAAAAGAAGAAGATGGAGGAGGACGATTATGGCTTGGTTGCCATAAAATTAATGCAAAAGTTACACACTGTGATGGTAAAATAGTTGTTGGCCTAGATTCATCTTTAGTTTGCAGTCTTTCTAAAGTTTTTCCTCAGTAAGCTGGAGTTTCTGCTACATAAAGAATCATTTGTTTACGTTTCATTTCCCATCTTGTCCTATTTAGCTGAAGATAAATCAATTCAAAGGCTCAGGTATTATAGGAACTGAATTTAAAATTAGTACAGTGCCTTACTTATTCTGAGGAACTTTAGAATGTTCAGTATTGTTATGCTCTCTTATATTGTTGGTGATATAATTGTTATTACTATAAAATAAAGACAAATCTAAAATTCTCCAACTATAATCAGAATTAAAATCCTTTTCAATACAAACATAACAGACATTCCAATCCCTCAGTTCTCTCCTGGCATAATCAAAGCCCCTAGTCCTTTGCCAGTCCTTTAAAAGTCAGTCCAAAATAAACAATTCTTGCATACAGCTTTCCAGAGGACTCATGCTTTGGTGAATTTCCAAAAAGGAGTCCTGCAGTTGTGGGGAAGTGACTGAAACTCCCTCTCTAAATACAGAGCACACAGCCAACTCCCCTTTTCTTTCTTAATATGAAGTAATGCACAGGCCCACAATGTGAATTAAGACTACCACATCCACTGCTCTTTTTTTGAAAGATTGCCTCCCACCACTCCATGGAAATAAAAAGGGGAGAGGGAAGGAAGCCTGCCATTTCTGTTTGGTTTTCTCTCCGCCTCTCCCCATTTAGCATGAAAGAGGATTTCAGAAAATGAGTAGCTGGAGATAAGAATGTGAAAATTCCACCATAGACACATGGTGGTCTTGATCAAAATCAGAGTCCATGCACTTCATGTTAAGAAAGAAAGAGAGGGTTGGCTGTGTGTTATAATGAATTGACTTATGTGCTATGTTTATATCGCCTCCCCATAACACAAGATTTTGGGGTGACTTACAGGGAAATGCAACATTAAAATGCAATATAAAACAAACGCAAGTGCAAGCCAAAGAGGGTGCTCATAATCCTAAGACCTCATAGTCCCTAGAACTTGCAGGGCAGAAGGAGTGCCGAGGCAAAGGCTGCCTCTGTGCTCCTCCCATTCTGCAAAGCAGTTAGATGGAAAATTTCAGCAGTCCAACGGTGGTACTTTGGAGCAGGAGGAGGCTAAGGCGCTGCTAGCACCTTGGTGGCATCTGTCTCCTCCTCGCCTTGTCCCCCAAAATGATCCCTAAACCTCTTTTCCAAAGTTACTCTTCTAACCCTGGAAATGCAGCCTGTGCAGTTTTTTCTACTCTGGTTTTCAGCTTTTCCATGGTACTATCAATAGTTTGTTTGTTTTTTTGATGTTGAAAAATTGTTAAGAATGAAGACCATGAATGAATTGGGCTGTATAATCATATGCAGCTATACAAATACTGTGGCCAAATCTTTGACAAGCTGTTGTATGGTGGCACATAAGGAAGGAAGTAATTCCATAGATGTGTTGGGCCTAAGCACTGAAGGTCTTTGCAGGTCGTGCCCATTATCTTCCCGAACTGTAACAGAATGTAACAGCAAAACAAGACCCGTATTTTGCACTGGAGAACGATATTAATGGCGGCTCATTACTGGCCAGAGCCTACTTTGTTCTTCATGATACAAAACTTCCAGTTTGTGCCATTTACTTGTGAAACATTCCCTGAAAGATGCAATGCTTTTTTCTAAGGTCTGCACCTTCATTTACCTATCCTGCAAGTGTCTGCTTTATTATCTGTGCCAGTTGGAGAGTATTGTTGAGCTGTTTTATCTGCTACTTTTCATTGTTTCCTTTTTCCTAAAACTTGTTTTAATTAATAAGATCTGGCAATATCAGAATCATAGAATAGTAGAGTTGGAGGGAACCAATAAAGGCATTGCGTCTGACAGCCTGCTCAGTGCAGGACTCCGGGTTAACGCATCCCTAACAGATGGCTGTCCAGTTGTCTTGTGAATGTTTCCCATGTGAGAGAGCCCATCACCTCCCCAGGAAATCGCTTCCATTGTGGTATTGCTCTAATCATCGGAAAGTTTTGCTCATTTGCACATTTTGGGATCTTCGAGTTGGCCTATTCCTATGAGTTTCTATATATACGATGTGTAAACTATCAGCTTGTATATAAATACACTACGTAGATTTTGGATTGTTTCTTACTGGCAGCATGGCTGACTCTGTTGTTTGCATTAACTTTGTTAAGCTGGTTTTATTGTTTTGTATTTTCTTACAAGCCATTCTTGAACTGATTGGTCGAAGGGCAGTACATAACAGAACAATCCCAGTCATGTCTACTCAGAAATAATTTCCACTGAGCTGAATGGAATGTACTCCCAGAAGAGTTGCAACAAGCAGATGCAATCCTATGCAAATCTCCTCAGAATAAAGTCCCATTGAATTAAATCAGGCTTTATCCCCAGGTTTGCAGCTGTCCTAAAAGTCAAATCAAACAACATTTCTCTGACAAAGATGAAACAGTTCATTTTACTGTGAATGCATTAAAATTGCTGTCAGCATTAAGACAGTGAAAAATGTACACAGTAGGAGGATATTACTGCTTTTAGTATTAATTATTTGATTGAGAATCACATTCAGTACACATAGAGTAGCTGAAACAATGAAATATTTTCTTACATACATTTATTGAATTGAAACTGAATTTATTACAAAGCCTATCCTAGAAGCTATGCAGTGCTTTAAAGTTAGACAATCAAACATTTAGAGCTGCTCAAAATGAACTAGTTTCAAAAGAATAATTAATCACCCTGTTGTCATGTACGTATGTAGGACTGAATATTGGAGCATTAAATTATTGCATACAGTGGGTAGTATGTCCAGTAGGCAGGATCATTTTTGTGAATTGTACAGTCTGCATGGGGTTTCTTTTTCTCTCATTTTCAAAGCTACACATGGGTACAAATTCTTTCTTTTGTTCCTTTTTAATGCCTCAAAGTCCTTTTCTTTTGCAAACATAGCAAAATGCTGGCAGCTTCCACTATCTGTGTGTGAGTTTGCAAGAGCATGTTTATCTGAAATGTCCTAGTTCTGCTGGTACCTAACGGTGAAACATGGGCTCAGAAGTTTCCCTCCTCATTGCCCCATGAAAGGGGCAATGAGGCAATTGTGGGCTAGCCACTACAAATGGGTCAATATGGGCTATATATGTACACTAGTGGATATATGCCTCGAAATACTGCTGCCAAATCTCTGACAAGCTGTGGCTGAAGGAGAACCAGGTTTGTCAAGGGCCGTATTAGAAGAAAGGTTAAGAAAGACTCCCTGAAGAGCTGTTAGGGAGGAAAAGAAGGAAGGATGCACACAGCTTAAAACAGCTGTGGGAGGGTGGGTTGGTTCTTCCCTTACCAGCCCGGCTGTACTTTTGTAGAGGTGTTTTTGGGAGTACCTTCCTTAGCAGAGGTGCATAATATATTTAGAAAGACTCTGGAATAATATTTCTAAGGAGGCTTGACTACGGTCAGTATTACATTATTTTCAGTTTCAGGTTAAGACCTTCCAAGGCATTTTAGCAGAGATTTCACTTCATTTCTTTCTATGCTTCAATTTGCATTTGTTCTGCTTGACATGTTGCTATATTTTCTTGTGGTTATTCATTTTTGTCATGTTAGGCTTCATCCAGCAATGCACTAGTGGAAGTTTGCTAACATAGTAGGACTTCCTTCCTCTTCCCATAACCCCACAGCTTTCTACACTACCCAAAAATGTGCTTCAGCAGGTTTACCAACCAGCTAGAGCGGAGGGTGGGCAGAAAGAGGAGCAGGAATTGCCTCCTCTCTTTTCTGCTGATGGAACAGCTTCTGTCGGTGGAACAACAATGCTGGCTTCAACCCATAGTATTTATGGATGGATGGTTCTGTCCTCACCTTTCTATAACTCCTTAGAAATCTTTCAGTGAGGGGTGGCTAAGAAATATTTTAAGTAAATGAGATGATGGGAGCAGTGGTGCTGGTAGAAGGGCTCTTTTAAATTCTCCCCCTCTGTCATTTCTCCCCCTCTCCCACCTCTAGATCTTCCCTCCTTCCCTCATCTTCTATTAGCCCTGCATGATGGAAAATAGCAGCATGCATTAAAACAATAGCATATGTTTAAGGGCAGCTGAGGGAGAACCACAGCCCTGCCCACAGCACCACTTCACTGATTAAAGAAAAAGAAAAAGATACCCACCCATGGCTATTTTAAAGTACATTTTTAAAGTGGGTAGATCTGGTCATAAATCTTTCCAGTCACTTCCAGTGCAATGCTTCTCAGTGGTCAGTTCACATATTTTGCTGCCAGTTGTCAAGCTCAGAGAATGCAAGCGATGTGCTTGCATTTCTAAGCCAGGTTGATTGTGTTAAGTATTTGGGCAGGGGTGGACAGCTTGTGCTCTCCCAGATGTTGTTGGATCAGAGCACAGGAACAGAGGAGGCTGCCTAATCCAGAACTCGGCCATTGGCCCCTTCTAGCCCAGTGTTGTCCTCAGAGACCGTCAGAGGCTCTCCAGGGTTCCGCTCGGCTAGAGCAGTTGCTGGAGCCCCGATGGCTCTCACTGACCTGAGGCCAATGGCCTTCCGTGTGCCACACGGAGCATGAGAGGGGGCCTGATGGCAACAGAAGAGCAGGGCCCAGTAAGGCTGGGTTGACTAGCAGAGTGGCCTTGTGAAGGAATGAAGAAGGAGACCAAGGAAGTGGCCTGCAGAAAGAAGGGCCAGCGGTTGTAGGCCCAGGGAGCAATAGCTGGGAGGGAGAAGTGACAAAACGGAGGCAAGAGATGGTGCCCTCCCTAGCCATGAGGTCCCCTTGTACAGTGAGGGGTCACAGCCCTCTCCCCAGGATTTGGTCTCTGTGGTGCATGTGTTTGCTTGGGTAGTCCTGTGGTATTCGTGCATTTCTGTGCTTCGAGCATGTGTGCTCTTTTTATCAAATGTCCTCGTGTTGGTGCTTCTAGGGCCTGATTGTGACCTGAAAGCAATCTGACAAGTTTGGGTTGTTTTCAGGAACAAGTTTTTTATAAGTGCATGTGCCAAGGGGTACAGGGAAGTACAGGCATGTGCTACTCTTATTGCAATGGATAGGACTTAATCTGCTTAAAATCATGGAAATTGCTACGTTATGGTGCCTGTATTTTTGTGCTATATAAACAGTAAAATGTTCTTGTTTTGTTTGCACATTCATGAAATGTTATTTTGTTTCAAAATAAAGTTTCAGAAAGCAACCAAAAAAGAACATACATACTCACAGAACTAGATCACTAAAGAAACCAAGAACTTTGCTAATTATGATACTTAGTCTTATTACCAAAATACTTGCAGAACAGCTAGAGCAGAAGTCCCCAGCCTTTTTTGGACATGTGGGTCACTCTTCATATTTTGTTGGAGTTGGCTTTCTGCACAACAAACAAATAGAAATCATGGTGCCATAAGCTGTAAACATGATCTAGAACACCCTTTCCCAACCTGATGGTGTTTTATTCCTCATCATGATCATTGGTGATAAGTTGTTAGAAGTGCTTGACTGACATCGCCACAGTAATCTTTACATTAGTTCTGCAAGATAGGCAGATTTTTTTCCCTGTGCTAATTATTCCCTGGTTTTACCAGTTTGTCAGATAGTTCTATCATATCCAGCAGTGTAATGCTACATTGCAACATGGGAAGAAGGCCAAAGCAGAGAAAGGTGGCTTACAACTGTCTGGAAATACAGAATGATAGCCAGGTGAATCCACAGCAGGAAACTACACACACAAGCAGACAAGTGCTCTTGGGGGATCAGGGAGCCACAGCACACACAAAACTGAGGGCATGAAATGAATTATACAGTCAAATAGTTAAGCATATAGAATTAGATAATTTCAAACTGGGTTCCCCCAACATGGTCAACCATGGTGGGGTGTGAGACATCTTTTATCCAGAGTAGTTTGCTGTGTTGTCTGCACTCAGCCCCAGTGGCTTCTGTGTTGCAGGGTTCAGATGCATCACAGCCATTCTGAATAGATGTGACTCACAACCAATTGTGGCTTAGTATTGTGTGAACCAAGCCATAAGGTGAGTTAGCATGATAGAGCAAACCACACTGCCTAGAAGGCTACGCAGTGTGCCTTGCTTGTCCCAGGGCCCATGAAGTGAACAACAGGCAATAAGCTACAGTGGAGGTCTTGAGGCACTTCTCCCCTCCTCCCCCTTCAGCCCTCCACCTGCTCACTGCTACTTGAGAGCTGTGTCAGGAAGGGCGAACATGGGGGAGCAGGTGCGGTTGGCAGGGATAATCCTAAGAAAGAAGGGTTGCTCTGCTGGGATGCAAGGAGACCCAAGAAAATGTAGCTCATTTCCACCACCGGTGCTCACCATGAGGGTGCTTCAGCAGCCACCTCTCCCTCTTCGGTGGGAAAGGCCCAGCAGCATACATTGCTTCCCTGCACTGCCTCCTCTAACCCTGTGGCATGCAGTGTCAGGGAAGCCAATGACAGCTGCCCCAAATGCTGCTTGGGCACTTTGGGCTGTTGTCATCAAAGTTTCTGAGCCAGAGCAGTAAGCTTTTCTGCCAATCTGGGTAAGTGGCTCTATAGGCTTCAGGGTTTCATCTGGGCTTGTTGTGTTGACCAAGTTTAGGTGACAAGGCAAGCCTAGGAGTGAATACCAAACCCTACACTAAACCTTAGCTTGTTCACAGCCACAGAGAAGGCACCCGGTGCAGAAAGGGATGCCAGGTTTGGAGAACACGCTCAGCCATTGTGGCTTTGACATGAGTCATGCAACCCACTCAGAGAATCGGGGCTTGATAGGTCTACTGGGGGAAGGTAGCTGTAAATGGTATGTGTGTCCACAAACAGATGCATGTGTGATTTCCATTGCTTCACAATGTAGCAAGCCAGCCCTCCTATATCCGGGGGCCCTCCTGTTCATTCTCGACTTCTGCCGTTAAGTCCTGTTATGATGGCACCACTGGCTGCATGAGTCCGTTTGCTTCCATTGCTTGTATATTTGCAAATCAACTGGTACTATAAAAGTATCATAAATCTGAAAGGCACTGTCATTCCCAAGGAAACTAAATCCTGTAGTACTGTCCCTAGACATCCTACTCCTTGATGAAATGAACATCTTGCCAGATGTTTGTGTGAACAGATTCGTTTGTACAGGCAGCTCTGATAGATGGAGGAATTACTCTAACTATCCTGATTCAGCTCTCTTGTAGGGTGAAATGTGTTTACACAGTTTTCAAATGGCTTTGAAATATATCCATAGCTTTTTCTGAATTTCATGGTCTCCAGATTAATTTGGCAACAGTCACAAAGGTGACTTTTGAAAGAGTGTTTAGATCCACAATCTCAGCTAAGATTTATTCATTGTAGTTAGTTTGGATCTTCTTCAGGCTGGCATGGCAACAAGTGAGAACATGGAACAACAGCCCTAACGTATTTTATTCATTTAGTTCTTCTTTTTGCAAAGTATTTCATTTAGAATGTAAAGTGTTTCCAGAATATATAGGCACTTGAGCCCTGTAAGTCCTATTTTTTTCTATAAAATGTAAGCTGCTCCCCTCCAGGGATTTCAGCAGAAAGCTTCATAGTTACGTAGCAACATTAGAACCTCCACTGTTTTGCAAACTTCAGTGCTCTTTTTAGAAAAGAGTTTCACACTTATGCAGATATCTCTAAGGAAATGTAAGAGCTAGTGCTGATAGACAAAGTAGGGGATATTTAATGTTTTGCTCCAGAAGAATTACCTTGAGAGATTTGGCTGATTATTGCACAGTACCTGGCTAAACGAAGCAATGTTTTATGTATGACATGCAACAGATGGGCCTAAACTCAGAGCTTCATAAACCATTTTATCCATAACCCAAATGTGGGGAGGGACAATTGAAATTTTACTTCTGTTATACACAGTTTGCAGCCTATATTCTACATCATTGGCCTGGTACATCCACGGTTTATATCATTACATCATAAATCTTTTTGAGTCACTTTAGCTCTCATAAGACGAGAAATGGAAACATCATTATAATTCAAAACCCTTAAACCAGGAGTGTGTTAAAATCAGTTTTAAGTCTTTCTTTAAATGTGACCTGACAAAATGTGTCCTGACAATTCCAGTGGAAGAATTTTACAGGGAACTTTTAATCCAAATTTAGCAGGGCTATTGGCTATTTAAATCCATGGAGAGAAAGCCATTTGCAGATGGTGGAAAAAAGGATTTCTAAGCACATTTTTTCTTGTTTGCCTGATATCCTCTTTTGTTTTGTTTTTTAACTTAACAGGGATGATAATCCATCATTATGTTTGTATATGAAATATCTATATTTTTGAGTGACAACTCCTGCAGTGTTCTCAAAAGAGCTTGCTAGAAAAGCACTGGAAGTCAAATATTTCTTTCAGTATATTATGACTGCTGTATAAAATTGAATTCTGCTTCCTATGCACTGAACTGTATTTTTGAAAGTGGGAACTGGTTTGGTTAATTTAATATAACCTCTTTCCAGTTATATAATATGAGCTATAATATTGGTATGAAGAAAGCTGCTTTGAATTAACAAGCCTTCTGCAAAGCAACGAGCAAAAACAGTGAAACTGCTGCAAACAAGGCATTTTTAACATCTGAAAGAAGTGTTAACACTTTATTTACATTTAAATTAAAATGGAAACTTATTTATGTGTTATGTTTCTGAAAGGTGTGTGGCACATCTGCAGTGGCCTATTGTTTATTCATGCTGTAAATCCTTTGAAATGTGTTAAAATGCTTCCCACTCATTATAAAAATCCTGCCACCCATGGATTAGGACTTTGATGTCACCAATCCTGCTTCAAAGGGTTCTTTCAATGCTATTAATCACAGTTTAGCCTCTGAAGATATGTAGCCAGAGAAAACATTTGGACATCTTGTGCTCCACTCACTACTTAAAACTTTGAAATGTATCAGGAATGGCCTGCACATGCATAGCCCACATTACTTCCTTTCTTGCTTTCAAAGCTTTCATTTTTTGAACCTCTGCACCTCTCTTTTTCAAATTTATTTGCCTGCAAGAATAAACAAAATAAAAATGTTGCTAATGAACACTCTTCAGCGATGTCAACAAGCTACTCAGCTGATGTCATAAGATCCAATTCAGTGCGCAAGGTTCAAACAAAGCTGACCAGTCCTCAGCTCCATTGATTTCAACAAGAGAGACATAAGCATGTGCATCATCTTCCTTTTGAAACGAGTGGGATTTAATCATGTTTGTCTTAGATCTTGTCCATTATTTTTGACCAATTACTGTAGGCAGCCTTTGAAATCATACCACTGGAAGCTTAGCTCATTTAAGCTCTTATCCCACCTGAAGGCAAATACTAAATAGAACAACCCCATGGGTTAATCTGCGTCACCCAGAAGGGACAGAGGCACTACAGCCGCAGTAAGCAGCCTTTTACTCGTAGGGTCAGAAAATTGGCAATTATTCTTTTATCAACTCTGAGTCATGGATGTCCCTATATAGCAGAGCTCATGAGAATGCATACCCAGTAGCTTTAAGAGTATCTCTGTGAGTTCTGGTAATCAGCAGTTTGTCATCTAGGCTTCTGGGGTTTTCCTTAGATTCACTTTAGGTTAGAAACATTAAAAAAGCATCTGGACAGTCATCTGAGTGGGATGGTATAAAGTGGTGTCCTGCAAGAGCAGGGGGTTGGACCCAATGGTCTTCTGGCCCCTTCCAACTCTATGCTTCTATGATTCCCAGAATTTCTGTAAGATACACAGAATGAGGTGATAGTATCTGAATGATACTATAGATAGGAGGGGAGGTCATATTTTTGAATGCTTAGTCCACTAAAGAAATTCTCTGTATGAAATAGGCAAGCATCTCAGGGAAGGGGTGGTCTTTTCCCCCCTTGTAAATTAGTTTACTACAGACAGGGAGGAAACAGTGCAAGAATAGTGTTAATGCCACCTGCTCTTTGCTTTGTATTTTAATATGTTGTACTTGGTTTTTATGGTGTTTTATCTTGTGACTGAGCCACCCAGAGGTGCTGTGGCACAATTGGGTGGCATGCAAATGTTTTAAATAAATAAATAGAAACAGAGAAACAGAGTGAGTCAGAAGGGGCCTCCTGGGCCATCAAGTCTGACTCCCAGCTCCAGCTGGCTCCACTCATGAAATGCCCATCATGTGCATGGTCAGCCTAAGCTAAATAAGAATAGCTTAGTTCACTCTGCTATCCGACTCTAAAATACTCTAGGTATTTTAAAGATATGAACCATGGATAACTTCTGTAATCATACTGCGTGCAGATGCCGTGTTATTTTAACCATATTTACTCAGAAGAATGTCCCCATGATACGCTCCAACTCATCATGGTTTATTGAACCTATGATGTATTGAGGCACAGGTTCCATATGTGACTAACATTTGGGGATTTTCATGTCATGTGAACCTGAGGATTAAGCAATCCTCACATAATCCTAAAGCAAACCATGGCTCTTGTAAGGGTTGTTTAACCCTCACTTACTCGTATGTTAGCACGTATCATAGCCTTACCAAGGATTAAATAACTCACAGTAGACTCTTATGCTATGCAAACAGCTACAATATACAGTATTAGGTGGGGCTTATACCCTACTAAGTGTATTTAGGATTGCAGCCTTAAATATGCCCACCAAGTATGCTGGACCGTTCAGTGTAACATTAGCACAGCAATCCAAATGGGTGTATTGGCAAGCAATTATTGCTACATGCAAATTGGTCAGTGCATGTACTATGTTTAAACTTGAATTGTAACATGTGGAATGTTTAGACAAGTACAGGCTTTACCCATGTTTTATTTCTTGTGTAAATCAAGCATCACAAAAGAGTTCTTGAGTGTTATATTTCTGCTCACTCCCCTCCGAACTGGCTATGGATAATCAAGGATTTATGTTTGCTTTAAATTCCCTTAATTATGAGTTAAAAGATAAAAGAAAAAGTCACCTATCTATTATCCCTCTGATTACGGAGGAGTTTATATTATGTTCTGGTGCATCTTTCCTATTCATGGCAATTGTTTATCTCCCAGAGTAAAAAAAAAGGGGGGGGGAGGGGGGAGACAATCATTGTCACTGAAGTTCCTTATTCAGTGTGCCAAAGCAAATGCCTCAAACTAAATATCTTGCACAAGCAAATATACTTCTGAGTTGGATTGGGACCACCATGCTCCAGGAAGGGAGTGCTAAACCCTCCACACTCTCCCCCAACCCCTTTGAACTTGGGTTTAACCCTCCCACCATGGCCACATGTGCTTACTCAAGGCTAAAGGGAGAGTGGGGGGGGGGGAGCCTCAGCTATGTGATGTGGGATTAGCGCAGTATGTAGATGGAATCTCAGTGGCTGATTCTGAACTGGAGAGTGTGTTGCTTGCTGGAGCCGGTTGGAGGTCTTGGCTTAAGGATGGGTTTGGATTTAGGATTCGACATGTACAACATACTGCTGTTTCGACAAAGCAAATTGCTGTTTCGACAGAAAGCCTGGCAAAGCCAACGAAAAACAAAATCAAGGAATATTCAAAACAATCCAACAGAATAAATCATCGAAGTTCCAGGATACTGAAAAGAATATATGTGGTTTCATTCTTGGATTAAAACTACTTTTCCCCCCTGCGCCCTGAGACTTTGCCTCATTATTTCATTGTGAGCTAAAGGTGTTACTTTAAATTCATATTTAGCAAGTACACTTTTTAAAATGTTTCCTTTAGCATAGGTGTAAGAGCCCTGATTCAGATGTGGATTGTGGTATGGGCCAGGTGATTTTGTACTGAGTGCCAAGCACCTACTTGTGAGTAAAAATGGGGGTGGGGGGATGTCAGTTTTGACCCTCTGCCTCTGTATTGATCAGGCCTGACATAAACTGCGGGAGACTTTCTGATCCTGTTTCTTCCATCTTTCCTTTCTTCCTGAAGGAGTCTTCCAACTAGCCTACTAGGATAGGTTTCAGCCTCAGTATGCAGTCCCTGATCTGCTGAACTAAATCACGATGATTCTAACAGTAGATAATGCAACCATGAATACTTTGCACATATGCAAAAGGGAATTGGAGCCATGCCTACTGGCCCTGCCCCAGCATCTACTTGTTTAAGAAAGTGTTTCCACAGTGGCTTATGTGCAATTCCTGTCATGAAAGGTGCTCACTAACAACCTCAAGCAGTTGATCAGAGGTTAAATCAGTGTGGTGTAATGGTTAAGAGCATGGGACTGGGACTCAGACGATCCGGGTTCGAGTCCCTGCTCAGCCATGGAGCCAACTGGGTGACTTTGGGCCAGTCACAGATTCTCAGCCCAACCTACCTCACAGGGTTGTTGTTGTGGGGATAAGATGGAGGAGGAGAATGATGTAAGCTACCTTGAGCCCTTTGTAGGAAAAAGGCAGGATATAAATCGGGGAAAAAAATCACAAAAAACCATGGATATCCAATGTTGTTCTGTTTTGATTACTGTGTTCTGCTTTATTTCCCAAACTAACTTCACTAGCCTTGGGTGCGATGCATTGTGGCATGACAGGGAGGAGGGCACCATTTTCTTCTCTGTCCCAGGCAGTAAAATATGTTGGGCTACACACTGACAATCCCCAACCACTCTAATCAGTAGTTACATTTTCAAAATGTTGCCTGGCATGCACTGTGGCTCACTAACAACCCCGAAGAAGCCTGGGGTTAAACAAGACTTGATGATCCTGGGGTGTCACGTGAACTGAATCTATGCATGTTTTGAGTATGTGCTGAAATTGTTTGTGTGTGGAGTGGGGGAGACAGGAATGCTCCTGAAGCATCGCAGGCCCAGTTCAAATCATGACTGCATGTGCTTCTACAAGAGTTAGAAGAGTGAGAGAAGCCTCAACATATACTGTGTGATTAGCGCAGTGCATCGTTAGGATCTCACAGGCGGTGACTGAGCATGGGCCCTTGTGTAAATGTCACCTTGAAGGCTTGCAGATATGGCCCATTAGCACTACATTCCTTTACATTTATTTGTACATGCAAAGTTGTAAAAAGCTAAGCAGGGTGTTTCTAGACGCACTAAACACAAAACACAATGATTTCTTTAGTAACCTTTCCTTTTTGTGCTTTCTCGGTCTATCTAGTAGAATTTGTGTTCCTTTTGCTGAGTCTGCTTTCTTCTCATCTTGATTTTGCTTTGCACATCTTTTGGCCCATTGTCTATGTGTTTACTTCCATTTCAATCTCTTCAATCTCTTCCCCACTTTTTTTTAACAGGAAACTTGGCTCAGGCACGAGCAAGAGTGACAGCTGCCTCCAGGTCTTTGCCCCCACAGCTCAGTGCTGGTCGCATCAAGGTCAGTGCACACCTAGTGCTTTCGCTTGCCTGCTTGAAAAGGGATCTATAACACAATGGAGTGAGACAGCATGCCAGGTTTTTGACTGATGCAAGACTACTTGGTTTACATTAAGTGAGAATTGGGCAGTGGGGGCTGTTCTTATTTTACAAGGCAATACATATTATCCTAATACAATTCCTGTAGTAAGGAAATGTACATTTTAGCAAAGCTACAACAGGATAATGCATTGTCTTATTGTCCAGGGTTTTCTTTCATTCTTTCCTGAAAGTAGAATGCAGATCACCTAATTTTCTTCTAACTTTCTGGAATCTAAAATAATCTAAACCACCATTAAAAAACAAACGCAAAACAGGCTTTGCTCATTTGCTTCCTTTGGTAAGGGAATCTCTCTTTTGATCATCGTAATCTTTTTTTTCCCTGCCATATTTTTGCCTTGCCTCTTCCCTTTTAGCTGCACACAGGAGGATTAATGTGTAATCTCCCTCTTGGGAATGATTCATTAGTTCCTTAGCAGTTAAACACAGGCCCCTTGGGAGTTTTTCCCTCTGCCTGCAGCAGCTGTCACAAAAGAGCAAAATGTTGTTGAAAGTTGCAGATCGGGCATGCCTTTCTAGGTCAAGTTTTTGCTCTTAAGTTAGCAAGTTAGTGGTTTGGCAGAAACCCCAGATGGCTTGAGCCCTTTAGCGCATTTTTGCAGGGTCCACCTCCATATCGTGCAGCAAATGACAGACTGGACCAAATGACTGACTCGTAGGAAAGGCATAATTTGGGGAAAATACGTACATGCATCCCCCTGGTGCACTGGATTTTATGGTTGGCCCTCTGCCTTTCACATATAACTCCTACTGAAGCTCCATACATGATGTCATACTCTGGAGTTTCCTTGCCTTAGTGTCGTACAGTGACAGCCTAGTATCAATGTTACCTAATAACACCCATCTCTCAAATCTTTTGTCCCAGATTTCTGTAACAAGGGCTTGGCTCTGTAATCTTTCCCCCCTCTCCTTTGAATGGGGAATTAGGTAGAAAGTGTAAGAATTTTTGCCAGCTAAGAGTTCTGAAATGCCTCCCTCACCTCCTTTCCTGCAGACATCCCTGCAATTCTAAGTGAAAGATTGATATTTACTTGGTCACATGACCTCCAGAAATGTTTGAAGTTATCTGTGCTGATGCAGCATTCCACCCCTTCAATCCCCCTCCTTGTGCTACATAAGGCTGCCCCTTAATCTTTTCCTCCCCCCCTTTTTTCTTTTCCCCCTTTCTTTTATTCATATTTTATTTGCATGAACCCTTTACATTCCTTTTTGCATAATTTACTTGAAGTGCATTTAACACATTTTCACTATTTGGGCACAGAAAGGGTAACCATGTCAGATTAGGAAAGCTTGGATTTTGGTTTTTACTCTTTCTCTCGCCTTGCATTCCATCAAAGTCAGATCTTAACACCCATTTCCCCAGCCCCTTTCCTCCATGCCTGCTGCATTGCTGCTTAGCAGTTCTTTCTTTTCCTTTCTGTTTTGCATGCAGTCTCCCAAGTATCTGCTCAAGGTAAGGCACAAAATAACAGTCGTGAGAACTGCAATCTTTTTCTGTCTGTGCTTTTAGCCGCTTTGAAATTATCCACCTTGATCAAGCCTGGTTCTGAAACTCTGTGTGATGTGGAGACAGCATGTGACACAGGTGCTGAAAGTGCTATTCTCTGGTTCAAATGCTCTTCCTTTAATATACAAATGCCACCTGTTCACAGCAGATGGTAAACTGCCACTGTGTGTGTGTGTGTGTGTGTGTGTGTGTGTGTGAGAGAGAGAGGGGGGGGGAGGGACGGAGTACTGAAATGTTTCAAATGCACCATGTGAACAGGGGCCAGATTGTTTTCTTTAATTTTGCTGAACTGTGTGATGTAACAAAACAAGGCTGCCTTTGATTGCTAACAAGAGGGTGGGTGGTGCTTTCTTCCTTTTTTCATTCACAAAGTCATTTCATTTAATACACACACACACACACACACACAGATGGATGTGTGCAGAGAGAGAGAGAGAGAGAGAGAGAGAGAGAGAGAGAGAGAGATTGAGAACAGCTGTAGTGACAGCCTAATTAAGACATGCAAGGAACAATGTACTTGCCACCCCATCTATGTGTTGAAAACACTAAGGAGCTTTTTATGTACAGCAGTTACAACTTGGCAGCATGAGCCAGCTAGTGACATGAAGTAATGAAAAACTACCCCAAGTAGTAAAAAGGAAAATAACATTGTGCTCAATAACAAGGGTGACATGGCAAGGATATTGATGTGTGTCTCTCTCTTTTAGTGTGGCTGTAATCCACACAGACTGGCTGGGACCGTGCAGAGTCCTGGGGTGGGGACCTTATTTTAAGCTAAGTTAATGGTTCTGAAGCCACTCATTGTTCCCTCTATTTCTGATGCTTGTGGTTTGAATGCCCAACAAAAAGTATACTTCTGTGCACCAGGTCCTGGGGAATGTGGATGGGAGGGCACTCCTGCACACATGGCCTGCATGTGGTTGGCCACTGCATGAACAAAGTGCTGGACCAGATGGACTCGTGGTCTAACCCAGCAAGACTCTTCTTACGTCTTCGCTCCAGTGCACACGTGCAAGAAGAAGGATATCAACAGAGTTAGACAATTTAGAGTGTTTTCTAAGCTTCTAGCATTTGGAGCAGGGGTAAACCTAAGCAGGTGGGAGACCCCAAAACAGAGCTGGGTGGATTGTGCATTTTCAGTTGCCACGGAAAGCTGGCTGACTAGTGGAGCTGGGGAAGTACATGTTTTGGGGCAGGAAGGTATGGAATGGCTACAGTCCTGAAGATACTCCAAGATGACCAGATCCATATGTTCACTATGGAAAAGAAGCCACAATAGCTTCTTTGGGTGATTATAGGTCACTAACAACTCTGAAATAGTCCATTCAGATGACCACTTTGCCTGGCATTATCTTCTCCTGATGTGTAGTAAAACCCTTGGCCAGATGGGACAGAGACCCACTTTGAGCATAATGAAAAGCCACCCTGCATGAATGTAGTTGAGGGGCTTTTCAATATGAAGGCAGCCACCATTTGGAATATTCAGGGTGAGGTGGGGACATGGTAGAACTTCTTGTTATGCACAGAGGGAGGGTTGTTGGGACAATTGACAAGCCCGGCTGCCTACAACTCTAAACCTGCCCATGGCTTGTCAGCCACCCCAACCATTCACCCTGGCTGGGTTTGCATCTTCAGTAGTGTACAGAGGAACCTCTGCATACAATGATGTTCCCAAAATGATGTACCAACAGAACTGACCTTCTGAGCCAACTGCTGGTTTTACCTTGAGTCCCAAAAGCCAGCCATAACAAGTTGGAGTTAGAGGTTTTTCAAAAGGCCTTTGGGCTGTTGCTTTGGGAGAGTCTCCAGGGAGAGGTTATTACATGGTTAGAAGAGGGAAGGCAGCTACTGAGAACCTATCTATGTAACCTCGTTATCTGATTGTGATGCACACATGTAATCTCATGGAGAGGAGAACGCATGGGGCTCAGGCAACTGCTGAAGACTTTCAGCCACTTGGGTCCTTGCTTTTGACAGTCTTGGGTCTTCCTCTATGTTTAGGGCAGCCTGGCCCAACCAGCTGCCCTTCATGTAGTTTGGATCTCAGCTCCCACCAGCCCCAGTCAGCATGGTAAAAGCACTGCTGCAAAGTATCTGGAGGGGATTTAGGGAATCTGCATGTTTAGAGAACATTTGATGATGCAGTGACTGGATGGAAAGAAAAGTTGGGGGGCAGAGATATGGAGGATTAGGTAGCAGATGGCCAGAGTCATTATGCACCTCTGACTTTGTCCTTCCAGGTTGACACCATGGAGATTATGAGGCACCCTGAGGAAACAACCAACATGAAGAGGCAAACAGTGGCTTCCTATTTTAGGGTATAAAATCTGTTGTAAAAAATGCACTTTAACTTTGCTGTTAGACCACCCTCTCATTGAGTTGGCGCTGGCAATATGCCAGGCTTTGTGTGGCACATATGCTAGGGCCGTGTGCCTGAAAAGATCCCCTTAGCTCAAGGGTCCTCAACCAGATGCCCTCACAGCAGCCCCAGCCAGCATAGCCAGTGGTCAAAAAACCTGGCAGGTGTAGTCCAAAATAAATGGAGGGCACCAGGGTGGGGAAGGTTGTCTTGGGGGCAGTGGGGCAGGGGGAAAACAAGAACAGGATGTATGGACAGGTTAGGAGGGTCATTTTCGCAGAACTGAGGAGAATCAAGGGTACTGGGGAAAGTGCTAAGGTGAGGCATGTACAGGGGAGATAGGGTTTAAGGAATGTTTTGCTAAAGCAGGGTTTTCAGAAGATGCTTAAAAGTAGCCACTTTAAAAGAACTTTTTTCCTGCAGTTTTTGCTTGCTAGTTGATGTGGTTCTTAGGGCCCATGAAGCTGATTTGAGAGGTATACATTAACACATTTTGGATACATGCTTTTGTGTCTTTTCTTTCTGACATGTTCACATTTGTTAGTTATCCTTAGAAACCACTTTTTACATGGGGAGGTATGAGTAGACTAGCTAGCATTTCATTCCATACAAAGTAAATTGTGCTGTCAAACTTTATTTTGTTTTACCTTGCTTTTCTTAGTATTCCCTGATGGATCTGTTGTCCAAAATGGTAATTGGGCAGCCTCATTTTGTCCGCTGCATTAAGCCCAATGATGACCGCAAGGCACTGAAATTTTCTCAGGAAAGAGTTTTAGTGCAACTCCGCTATACTGGAATTCTTGAGACCATCAGCATACGTCGTCAAGGGTATTCTCATCGCATTCTCTTTGATGAGTTTGTGAAAAGGTAAACCATTTTGTGTTTGGCAATATAAGAAGCAGCTTTTAGACTTCCACAAAATGGAACTGCAGGCTGACAGGCAGAGACCACATAAATCTTGGGACTGTACCATTTTAGAATACTGGTGGGGACTGCCTATTTGAGTATGTAAACCAAGAATACCCTTTGAGTGGCATGCCCGAAAGAAGAATTGTATCTTAGCCTTCACTCTGATAGGTTAATTTTCTACATGCAAAAAAATGTGGCTGTTTTTAAAATCCATTGGGTCAAACATAGAATCCTGGTCCTACAGTATGAATGGTGTGGACTCAAGGAGACATCATTCCTTGGGACACCAATTGCAGGCACCATTCTACAATTTCTGTGACTTGAGACTGCCCCTGGGTTTTCAGTAAAATTGGAGTACTAAACAGAAGAAATCTAGAAAATGCTCTGAACCTAATCACATACTTGACAGCAAATGCTACTGAAATCAAGAATGCTTAGGCTGGCATAAATGCATTTGAAAGAGAAGTACATAATTGAAACCAAAGCCTATTTCCCACTGAAGATGTCAAAATAGCATGTTTTTATGACCCAGTATTTTAAAATGTACTGTTCTTGCCAATTCTACAAGTTGCAAGTCTGACCTATGGAAAACTGAAGATGTAATTGTTAAAACTGCATTGATCTAATCTTTGTTCTGCACCAAATTCACTTGACTCAGATCTAAGATTAGGTTGTTGAAATTTAACAAAAGTGTGCTTTGCTTTGTGAAGGTCAGCTTTACAGCTTACCAGAAATGTTGGCAGATATGGCACTGACAACACTTCTCAGTATATTGTGATTTGTTAGATGAGAGATAATTGAAGGGCTCCTACAGAAAACGCCAGTGGCTCTTCAGTGAAGAAAAAGAGCTCGCTCGACCTCATGGATTTTAATTAGATGGAATGGCCTCTGGGTTTTTTGACCCTAGAGCATTCCACTTTGTGGTTTATTATTTGTTTATTGCTAACTTCTCACTTTTCTTCCTGTGACATCTGCCTGTAAATGCATCTTGAAGCATTTGCCATGTTCTCCTCATTCCTTGCTCCTGCTGGGTCTTTCCTGGCCATGGGGGAGAAGAGGGAAAACTTGGTGCTCCCACAGAGTCCCTCGGATGTGTGCAGGAGGCCCAAGGAGGGAGGAGCAGAAGTGGCTCCAGAGCCAGAGTCGCTCTGATCTTCTGTTGAACATCATAGGCTCTGTGGCAAACAAGCTGCACTGCTTAGCCTTCTATGCCCAGAGAGAACATTTGAAAGAAGGGAGTAAGGACTGATGGACTTGCTTTGCTCCAAACTGCAGTTTTTAACAATTCTGCAGTGGCCTTATCGGAAAATAGAGGTAGGCCTGACTGGAAGCACCTGGGGAGCGCCCCTCTAGGTAGCTGAGTCATCTGTGGCCCTAGACACTTTCTCATGGCAGTCACATCTGGGAACGACTTGGGAAATAATGATGCAAATGTCCACCTAAATGTGGGAACTATAAACACTTTCTCCTTTGGGTGTTGTTCTTCATGTGGTTCATTTCTAGAAAAGAACATTCCCAGGACTTATGTCTTCCCAGAATGCATGACCAAACCTATTCCACCTCAGTGCTCATGGAGGATCTCTGTATTTTCTCACCCCTTGTGAGCACTTTCCCTCTGCTCTTTCCTGGTTATCTTCCTGTGCTGAGCCATGTTGAGCATGATGCAAACAGAGGCCAGTGTGCCAGACTTCTGCACATTCTGCAGCTGCAGTTCTGGTAGCAAAAACAGCTGCCCTCAGGCTGAAAAAAGCTCTGCTCCCCATATATATATATACATCACAGCTTTCCTTGATGGAATTTACCTTCATTTTATATTCACAACAACCTTATGAAGTGCTTTAGGTGGAAAGAGAAGCCCAAAGTAAACTGTGAGTTTGATGGCTGAGTGGAAATTCTGACACAACTCTCAATAGCCCTAATTTGAAACTCTATCCCTGCAGTACTCTCAGTCTTGAGCTGTCTGAATATTGAAACGTGGCTTTGTTAACTTTTTAATTTGAAACCTGTGATTTCATTTGCACTTTTGGCAATTACATATTTCACATTCTTGTCTTCATTGTAAGCCGCCTTGCAGCAAATACATAAAAAATATAAAATTGGAAGCATTTGTACATTACGTGGGGCATCTAATTTTTTTTTAGTCTTCACTAGTCAAGTATTTTTAGGCACTAAGTCACTGAATACATAAAAACATTTCAGAAAAACAGGTCAAATGCTAAACAGATTGGCACTTCTTTGTTCCTAATAAAAAAAAGCCATTAGGCAAGTATGAACAAGAGTTTCGAAATGTCAGTAAATCTGAGGATATCAAAGATTTTTCTAAGCCAGTAAGTTAATTGGTATTTTGATCCTTTTGAGCAACTTAACAACAAAATAGATGAACCAGCAGTTTTCCCCCCTTGATGTTATTAAACAAATAGGTACACTTCTTATCTTCCTGTTCAATAGCTGCTGTTTTGTAAACTCTTACCAGGAAAGATGAGAACAAAGCAATCAAAGGCAGGAAACACAGGCGATCAAGGTTTATCAGGCCGAGGTAAATAAAAGCTCAAGTCTTATTTAATGCTTTGGTTATCTTTTGTTTCCCTGTGGCATGCAACAGTTTCACGAGGTAGTCCTGAAAGTTGGGTTATTCCATTGAAGCATAAGACTTAATCAGTAGAATTTGGCTTCTAGTGCTCCTTCCTTAGCCTGTGATCCTCAAATAGTTGAAGTACAGTATTTAGGATTAAACTTGGTCTGTGCTCAGTTGTGGGATGTGATTTTAGTGTCAGGGGTGAGTCTTAAAAAATGAACTGTTGATTTTTAAAAGGACAGAGTGCCTCTGAGCATATTCAAATTGTATTTTTTCCCCTTACCTCCAAGTAATCTTGCTCTGGGTTTTCAATCAAGAGTTTCCTAGTCAGGCAGTTTGATTTCCCTTGTTTGGGCACATTGATCCATTGTTGTCCAGTTATAGTAGTGTCAAAGATGTTTGGAAGTCATGATACAAGAAGTTGTTATGTAGATATATGTGCAACAAAGTAGGGGAGATGGTTATCTCAGTTTCTGCAAGGTAGTCGCGTTGGTCTGTTGCATCAAAGCATCCTTTAGCTACTTGAAGACTTAACACATTTATTCTAGCATAAATTTTCAAGGGCTACAGAGTAGAATACACATATTAGTCTTTAAGGTGCAGCTAGATTATCTAGATGTTTCAGTTACATTTTTCTGACATAATGAAATTACAACTAACATTTACATACTGTCCAGGACAAATACACAGACCCTGAGACACTATAAAGACTACTTCAAGTTTTGTTGTCTCTGAGTTATAGCAATCCTATAATGGGTTTCCTCCAAAATGTCTTATCCTTGAATTTATGTTTGACTACTTAATCAAATAATCAAATCAATGATTTTTCTACATGAACACATGTTAAGAATTCTTCATGGATTGAAGGGAAAATTGGAACAGTGGAGTTCCATAAACCTATCATCTCAGAGCAAGACAGCATCAAGATGGCTGATGGTTTTTTCATACTAGCTACACTGGTGCATGATTGACTGAGTTCTGAGGCAGTTATAGGCTTTGTTTATGAAATTTAAGGTGTTCCAAGTACACAAAAAGAACAATTGTATTATTCCTGCTTAACAGTGGGGGAGATTGTTTGAGTCTAGGCCAGGGGTCAGCAACCCATGGCTCCGGAGCCCCATGTGGCTCTTTCATCCCTCTGCTGCAGCTCCCCGTTGCTCAAAATATGTGTCACAACTGCCAATGTGTGACACCCACCAGCACGCGATTTATTGAGCTTTTCAACTCCAGGTAGGCCAACCATGGATAAATCCAAAAAAAGAAAAGTTTCAGAAGAAAACATAACGTTTAATGGTACGTGGGCAGATTCATTGGCTTTCACTGCTGATGAGACTGGTTTACCAGTATGCTTAATATGTGGTGAGAACTTGGCAAACAACAAAAAGTCGAATGTTGCAAGACATTTCCAGAATAAACACACAGCCTTTGCTTAAAAATATCTGGATGGAAATGCAACACACTATAGTTTTTTATACATGGCATAAAGGTAAAAAACAATATATGCAGTGCTATCTTCATTTTAGATGTCAAAAGGGTTTTGTGGCTCCTGGTGTTTTCTTTTCTGTGGGAAACGGGTCCAAATGGCTCTTTGCATGTTTAAGGTTGCCGACCCCTGGTCTTGGCTTTAGGTGGAGTTTAAACTACATGAAACCTTGGGCTTTCTGTAGTCAGTCAGTAGATGATATAGAGTTGCATTACTTCGATTTGGATTTAGGGGACTGAACATTTAGCGATTTGAGAAGGCCCATACCAGTCTAGAGAGATAAAATCCTTGTTGATTTCAGTCAAGGGACCTGGTGGTAAACATTCCAGTACATTTTCTCTTCACTTTTCCAAATGAGCTGACCTTTCCATGTTGCCTGTGAAAGTTAAAAACAAATGGCAGTGGTTGGCAGGAGTACTTGCTGGCAACCCTCTGAATACTGTTTCAGCTGGCCGGACTGGGGCCCCCAGTGTGGCACTAGCGATTTCCAGGATGCCCATGGGCACCTGCAGATTTTATTTTATTTCTTTTAAAAAATATGCATGCATGAATGTGTATGAAACATGTGCAGCTTTCTAGCAATTATACATTGACTTCAACAAAAATGGACCCAATATCCAAATAAGGTGAAGGAGCCAAGATCCGTACTTTATATGTGGGTTTGTCATCCTTACCTGTAACTTTTCTGGAGGTTTAACTCATGGTGCAGTCTAAAACTCACTTATGAAGGTATAAAAACTGTTGAACACAATGAGGCTTGCTTCCAGGTAAAGATGCATGAGGTGCACTGATAATACATTTTATTGGTTGCTTTACATAGTTCATCCTCACTTGTGCAATTGGGAGAGTTCTACACATGTAGAATTCAGCTCAGAACAGCTCTCTGCCTGCCTGCCTGCCTGCCTGCCTGCCTGCCTGCCTGTCCTTCCTTCCTTCCTTCCTTCCTTCCTTCCTTCCTTCCTTCCTTCCTTCCTTTTGCAAGAGATCATTTCTAGATGTTAAGAATATTAATATGTGTTGTATAAGTAGGAACAGTAAATACAGAAAATAAAACACATTTCTGTTTTCTCCAGCATCCTATTATCAGAAGCAGTCAGTTTGTTACCGATTAGGTCCTTATTCCCTATTTCATTTTGGAGAAAGTGAAAGCACTCAGATTTGCATTTCCTCCCTTTATTTGTTTATGCTAATAGCACTCATACAAGTGCATCAAGACAAGACCCATAGCTTTGATCTTGGCTTAAATTTTCCAGGCTCATGAAATCTCTCAGAAGGGGCCATTTATTACAGAACAGAGTGCCTACCTCTTGCTGAATTACACTATTCATATGCAAGCAAGGATGTTAAGAGAACATTTACATGACAGGTCCATGCAGCTACTGAGGGGAAAAAGCAATGCGACCCGTGGGCAGCTCTGCAGCAGCCTCAGGAGACTGGGGGAAGAAACATGGGGTGGCATTCTTAATCCTGGGACTATAAGCAAGCTGGTGCCATGAAAACCACGGTTTATTGATTGCAGGGCATTTGTCATTGTATTCTCTTATACCTGTGCAAAGGAATATGATAACAAATTGGTATATACAAATCCAAGCAAATTCTTGTATCTTTATTCTGAAATATTCTGTTTTTGATGGTATTTGGTAAAGTGTGTTGTGTGTGTGTGTGTGTGTTCTAGGATGTAGACTGCATCCTACACAACAGAAATTGTGTTATTTAAAGATTTAATCAGACCTTTCTAAAATAAGGAATATCTTATAATAATACATGTGGTGGACATTTGGTGAGCGGAGCTGGCTGGAGCCGGGGATCAGACTGGATGGCCTGGGAGGCCCCTTCTGACTCACTCTGTTTCTGTGTTTCTATAATAATAGAATACTGTGGAGTTACAGTTTCTATTCATTCAAGATCTCTAGAACTGGGGTGACAGGAAATAAGGAGCACTGATTATGTTCTGTGTAACAAGGCAGTGCTTTGAAAAGAAAGAGCACCTGGTATAATGGAATTCTCTGTGCTAGTTGCTAAATGGTACATACAACACATTTTTGGTGTTCCTATAGGTTGGCCTTCATGTCCTACATTTTAGAGGACAATCCTATATTTGAAGGACTGCCAGAGGACAGTCCTCTGTTCCGGGCTGACCTAACCATTAGACAGAATGAGGGGATGTGCCATTCATCCAGCGTCAAGCACCAGCTGGTTTCTCCTCTGCACATCCATGGAAGGAAGGAGTAAAATTCAGATACAGTGCAGAGCAAGTGATGCTCAGATCTGTGATGCCTCTGCTGAAGAGAGCACTAGTGAAAGGCAGAAGAACACCTGTAAAGAGGGTGGGGCCAATTGCAAGCCCGGCTTCTTCTCTGGCTGACCTAAGGAGAAAGTTCTGGATGAGGATGGGGGATTGGCTGGTGTGGCTACATGGTGACTACTTTTTGCAGAGATACTTTGCTGGAAGAAGCTGGGACAGACTTGCAGACACTGTTATGCTCCACAAGGAATGCTGTCACCCTATTCACAAATTATTATCTCTCAGACTATAATCCTATGCACAAATACTTGGAACTGCAGTCCCTTGAACTCTGTGTGAGTGATGAGTAATATGCAAAGGACCACATTATACTTTTTTTTCATTCTCTGTTACATTCTTGTTCTGAAACACACCCAATATGCTGCTATTGTTTCTTTATTTCTTTAAAATACTTTTCCCTTCAGGTGGGGAATTTCCATCTTTTTCCTTTCATGTTACCTTGTTTCAAAAACATGCTAATCCTATGACTGTTCAAAGTAAGCCTAACGCTAGCCAGTCATTTCTACATTTGCAGCAATTTGATAGTTTGTCTACCAAGTAGAGTTCCTTGTGGATTATAGCTTAATGCAGCGGAGGACTGTAACCTGAGAGGGGCGGTGGGAGGAAGGAAGGAAAGGGAGAGAGCCATAGCTGGTTCCTGCATGACCATATTTCATAGTTAAGCACCACCATATTGAGTTTCATTCAATGTTATTGAAATTTAACTGATGTCCCATTCATTTAAATGCATATACTCTAAGCAGAACCAACATGGGGTAAAACCCAAATGACCTTGTGGCATCTGCAAAGTTAATCATTTTCATGGACCAGAATCATTTTGGACCCCAGCAGCTGAGAAAGTACAAGCATCCTTCACACATTGCTTAAGTGAAGGGACAGTGTCTAGAAAGGGTTTGTGAGGCCACAAGTTTAGCTTCACCAGATGAACTGTAAATCCTCCCAGTCCCACTTGTGCCACCCAGATACATGCATGGGCAATGGAGGCAGAGAAGCCCATCCACATGGACCTCTATGTGGGTGGGTTATCCAGAATCCAGAACCTCTGTGAACAGGTTCTTGAACCCAGGAAAGCATTGGTGCACCGAGGTCTACACATGACCACATCCTTCCCTCAGATGTCCATGGAAGCCTAGGGACAGTGAGGATAGAACCAAGAACAGTGGTGCTTTTCAGGGGCTCATAAGTGTGTCCTCACCCTCTTTCTAAGCAAAATATCCCTTCACCCATGAAGAGGCTACAGGTTGTGATATTTATTGAGAAAGCTCAAATATTGCCTATAACAGACGAACATAGACTGACTATTCCATGGAGAGTTAAGCATATGCTTGAACTCTCTGAATGGTACAATTGGAACTTAATTGTGTTTTATTTCAATTTCAATTAGGTGGCAGCATGTCTAGTTTTTAAATTAGTTTTCTAAACAAAAACCAGAACAAATTGTTACCAGGCCCTTGAAATGGGCAGAGAAGTTAGTGACAGACATTTATATGTACATTTCAAATAAATCTTAAAAGTAAATTTCAAAATAACACATTTAGAGAATTAACAACATTCATCCTCATGCCAAATATAAAAGTTTGTAATGAAATGAAAGTTTTTCTTTAACATGGGCTCCTCTTACTCCTCACCCCAATCTTGCCTGTAGATATTGCCCCTCGCCTTGCACTCTCAGCTTCTGTGCAACTGGGGTGACTGGGGGATTGCCATGCTGTGCAAACCCAGCCACCGTGGGTTATTTGAGCGTGAAACAAATCTCTCATAATCTTTTGCAGTTTTATTGTAAACTATTGTAATCTTGACACATGTTGACCGAGTGTATTTGCAACCATCTTTCAGTATCATTATGTACTAAATAAGATTCTAGCAAGTGGGTACTGTTGGAATTGACTTGGAGGATGAGGGAGACTCTCCAGCATACTTCCCCACTTGGGAGAAAAAAATCACAAGTGTTGCCAATTTTGGAATGGTTCAAACAACATCTGGGACATTATGAACTTCCAAGAAGTTATTTTAAGAGTTGTGAAGTGTTCTGAGAAATTAAATGTTCTGTTTTAGGAGAACAGTTCATTTTAACTATTTATAAAATATGCCACCCAATAAGCCAAAGTTATCTGGGAGGTTCATAATAATTAAAACTGCAAAATACTTGATGAAATATCATATTAAACTGTGCAAAACATTAAAATTAAAATCCAGCAGCGGTGCAACATTTTGGATACAGTAACATGTTTAAAAATAACAAAATCAGAAAGGCTAAATGTCAGGCAAAGTAAGGCACCTGGCCCAAAAGATCACAACATGGGGCCAGCTGAGCCTCTCTGGGAAGCTTCTTCCACACCTGGAGAGCTAGAACAGAAAAGGCCTCTTCTTACTAGTCATCTGCTCACTTTGTTTTGTGGGGGGTCCCAGGGAAGGACCTCTGCAGATGATCTTAGGGTCTACAAAGGTGTTTGAGTTTCTAATATAAATCGTGTGTGGTTTTAATGTTAAAAGTGGAGTGTGTGCGTAATTGTTGGGCATTTGCCAAGGACCACAATCCCGTGAGAGCTAACTCCCGTCTTCCAGAGCCTCCTGGCCCTGCTGCTGGTTGTCTTTGCTGCTGCCTGTTCCCCTTCCCTCTTCCAGTGATCAGGGACTGGAGAATGAGCAAGAAGAAGGAGCAGCTCAACTGTCTTCCTCAGGGGTGGGGGAGCAGGAGCTGCAGCTGCAGCGGTGTGAGGAGCAGAGCTACTGAAGGAGCCAACACATGTGTGTAGCACACAATCTTCATTTTGTTTTAATTTCCTTTAGGAAAAGAATCTCGCCACTGTAAAAAAATAAAATAAAATTTTATATTCTGAGCTTGTTGCTTTTAGTATTTCCAATTATGGATGCTGCTGCCAGTTTTGTAAAAATAGGATTGAAGCCAACAGTGCCCTTCAGTATGCAGAAGAAGTCCGTCACCTATGTTAGATCCACTGCATTTTTTGCCAGTTCATTTAAAGTGACAGTAGTAACCTTTCAAAGCTTAAAGGCACTGCAGCCAGCCTGCCTGGGCTCTAAGACGGCTCTCTGAGGCCCTGCTCATGGCCCCAGCTTCAAGAGGCATTAGATTTGTGGTGGGGGTGTTGTTATTGTCATTTTTAAACCAGTCATTATTTGTGTTGTTGGTTTATATATGTTAATTAACATTTTACTCTGATAAAATCTGCTCTGCTGAAGCAATATTTTCATGTGTATTAGTGTGTTTTCTGCTGTGATTCCATGGCTTGAAAGAAGTGGCTATAGATTGTTCTAATACATCCTTAGACTCCTAACCCTGAAATCATGGAAGAGCCATTCCATCTTCTGTGATATAGCATTGCCGGGAGAAAGGGAGTCCTTATACGTTCTTCCACTTGGGCAAGTTTTTGTGTGGACACATGGCAGCTGCTCCTATACTATTAATATTTCAGATTCGTATCTTGCCCATCTTCCAAGGGGTTTGAGTGAGCATCCAAGGGGCAGTGTTCAGTGCTATCTATCTGCTTATGCTGGTGACGTACCACAAGTATGGACAAGCTCTGCTGGTATGCCAGGAGCATGAGCTGGCATGACAAGTTTTCTGGGGGAACCCATCACACTGGCTTATGTTGCTGGCTTTCCACTAGTGGCTTCTTTATGCCTCTGGTGTGTCAACAGCATAAGCAGACTGATAGTTTACCCCAAGGAAATGGGTTACCCTGCTCCATCCTCAGAACAACCTTGTAAGGTACATTAAGACTGGATTAAGGTCACTGCATGAAGGTCATAGCTGAACACATCTTTGAACTCCAGTTTCCTAGCAAAAGTCAGAACCTACTTTTAGAACCTACACATTACAGCACTAATGAACTTCTGTACATGTTTTTGTGAAATAGCTCTATTGGCTATTTTCTGCCTCTCGTGGTTTTTTACAGCTAACCATTAATTCTAACAAGTTGGTACATTTTAAAAGTCCCTTGGATTGGAATTTTAAAAGCAGAATTTGAAAGCATTGGAAATGTCAAAAGTCAACTTTAAATTCTGAAATTATGCACAAAGTACATATATCCATATGTTGACATATATAATTGAATCCCAATGCCATAAAACTACACCCCAAATATCAGGTATTGAAGAGAGAGAGAATGATTGTGATCTGGGTTTGGGAAAAAGTATCTTAAATTCTGTTGTCAGTGTCAGAGTATTACCTGATGGGATTTATACTTCCTGGGATCCTGAACTTCTATACACTTGTGGACCAGTTAAAATACTTCAGCCCAGGGGGCTCACTGGGCTGAATATTTTCCTGTCATCTTGCCAGATGATTCTGTTGAGCCCTGGTTGACCTCTGAAAGGGGGAGATAATGCAGGCAGTTGGTTCTACTTAGCAGAGCTGCGTGAGCTCTAAGTGTTTTGAAGGAGATTGGCAATAAACATGGAATGAATCTGACTGAACGTGGACCAGAACCCATTTTAAGGCCTACTAGGTTACATGGGTAGTGATAAAACTTTCTTAGATTCCAACTCCTTTGAAATTTGGATTGAATACCAGGCAATAGTCCATAGTGAATGATTTGCAAAGCTCTTGCCACATGAACTCGCTGATGTTTTTGCTGACTGGATGTCATAGTTAATACAGGCCAATTCCTTAAGCTCCTGCTCATCCAGTTATAATGGATACTTCCCCATTTGTACAGTCTGAGGTTGTGAACAAGATTCTTGAAAAGTCAAATCTCTTCCTTGGTGTGCCTGGCTCATAAAAATATCCAGGAGCACACAGGGAATGGCTGAGTTGGCTAAGACAGGACTAAACACTTCTCTACTAGAGGGTGTGGTTCTACTATACCTAAAAGAGGTGGTGGTGAGACTTCTGTTTAAATAAACCATCTCAGAATCCTTTTGTATTAGATAATTTTCAGCTGGTTCCCAATACTTCATTCTTGGGCAAGGTGCACAAGAACCACATATCTCTGTGGAGGATGCTGATTATTTCTAGATCCGTTTTATTCAGCTTCAGATCTGATTATGGGATAGGGACCATTTGGTCACTTCAGAAGCATTTTGGTCACCTGCTTTCTCTTTGTCCCATGTTTCCCATAGGTATTACTACATTGCTTTCAAGGCACACGAGACTCCACTTCCCAGCAAAGAAAGTTGCATTGCAATTCTGCAAAAAGCCAAGTTAGACAAGTGGGCTCTTGGGAAAACAAAGGTAAGATCAGTTCTTGAGGTACAGCAAGTTGGTATAGTCATTGTGACAAGCTTGTGATATATGCCTGTTAAAGAAAATAGAAAGAAGCTGTGCCTTCATTTTTGACCAAAATATGACTCTTCTCTGGGTAGAGTCCTATTGCTTCTAATATTATTTTCTGCCCTGGTCAGCAGTGCAGTTTTTGGGAAAACATGGGCATGCACACGAAAATGGCATGGTACATTGCAGCCCCTCTGAGCTGTTTGGGATGTGCCATCTTCATTGAGAAATGCTATCTCCTGTTACTACAGAATGTTGAGGCCCTTCTAGGCCAGGGGCCTTTAATGGAAGGTGCATTCCAACAAGATGGTTGTCAATTTGGAGTGAAGGCCAATGCTTTAAACTGGGGTTTAGTGGAGCTCCATGTCACAGATTAAGAATTGATTCAAAGGGTAAACATGAAATGTGATTCAGTCCTCACAGGATTGTACCATTTCAGAATGCATATGAAGGCATCACATATTTTGGTAAGACCCAGTTTTTGACCTGGGTCAAACCTGCAGCAAGAGCACATGAAGACCTGGTTTTTAACCTTCTCCCTGACCTGCTAACTTTATATGTGAAAGGGGATGTTGATAGGGAAGGAAGGGGCTTTTAAACAAGTGATTCTCCTCATGTTCATATCTAAGTTGGTAGCACAGAATGTCTTCTGTACCCCGCTTAGCACCTGTGTTTTTCTACAAGCCAGTGTAAATATTCAGAAAAGAAAGGATGTATCAGGAACTGTATCAGTGGAGGAAAATTGTATGTTTAGTTGCTTCTGCCTGTAAAAATTCTGCCTGCACATAAAGAAGCAGTAACTGTGCTGGATCAAATTAAAGGCCTACCATTGCCTGGCTGTATGATCTGGTGCAGCAACCTGTACAACTGATAGTCAGACAAAAACTGCCTCTGGAGGCTTTGTTTTGCTATCCTGATCAGTACCCATTGCAAGATGTGTCCATCACATATTTGTCAAGTCATTTTGTAAAACCATCTAAGTCTGACTCATGTCCATTGCCCTGTTTTGTGGTTTTAAAAAATTTCCAAGCATCCTGAAGAGATCTGGCTCTCCCAGCTTTCCCCTTTGTCTTACTTTAACTAATCTTCTCATCTTTGAGACGTGGCCTCTTCTGAAGGCCAGTTTGACTGTGTGGGACCTTCTGGGCATATATGCTAAAACTGACAGTTGGTCAGTCTTCCTGAACTTACATCATATACCAGAGCTTGGGTGTCACACAGAAGACTACCATGTTAAGGGAATGTGCTAGACTGAACCCTTCCTCCCAATGCGCTAGCTATAGTTTTCCATGGGCAGAGAATTATTTTGCTGCTCCACCGCATTCCAGCTATCAAGTGTCCAAATGGCAGTGTGGTTCTATACAGAGTGAGAAATGATCTCTTTGTACATAGCAATCTGTATCCCATTTGTAAACTTGCCTTTTATATATGAGGTACCAGGAACATTCTAAAGAACAAGGGATGTCTCCAAAGCCCATACTGGGTTTCATTACCCAGTTCAGAATGTGCATTTGGTACCTGGTGCCTTTTCTTAATAGCGGTTTTTTCCTATCAAGAAAATCTGACAATCTGAGCTGGGAAAGAAATTACATGACATTGCAGCAGAGAATTAGGAGGAGGCCTCTCTTTCTCACTCTCCCTCCCCAGCACCTGAGCTACAGCTGTGGCCACCTCCCATGTACCTGAGTTCTGAGAAGTGCAGTTTCCCTAGAGCATCCCAAAGCCTTTTCTGGGATCCTTAGGGCACTGCTGCAGTAGCATTCTGGCTGTCAGGGAGGAAGGAATCTCCTTTCTTGCAGTGTTGCCTCCTGGAGAGGCTGCAGCCATAGGAGACGCTCCTGCAGCAGCTGAGGGATTCGTGGGACAGCTGGGAGAGGAATCTGCTCCCTCTCGTTGCCTGGTTGTATGATCAGGACTGTGGCAGGGACTGGACAGGACTGGACTTGGAAAAACTGAGCTATTTTTAAGAGGGTTTTTTAAAAAAGCTTTTTTTAAGGTGCAGGAGGAACTGGTTAGTTTGCTCTGCCCAATTCTGAGCTGAGCCAGGGAAAGTAGAATACCTCCTCACTTTAAAGAGTTGTTACATTTGCAGTGTAACATCCCCAAAGTTCTTTGCAAAGCAACCCCCTTTTCAATGGACAGTGTCAGGGGTCCTTTTTTCCTGCTACTCAGGATAGCCTCTCTGAACTCTCTTGTGACAACAGTCGCATTTGATGCTGTCATTGCATTTCAGGTTTTCTTGAAGTATTATCACGTCGAGCAGTTGAACTTATTTCTGCGTGAAGTTATAGGCAGGGTCGTGATCATGCAGGCTTATACCAAAGGGTGGCTTGGAGCTCGGAGGTACAAGAAACTTAAAGAGAAAAGAACAAACAGCGCTGTTGCTATTCAGTCAGGTAAGTGTTCTCAGTTCCTCTATATCATAGACTATCCCAGAGTTTCAAGCTGTTAAATTGCATACAAATGGCCTATTCATTTACTTAATAGCTGGATGTGGAAACATCCTAACATGTGGTGGGCTCTTTCTTCGGGTTAACTGATGCCAGCATTACAGAGATTCATTGCTAACTTATCAACTTTGTAATCGCTAATGTCTTTGCTTAAACATTTTTATAGGCTTTGCTCATAAACAAAGGAAGGGCATTGTTGTTAAATGTCTCTTCAAGGCTCTTAAGCACACAGGAGAAATGTAAAAGCTGTCTGTTGCTTTTCTTCTTCTTAAGGAAACAAAGCATGCACATCTGCATTCCAAATTATTTCAGTGCCTGGCAGTCTTATTACTAGAATGGCTGTTTTGAATATAGAATGGTAACTGTGGGATCTGTTCGGGTGTCCAGCTTAGACCTGATATTGACATGTGCTTTGCACATGAGGTGGTCCCAACAAACCCACTGCCATTTCTGGGTGCTGAAGCTGCTCAGTGGATGCTCTGTTTATTAAGAGAGCGGCATGCCCTGCCCCAGGAAGCATTGTCTTTCAGAAGTTTTATAGGATACGGTAGACAAGATCTTCTCACTACATTAAACAGGCACTGCAGAAGCTTCTAATAAGGTAGCCTAGTGTCCTACTTTATGGAAAACAGCCCTCTGTTTGAACCACTGTCAGGCAACTGTCCTCTGTTTGGCAACATTGTCTACTTCAAGGGTTCAAGCCCAATTTACAGCTAAAGGGCAGCATTCAGTGGGGTGTTTCTGTCTCTGCCAGTTCTTTGGCATCCTGCTGATTTTCATTTCTGGAACAGGGCAAGTCAGTAGAGCTCACAGTGGGCATCCCACTGACCTGTCCTGCTTCAGCAATGAGCACTTCTACTCATTTCTATCTGCCCTGCATACTTGGTGGGTCCTGCTTGTGCAACCGGATCAGTGGGATCCACTGGTTGTGAAAGGGAATGGGTGGGGCAGAAGGGAATCAGTGGGCGTAAGTGCCCATTAGTTGCCACCAGAAGAACCATAAGGAGGGAGAGCAGGGCCTTGAAGAGGCTCATTGAGAGTTAGCACTTGGACAGCAGGCTGCACCGACTCACCAATCCCTCAGTGACTTGGGATAAATTATCATGTTAAGCATAGTAAGTGTGCCTGAATTTACCTTTATGCATTAATCATATGCACGTTTATTCAAATTCACACCCTCTTTTGGGGTGCTGGCATATCCTTTTCACATAAATGGCCACTCTGGCCTCTGAATGATCTTTGCATTTCTGTTTTACGTGGGGGGAAATGCTGTCCAAGAAGCACACTGCTTTTTGCCTGGCCAGCACTGGTGAGCAGTAGAGCCCAGGGCACAAACCGTGCATAAGGAGCTGCTTCTGATTTGGCAGGTACCCTCCCTCATGTGTCCCCTGCAAGACTCTACCTCCTGGGTAGGCCCTTCTAAGAAGGTGCTTGCTGGGTTGAAAGCTGCCGGAGAGACATATCACTTCCGATCCGAGATGCAGAAGGCTGGAAGATGCACATGGGACATCTGCTACCCAGCTCTGCCTTAGCCCTTCCCTGCTCCACACATGCATCATACTTCTGCTTTGGCTCAGCTGGGAAAAATGATTTGAGGACAAAGCATTCCTGTTTAAACAGGGGCATAGGGGCACCCTATAATACACAGTGCATCTGTCCTTAAGTGCAATGCAGAGAGATGCGAGTTCAGTAGTTCGTGGTATAAGACAGAACCCAAGGGCTGGAAGTGTATTAGAGCACATCTGAGAAGATGCTGACTCAGTGCACCTTGTCCTTCATCTTCTCAAGATGCAGCCAGTACATTTCTGCTATTAAAACTGCTTGTTTAGGATAGGGAAATGGGGTGAGAAGGAAGGCTGCCACTTAATGGACCTTTTAAAAATGTTTCAGCCCAAGTGTTCAGTGTTTCTTTTGAATTTGCATTCTATCCAAAGCTCTCTACCCAGGCAGACAAGCAATGGCCACTGTTTCTCCTGCCTGTGAGGAAGGTGGCAGAGCTAATCAAAGAATGCCAGCCATGAGAGAAGCCTAGCTAAAGTGTTTGAAGTTGCAGGGAGCTGCTTCGTCAGACTCCCCTCGTGAGCCACCTTTGATGGGCTGCTGAACTGAGAGTACTTGGGTGGGATGGGAGAGGAGGGCTACGAATGAAAACTGTGCCACATTTCTGACTCTGTTCGCCTTTCCTTTAAGTGAACATAATTCACAACACATGGCTTTGTATTTTTAGCCTGGAGAGGATATGATGCACGCAGGAAGTTTAAGGCTATAAAGAACAGAAGAACTGATGCTGCTATTCATATTCAAGCAGGTAATTAAAACAATATTTTCACAGCTGACACCTATTTGACTGTGAGTAACTTTCCATGTCAATGTTTGTGTCTGACGAAAAAATGTCCAGCCAAAACAAAAGGTGCTTAAACACACTCCTTTCTGATCAGGGCTTTCTCTGTGCTGCATGTTAGGTGATGGCCACACCTCTGATGAAAGAATTCTCTGTGACCGGGGTCCAGATGACCCAACTTATAGTGCAACTGTACTTTTGTTAGTCTTACAGGTGCCCCAGATGCTGGGTTGTACTACGATGGTAACTATATTTTTGGAAAACTGTGTGATGCTGGTAAAAGCAGATCCACTTTCCCCAGCCTGGCATCCTCAGATGCTATGGATTACAGCTCCTAGCGTTCCTGAGCATGGGCCTGCTGACCAGGGCTGTTGAGAGCATTTGGAGAACATCAGGTTGGGACAGACTGGTATGCAGAAGGGCGATTCCCTCTTCCATCCTGACAGAGGAGAATTGTGCAAAAGCTCTAAGGCTGCATTTCCCACACTTCTCACAGCAGTTATTCCATTATGTTGACACCCAGAAGGGTTTGCTCCTAGAGTGGATGCAAATAGGAAAGACCACCCTCAAGGGGGCTTGCTTTGTCAGTTTGCTTTCTGTGGAGGTCACTGTGCTGAACGTGGCTTTTATTTGGAACAAAACAAGCCCAGGGTGCCAAGTGCCCTGTGCAAAGACAAAATGGGCTGCCACCTCTGAGGGTGAGGAACCCTCTGGCAACTCTGTAGCAGGAGTGACTGAAAGCTCCTCCAATCACACTCAGTGTGGCAGGGAGTGCGCTGCCATGGGGAGGAACATGGCTCTTCAAGACGCTCTTCAAGACTGTTTTTCAAACAGTTTAGGAGCATTTCCTAAGGTCCAGTTCACACATTGTGTGGTTCTGTGTCTGCTTGATTTTAATTCCTGCTGTGGAAGGGAAATGACTCCTTTCTACCACCCAGGAAAGCTCACAAAGACTGGCATATTTATCTCTTCATACCTGCGCAGAAGAACAGGCAGCACTACTCCCAGGGCAAGGCACAGCTGTTTCCAGCACTGGATTCTGTGGCTGCCAGGCAGGTTGCTTGATTGCATTCTCCTCAGCATTAGACAAGGAGAGCAATACCTGAAACAACGCCTTTCCAGTATCTCCCAATTTTGCTAGGTGGAGGACCCAAATGCATGCATTATGTGCCATTCATGTGTGGGTGGCCTGTGACTGATGCGATAACAGCAAGGGAAATAGCCCTTTTAAAATCAAATGACAGTTCCTAGAAAAGTGGCTTACTGTGCAAACAGTACCAAATTATACAAGGGTGTCCTGCAATTAAGTGTTTCAGTATGGAACACTGCTTTACAGGGCGTTGACTATCCAGCTGTGTTTTCCCCCACAATACTCTGTTCTTTCTCCCATTTACTGTTCTTCAGAGACAGCATTCTGTAGTCACTGAGTCCGTAGAGTCCTGTTTGAGCCATTTGCTTTCCTCCCCATTAATGTTACTTCTTTGCTGTTGCATTTCTTCAAGCCATGGGCCTCTCTCAAGATTGATGGTACTTCCTCTTGTGTGATTTTAGCTAAATATATCAGCAATTGGACTGAGCTCCCTATTAGTGGAGGATACCTTATGTGGATAATTGTCATGTTCCTGCAAATGTTGTAATTATTTTTGAACTCCAAGGTATTCTTTCTCATACCACATCACAGGGCTGCCAGTCACTGCCAAAGGCATGGCATTTCTCATACTGTAAAATAATTGGGGCAATGGGGAGGATCCAGTGGTGTCTGGTCACTAGCACAGTTTCCATCCTATTAGCAGAAAGCAACACTTGTGTGATGTCAACAGACCTCGCTAGTTCGGTGGGTTTCCTGCATGATGTAAGTAGTGTTGGTGGCCCGCCAGATACTGTTAGACTCTTTCCAGTATCTCAAACAGGGTAAAGCAATGGAACATGCAGACTACTGGTGAACATAAGCTTAACAATGGATGGATGGATGGATGGATGGATGGATGGATGGATGGATAAGGAACTTGGAAAAACAATTGCCAAAGCATCCTTGGAGGGGGACTACTGTCTACTGATACAATTAACAGGATTAAAAAAAAAAAACTAGCTTTGTTTTGATGTATGCCGCAATGTTCTGCATATCATTTTAAATGGGCTTAGTGTTCTAGCCATCTTTAAAAGGGAAGACAAAGATCAAACCCTGATATGTTATTTTTAAGACAAGTGTATGCACAATTTTCTCAACATCGTTTTATAACCAAGGGCACAGTACTTAAGGAAGTTACAAGTATTTCTACAGGGGAATTAGTTTAACTCTTTCCTAGTTTTGTTGTATTATCCCATATTTTACCTCTGTATTTCTACATTCATCCTTCTGGTGGGAGAGTCCAATTCTACTGCACAATAGAAAAGTGGCACAACCTGAGAAACTACCACTTTCTGCGTGGAAAAAGTCAGCAGAGGGCACAGAAAGGAGCTTTGGGGTAGTTTGTTGGGTTGCACTGGCAGGCATGACTTCCTGTGGTGCCAGCAGCTGCTCTTGCGAGTGTACCATGTTCAGAGCTGGAGTCCTGCCCGCGATGGACACTGCCCTCTGGTTCCAAACTTTCAGCAAGCAACTGCAATGCCTTGGCCATTGCTCCAGGTTTTATTAGACTACAAATGTATATGGCTATTGCTATGCTAACAGTGCTTGGTGCTGTAGCTAAGCCTGCTAAGCGCTTACAGTGGGGTTGCAGCCTGTGGTGAAGGGGCGGCCTTTCATTCACAAGAAGTACGATCGATCGCTATCACATTTAAATCCTGAGGAACGTTGATTCTTTAAAGATTCTTGGTTGCATTTGTTACTAAGGCAGTCAAGCAATCATCTAATTAAAATGTGTTTCTTTTATTTTGAAAAAAAGGCATGGGGGAAGGTGGTCTTGAAATTTAGGAAGCACTCAGCTTACATGTTTCTGCAGCACAGCTCATACTGAAATTTGTTTTCCTTTCATCTCTTTCCCAGTAAAAGCAGCAGTGAAGCTTATCCCTTTAGCTTCCTCAGAACTTCCTTTCAGAATTCCCGATCTATTACAGCACATTCACATACCAGAAACAAGATGCCTTTTCATGCTGTCAACCTTTTTCATCTGAAATGTAAATTAATTCTTGCCTTGACAGAGATCAAAGGGGGGTATTAACCTTATTGGACCCTTCCCTCATCAGAATCTCTTCCAAAGACTGTGAGCTTGGTGTTGTGGGTGTGTGGGGAGGGGGGCCGTCTTCAGTGTTATCTATGGCCCCTCCTCCAGGCAGTCCCCCTGACTACAAGTCACTATATCAAAGGTAGGGATTCCTTTTGTAGGTGACCTTATCATTACTTTATACAGTGTAAGGGGTAAAACTGATTTGCCTGCGTAATTATTCTGGGATTAGCCTGCTTGTTTTAATTGTTGGGTGGAGGGGACTTTGTTCAGATTTCAGGATATTCTTTGAATGACTTTGACAGCATGAGATCTTGGTCTGATAGATAGTAGGTACACGTGGCTAATGATTGTCATGGCTAATGATTGTCAGAAGAGGGGTGGGCGGGGGAGAACTCCTCTTGATTTGTTCAGGATGTTAATTTATCTAGCAAGGCAGGCTTTTGAGGTAGGCTACATTTGCATTTTGAAAATATAAACAGATGCCTTTCATATACATGAGTGGCTGGGCTGGGTGTTCTCCATGGCACCAAGCAGTATAGCTCTCACTGGTTTTATTTCTTAAAACAAAACAGAAAACCTTCCCCCAAGATTTTTTTTGATTTCCTTGGGGTCTCCGTTGTGGAGTCAAAAGGCAGGGTGTAAATATTGTAATACAGCTTTTACAATTAAAACCCCAAGGCATATTAGAAGACATTCCCCAAGAGCACAACACATACTGTAGAGGTGAGGGCAGGAAGCTGATACAGAGAATTTGAAATCTAGATGACTGTATTTAAACTTTCTGCAGCAGAGATTACTCTAGGAGATATTCTACCAATTCGTCCTTGCTTTAGGCAGATGGGTGCCCTCTTCAGCATGCCCCTTTCTTCCTGCCTCAATTCCTTAGCTGGTGAACAGCACCCTCCTAGCTTCCCTTGCTCTTTGTTCTTTCGGAGGCTTGAGGTAGTTAATTTTTGTGTTATGGGCCTTTTGGCAGAGAGTCATGATTACCTCACTGCTCTGTATGGGAAGGACCAGAGCTCTGCGAGGAGCACATGGTCTCACACGGAATCCCCATATTCATTTAAAGTAGGCATGTTGAACTTCTTTTGGCCTGAGGGCCAAATTCCATTTCAGAGAAGCCCTCAGAAACCAGATTCCAGCATATTTTAGAATAAAGCTCTTACAGCTCCCTCTCTTTCTTTCCCTCTCTGAAGTAGCTCCCTACTTCACCTGTTTGGCTCATTCTGTACCTACTATAAAGGTTTTTGGTTTTAGGATTACAAAATGGACCAAAACTCTGCATGGGAGATGCATAGGAGGAATAAAGAAAAAGGCTTCTCCTGAATAGATCAGTGGGTTGGACTAGAGGAAGGTTCCTCCAACTCTGTCATTCCACATGGATATTAATGGTTGCCCACTGAGTACTTAAAATGTGAAATGGTAGCTTCAGTTGTGAGGACTGCATGTGTCTATTCCAGGAAATAGACATGTTTGAGACTCAGGCCCATCACTCTGCCACTGAGAGCCATCCAACTCCAAGGTGCTGGCAAAGCTGGAAGTAGCCTCAGCATAGGATACCATCCCAAGTACAGTATATATCGCTCAAATGACATGCCTCTTTAAGGCAAGGTCCTGACAGTTGTCATTTCCTGACATTTTGGAGCTTTGGTCAACATGGGAAGCTCTCAATGCAAAGCTCTCAATGCAGTGTGTTAAACTGAAAGGTATTTTTGTGTATTGAATTATATTGCATTTTGGAACAGGTATGTCTGCAACACTAAATGCCAGGACTGTTTAGGATAATATTTGCCTTCAGTAAGTTGCTATTAATTGAAAGTCAGTATTTAAACCCCACAGAAGATTCTAAGGATACTATAAAGAGAGAAAAGGAGACAGAGATCAGGAAGAGGTTCAAAGGAAACTGTGAAGAGGTACAGCAGTCAAAGCACAGCTGTGCAGGATTGTCTCCCCAGCTCTCTTTCAAGTGTGTATGGCTCCAGTTAAGCTCAGGGCTATGATGCTTTGGCAGAGGAGGTTTAAGCTTCCTTCCCTTTCTGCTTTTGTCCTGGAACAGGGGTAAAGGCTTCATAAGAATCCACAGAGATGTTCGTTTTTTGTTTTAACCTTTCCTGTGTGTGTGTGTGTGTGTAACTTCAGGAGGAAAAAGAAGGGAAAGGACACTTAAGCCACCCTTTCCTGAAGTGCTATGGTCCCAGTCCAAATTAGGGAGTGAGGAGTGTCCCTCTGACTGCTTCCCCTTCCCCCCCGTGAGCCCCAGCTGCAGTATATGGGTAATTATATGAAGTTTTAGATTTTAAAATCTAAATATGATTTTAGATTTTAAAATCAGCAACAATCTTTTGCTTTCTTATATATAAAGAGTGCTTTTTTGTAAGAAAAAAGGTGCCGGAACTCACATCTTGTTCATCTTTTATTTAAAAAATTATATATTCAGTTCTTAACAGAAATTTAATTTATTGTATTTAAGGCAAATGTTCATAGTAAATTCCAAAGTTTTGTCCAATTCTCATCCGACAAATCTTCTCGACTCTTTTTCCTGCTGTTAGTATCTATGTGTTCTGTCATTGTGTCTGTTAATATTCTGGCCTTTTTATTAGCAGGACCAGTGGTTGAGAAGTAATTAGTAATTTTTTTCATTTTTAAATTTGGGGTCTTTTACACTAAATTTGGGGTCTTTTACACACTTTTACACTAAAAATTAAAAAAAGATTTTCAATTTGCCAACATATTTTTAAAATAAAGAAATTATTTACCTTTCTCACATAGTCAATCACTGTACACACACGCACACACTGCAGTTGTGTAATGAAACATAATGCTTGCCGCCCACAGTAAGCACTCAGTGAGTGGCCACACAACCAATCACAAGCCGAGCAGTACCACAAGCCGAGCAGCGCCATCACAACCAGCATGGATGAAGTACGCATGCATCAGACTCGACACACAAGCAGTCTGCATGCACCGTTTTAATGATTTTGCCACCGACCTGCTATGCTCGACAGGCGATTCAAATCCACGTGGACCAAACATCAAATTTTCAAAAGTTACTTTTAAAACTTGGAAAATCCATCAAAAAAAGGTTCCGGAATGCCATTCCAGTGCGTTCTATGACAAAAAAAGCACTGTATATAAAAGTGTGTATGTGGGGCAGGGGAGGCTACGGATTCCCAAATACAATAGAGAATGTGGAAATATGCCCTGAGTTTTCATTTCCTTGGATTCAAATTCTCTTCTTCCCACATTGTATAAGATTAAGATTTTAATGTTTATAATTCATTATGTGAGGAAGGGATTACTGCTTTCTACATTTATTTATTTCTAGGAATAAAGAGGCGCATTTCTTGCTGTGAAGTATTGCATGTCTTTTCCTGTTTGTTCTCTCCATAAAAATAATGTGCCTACATCATCATGGCCTACAGCTCACTGGAGCATTTTTTCCCCTTCTAGAGAGAACGGGTACTAAAATGGCCCATTTTTTTCCTATTTTAGAATTTTGCCAATCAAATGGAGCCACATTGTGAATAATCTATGTGGTTAAGCACATTTTATGCAAGTTCAGGACATCAGGCACCTGTAGGTAATGATGCTCTGTTGAAACAGAGGGGTAGGCCCATTGTATGCCAGCATCACAATCACCACTAAGCAAGGCACATGCAACATTTAACCCCAAATGACTAATAATGTGAGAATAATGCCCAGGTCAAGTCTCTGTGTCTTAATAGTCATTAGCAACGTGAAGTTCAGGATCCTATGCATTATTGCTGTGGGTCTAAGAATATTATTGAATATTATTGAATGCATAAGGTGAAAAGAAAGTGGCAGCTGGTAATAATTCTTTTTCAGTGATGTGAGAATTGTTCCTGGGGCACTAGCAATGTGCGTCTGCCAATTTCACACTCCTTGAGCCAAGTGCTTAGTGTCAAAACCAGGAATAGTCAGTAATGCAAATAGCTGTGATGAATCACACACCTGACTCCTGCTTTTCTTCCTCTCCTGTGTCATCTGACACAACCAGCATATTCAGTATGCATCGCTGTTGGGAATGCTTTGTATCTTTCTGATTCAGGGCTGGTGAACCTGCTCATGGATTAGGAAGCCCTTCGGATGTCATTGGATGATAAGACCCATCTATCCTGAACACTGGGGAATGTTGGCTGGGACTGATGGGAGTTGAAATACAACAATGTTTGAAGGGGGGGCATCCTAATCTAAGTTCTGCAATGAGTAAAGGTACCCCAGTTGTTCCTGTATAGCGCTCCATGCACATTTGCAGGGCTTTGCTACTTGCATTATTAGGAAGGTACTTGGAACTCCTTTGTCAGCAGCCAGTATGCTGCTGTGAGAAAAGAGTGCTGGGTAGTGGAACAGCATCTCAGCCACTGGCAAATCCATTCCTAGAACTTTCACTTCCTCCTGTGAATGTACAAAATGGTCTCCCATATTTGTTTTTTTTTTAAATCTCAACTTTTTCCATCCTGTTTATGTAGACTAGGTGTGTTGAACCTCTTTCCTCCTGAGGGCTGAATTTCATCTGAGAGAAACTCTTGTACTGGGCAGAGTTGGAGGCAAAGGGTGTAAGGGCTAAAGACAAAATGGGACAGGTCAAAGTATCAGCATGTTTCAGCTTCAAGCTTTTACTGCCTGCAGTGAAGTTTTTTAGAAAGTGCACAAAAGAAAAGAAACCACCAAACAATATGTGTCTAAGTTTTCTCCATCCTTTCTCCATACCTTTCTCAGTGCTTCTGGGTTCACAACCCTATGTGTGTGTGTGTGGGTGTGTGGGCGCACGTGTGCATGGCATGCGTGTGTGTGCATGTCTGTGTGTGTGCACGCACATGCATGTATGTATGTGTGCATGCACATGGTGTGCAGAGAGCAGGAATTATCCCCACTCATGGGTCTGTTTTGGTAGAGGCCTGCCAGGCAGTGATTCCTAGTGCAAAGTTCAACTTACAAGACTCAAGTATATTTTTAAAGTCTGCATCGAATGTGAACATAACTGAAAATGACACCACCAAGCCAAACAGAGAGCTCATTTTTGCTGTTCATTTTTCTCCACATGGTCATTCTCGGGCGAGCATGTGCCACTGATGGCATGTGGAAAGTACCATGTGAGTCAGTGGTAGGAAAGTATAAATGGCAGTGTGTGGGGTTTTTAAAAATCACAGCAGGACTTCATATAGCCAACAGACCCCAACAAAGTCCACCTGTGTGGTGGCATTTCACACAGAATGTGTAGGATCAGGCCTGCTGCTATCAAGGATCAGATTGTGAAGATGAGCTAGATGGAGGAAGAGGAGGGTTGGAACGCATTACTAAAATGCTAAAGCTAATGAGTGAGGTTAGTAAAGGCTAGAGGGTCATACAAGCAGGCCCATTAAGTACTCTCTAGTGTCCCTGCCATCTGGGCAACAGGCAGCATGAACCTCCCTGAGGGTGGAGTGAATCTCTTTTGGAAGAAAAGGAAGAAGGGGGATTCAGGTTGGAATCAACACCTGACATGTGTCAGCAAGGGCTAACCCCACCAACTAAGAGACCACTACGTTGATAGATGCTACCTGTTGACAACATTATTATTACTCACTCTGTAATGCAGAGCTAGCCTAGCTCAAGACAGGACTATATCTTAGAAGTGTTTTGCCTTGGCCTGCTGTAAAGGGAAAGATGTGCTCACAACAGTCTCTTTCTCCACATGGTTTGATCCTTCGAGACAAATCTGATAAGGGCCAGTAATGGCAGGGATAACCTTTAGAATGAAGCAGAATAAAATATTTTATTATAATCATTTTGTCAGGATTCTACTTTTATTTGGAAAGTTACATGCTGTAGGCTTGTCAGAAGCAAGCAGTGATGAAATGGAAATTAATATACAGCATGTCTAAAATCAACTTGTTTAGCCAGCCTGGGCAAGCTCTACTATTTGGCAGAGGGAGCCGGTTGCTTCAAGCAGCTATTCTGGGTATCTTGAAAGGGAAATAAAGACTGTTGCTCTATTTTTACTGCCAGGGAGGGAGAGAGGCTGCTGTGGGATTTTCTGCCCCAATTGCCAAAACAACTTGGCTGGCCATGGGTACTTTGCACCTTGATTTGGCAGGAGGGAGATGCTATTTGCTGTTCTGCCTCAGGCAGCGAATGTCTTGGGCTAACACTGATCTCTGCCAGCTGTCAAGATAGTATTGCACTATAGTAGGGCTCAGCAACTAGTGGCCTTCCAGAAGCTGTTGCACTGCAGCTCTCGTCTTCCCTCACCATTGGCTATGCTGGCTAGGGATGTAGGGCGTTGCAGCTCAGCAAGGCCTGGAAGGCTACAGGTTGCCCACCCTGTATTCTAGCATGACCCATCTAGGAGAGACCTTCTAAATAAGAGCAGGTTTTATTGTTCATGGCTGGAGTCATCAGCAGGTCTCTGCCACAATGGTGCCAATAAATGGGCCCCTTAAATATGTTTGTTTGTTTGTTTGTTTGTTTGTTTAAAGTAGTTTTACCCCATCCTTAACAAATGGCTCAGGACAGCTTACAACATAAATATATATCCCACATTTAAGTGAATACATTACCAATTTAAGTGAAATGCTTGCCGTAATATACTGCAAGGGCTGCTGCCAGGGAGGCTTATTTTATACTGTATTTTTGTATTTTTAATCTAATGTTTATATTTTTTTAAATTTAAGATTATAATTATTTTAATTTATTGTTGTAAGCCGCCCCAAGGCTTCAGCGAATGGGGCGGCATAAAAATGTTTTAATAAATAAAATAAATAAAATACTGGGGATTCCTCAGCAGCACAGAGGAAAGTACCATGTAATACACAGACCCACACTGCATTGCCCGTGGGTTCTTTCTCCACACATAATTGTGCTTGCCATGCAGGCACCATCCATCAAGGTGGCAAACGTTTTGCAAGGGTGAAAAATAAGCACTGGTTCTATCTTTTCCACAGAAAAGCTTGCTGACAAAGCCATCCTCACAGCAGGCCTTTTGAATGGTCCTGATTTGAGGTGATCAGTAAACCAAGTAGTCTGGGGGAATGACTACAGCAAAAGGCTGCAGAACTAGGATTCATTAATATGCCTTATTTCATTTCCCAGAACTACAGTAAAGATCAAGTAGTGTGCCATTCTTGTTCTGCAAAATGTTAGGGTTGCTGCAGTTTTAATCTTATTTTTCTTACCGTCTGCTTAGCTTTTAGAGGATACTTAGCTCGCAAAAATTATGCAAGAATGAAGAACAGCACTGACTACACAACCGAAACTGAGTCTGTGAGCTTTGCTTCCAGTCTGAGTTGTGAAGAAAACTGGTAAGTTGAAATTGCCTTGTCCAAAGAGAACTGAGGGGAAAATATGTGGAAGCAAATGCCTCCAGTTGCCTCACTGGGCTGCATAACAGTTTGAATAGTGGGAAACCTAAGGATGCTCCTAAGTGATTCCTCAGAAGGGAGGTGCAACCAGTCCAGATCCCAGGATGTCCCTGTGAGTACATTTTTGCAAACATACATGTGGTCCATTCACACGTGCAGTTTTCTAATGTAACCATTAAAAAAGTAATATGCCACAGCCTCTTAAAAGCTCCCATTCTATAAACCAAGGTGGCAGTAGCAACTCAGGCTTGGGGGCTCACTGCACCCTGCCTGAGATCCCCTGGTAGATACGCATACTTTTCCTCAACCACTGATCATTGTGGTTTTCAGCTTTTATGCAACTGCTCCCCTTTCTAAAAGATAGAAATCGCTCTCTTAAAGCTTTGTTACTGGTAGTTACTAAGCTAAAGTATATGGGTAGTGCTTTTTTAGTTTCTCTTCACCACAGGCTTTGATATCAATCCTTATTTTATCAACTGCTTATATCAAAAGCTGAAAATCACTTTTATGTGGTGGCACCTTTGCTCAAGGGCTGTTATGTGTGCAGGCTTCCTAATGTGCAGATCAGACCAATCTCATGGAGAATCTCTGAACCAGAGCTGTACAGACCACCTATACTATGGGTTCTCAAACTACGGCCTGGGGGCCGGATCTGGCCCGCCATGCCCATTTGGACCCACCGCATGCGCCCGCCCGCCGCCGCCCACCTTGCCTTGCGCGCGGGGAGGCAGCAGTTTGCTCACTCGGAGAAAATTATCTTCAAGCAGGCAAGCTGCTGCTTCGTGCCTGCCTCGTGGCACATGCCCGCCTGCGCCTCGCCTCCCCTCACCATGCGCGCCCGCCCCCACCTCAGTGCGCCACCTGCACATGCTGCCCTTGCCCCTGCCCCCGTGCCGGCCCACGTGCACCGATGGCACCACCTTTCTGGCCCGCGCCCAGCACTGGCACCTTTCACCTGGCCCCCTGGTGAAAAAGTTTGAGGACCCCTGACCTATACAAAATCCTGTTAGGTTAGTCCATGTAGTAAGCAGCTTACAAATGTTATGAACTTCACCTAGAGCTGCTGCCACATACTGGTTTTAGCACATCTCTCCACAATGGGGAATATGCCCTTTGAACCTGCCCCGGAGGCCTCACATTAATCTGCTTTGTCTTCATTTCCACACTTTGAATCACTGCCCAGATCATACATTTTTCCAGCAGGAGAGGCAGTAGGACCCATAGCTTCTAAAGCCACCATATAGGATGGTTTGGTTAATCTTTCTTGGTGTGGGCAACAATTTGCATTTCATGCACATATTGCTGTTTCACAGCCTTGTCTGGTAAGGCTCTCTGGTGTTTGTTTTTTCCATGTAACTATTTCCTTAATTCAGAGCTTCACTGTAGCTTTGCTCTGTGTGGCCATGCTTCAAAGAGCTAATTACTTTAAAAGCCAGGTTTCTCTACTGCTATGTATCAGTCTTATGCTATGTTGTATATATGTATCTGTTGTGTTAAATCTAGAGAGCATTGTTGCCTGCAATTGCCAGATGTAAGCTTGTGGTCAGTGTGATCTGGAAGGTTGATTTGTGGATTTTTGAGCATGGACTATAATGACTTGGCTTCAGTGAGAGTGGGGGATAACAAAAGCTTGTATCCCAAGTTATTCTAACTTCACTCCCATTTGTGTCAAGGGGTTTACTCTAAGAAGTACTAGCACTGGATGCAACCCAAATGTTTCACAGGAAATCCTTGCTTTCTAGTTTTGCTTAGCATAATGAAAGTCTCACATCCACATATGGCTGCTGTTAAGCATATGGCTGTTGAGTCATGGAGGAAACAGGAAGCATGTTGAATCCTTCAGTGCTTAATTTAGTTGCCTTGATATGTCCATGCAGTCCTATGGACATGAAGTTGTATTAGATCAAGATTACATTCCAAGCTTAGTTCAGGAGACATGCAGTGTCAACAAATAAGTAGTCAACCTGAGGCTCAACAAGAAGTAGGCTGGCCTCAAAAAAATGGGATTAACCCTCCTCAAAATAGTCATGGTCTGTAGCTGTACAGTTTAGGGGAGGGGAGGGGAGGGGAGAAAGAGTTGGAAGGGGCCTATAAGATTATCAAGTTCAATCTCCTTCTCCACTTCCATATGAAGTCACCCATCCAGCTGCAGGCCTGGGCTTTTTCCAGCTGAGGAGAGGAGACTTGACATGCTTACTCAATGTATGGTGAGTTTGAAAAGCCTCACAACATTGTTGTAAGCAGCCCTTCTATTGAGTGGTATGGAAAACAAATACATAAATAAAATCTAGCAAATAATAGGCTTACTGCAAATTTATACTGAACATGGACTCTTTAAGATGCTATTAACTGCCCCTTTAATTGGATTCAGGAATAGCAAAAGTGTGAAATTAACAGATGGTGACTGATATTCAGCATTTTCTTCCACCAGGAAGTGGTATATGAACATAAGAAGAGCCTTTGCCTGTCTGGACACAAGGCCTGCCTAGACTGCCAGTCTGTTTCTGAGAATGGCTGACTAGCTAAGAACATAAGAACAAGAAGGGCCCATCTAGTCCAGCATTCTTTTCCTGTGCTGGCAAACTAGCTTTTGTGGGTAGTCCATGAACAGGATATGTGTTCTGCAGTACTGGAGGTAGTAGTTAGCCATCACAACTAGGAACCATTAATAGATTTATCCTCTGTGAATTTGTCTTCCCCTTTAAAGCTATCCAGGTTGGGCTCCACTGCTACATTTTGTAGTAATTCTGGGTAGTGGCCCATAATTTAACTATATGCTGTGTAAAGAGGTACTTCTTTCTGTCTCTGCTGAATCTTCCACTGTTCAGCTTCCTTGGAAGACCTCAGCCCAGGTGTTGAGAGAGAGAGAGAGAGAGAGAGAGAGAGAGAGAGAGAGAGAGAGAGAGAACCGCCTAACCATTTTCAGCACACCATGTATAGACCTTAAATACCTCTCTCATGTACTTTCTCATACTTTTTCTAAATTTCGAGGTCCCAAATGTTACCACCTTTCCTCTCAGAAGAGATGCTCTTTCCTGTATCTTTTCTAGCTCCACAATATCTTTTGATTTATGATCAGAGCTATGCAAAATATTCAAATAGGGCCACACCACAAATTTGTATAAAGGTACAATTATATTGGCAGTTTAAGTTTTGGTTCCTTCTCTAATCATGCCCGACACGGAATTTGCCATTTTCACAGCAACTGCACACTGGGTCAACTTTTCCATCAGGCTGTCCACTACTGCCCCAAGTCATCATTAGACTCCATCTCCATATTTATGAAGCAGTGTGCATCTTTACATTTCCTTTCAATTCATTGTATTTGCCACTTGGATGCCCATTTCCTGTGTTTGGAGGGAATGTTTTGGAACAAAAATGTTCCTTTTTGTTTTAACTATCCCAAATAATTTGATATTGTCAGCAAATCTAGCCACCCCACCACTTTTCCCTAATTCCAGATCAAGTTTAACTTGTTTGTGAAGAAGTTAAAAACCACTAAAATTACAGTATAGTTCAAAGCAGAATAAAAGTAGCTGTCTACAAATGCCCACTGTAAGAAGCGAGATTCCCATTAAAAAGTGAGAAGCAACGGAATGGGGCTGATTTCTGTGGACAGAGGGGTACATTGTTTCAGTGCCATCTGGCTTAGCTAGGCTGGACTTTGTGCTTCCAGGAATAGGCCACAGTTCTGATATCTTTTAGCTGGGAAGCATAGCAGTAAATGTGGCACTCACATTCATCATGGTCAGGTTTCAGTGGGCAAGGGAAGATAAGTTTAGACAAAGCAAAGTCCTCTCTCAGCAAAGTCCAGAACAGGCTAGTGAAGCAGAATCAAGCAGAGGTGATCAGGACCTTGGAGAGATCACTGGCTGCTAGATTCTCATCCGTATTCTTATCAGCAGGGGTGGCCAAATGGAGGCCTGGGAGCCGCATGTGGCTCTTTGAGTCTGCTTTGCAGCTTACCACTCACTGCTGCAGGTGCCCATGGGCCCCCAATTGCTGCTTGCCACCCATAGTCACTTGCTTACCACCTGTTGCTTCCACCTGTGGGCACTCACTTGCAGTTCTCAAACATCTGATATTTACAGTATGTACCTCTTCTGTTGAGCAAGTCTGGCCACTCCTGGTGTATAGCAAGGTGACTGTTGTTTCAGTATGAAGCAAGGACCTTTAGAAAGCTTCTGAAGGTTGGCCATTATGGCAGTACTATAGGCTCCCTTGCTCTTGTGAAGTTACCTTTAGAATAGAAATATTTCAGTACAATTTAAAATGTGTTTCTATCAACTGACTCAATCCTAGAATTTAACTTTCCTGAGACAGATGTTTGGAACATTATGAAAGAAAAGTTACTGCAAGAATTTTCTCATTGTACATGGAGCAGTGGCTTGGATCCTAGATTACATTAACTTAAGGAAGTTATCGTCAGATCCAAGTCTGAACTGGGGTGATTTTTTTCCTCTCCTAGCTCCCAGTCATGCTTTATCCCATGTTACTAAGAAGTCTGCTACCCCATATTTCTTCAGAGGAGTGTAGGTGTCTGTATCAGGGAGAGTGGATAGAGAAACCTACTTTCCATGGACTTTTCAATTTATTTTAGGACTCAAGCCACAGGTATTCAAGGTGATTTCACATCCAGCACTCCTTCCAATTTTAATTAATGTGTGATCAAAACTTTGCTAATGTCCACACATAAAGAAAATCAACTGTTTTCAAAAGTTATGGGTTGCAGAGATATTCTACACTTTAATATTTTTCAGATTTTTCATACAAGGCTTAATGCTGCCCAAGTCTACTTGGACCTCCTGTGTTGGCAAATGGGGTAACATATGCCAAATCCCATCTAAGTGGAAGGCTCCACCACCTGTGATATTAAAAAAAGAGAATATTGCTATTTGTCAGGAGTAATATTCAAGCTATCGTGCTGAACACTCTTGAAATATCTGTTATTTGGAAATAGATTCAAACTGTAATGTTTGGGGCCAGATTTGACATAAATACAAAGATCTGTAAACTTTTTATATTCAGGACTTTTTCTATGATCTGCAGCATTGGAGTCACTTAATATTTTTAAATGACACATGGCCATTTTCCTGCCCTCCCTTCCTCCCTCCTTAGAGCGTCAGGTACCCAGGGAATTTTCCTCTTGTCCACAAGTATTAAAGGTACAGGAATATCCTTCTTTGCCTCTGGTCACCCTCTCGCTCTATCCTTAAACTGCCCCACAATAATTACGATGATACCACTTTAGGGCAGATGGTGGTTCACTTGTGGGTGCCTTCCTTGATATCCTGGAGACCTGCTGCCAGTCATTGTTGGCAATATTGGCTTAGCAAGACCACTGCTCTGACTCTTGTTTGAAGTAACAAGTTTTGCCCAAGCACCATTTGGAGAAAGATATTGCTGGTATTGGGTCAAGGCTGCAGCCTCCTTTCTTAAAGGAGTTTTCTGGCGGTCCTCACCCATTGCCCTGTCAAAACACCCTTTTAAAGTAGCTGGAGTCTCAGGAAAATGTTCAAAACACTGACAAGGTTGAGGATTATCAGCAACAGGGGGAAATGATGAGGCTTTTACCACAAAGTGGGTGCAAAATAATGTTTCGACATGTACCAGGGTTCCACTCAAGATTAAATCAAGAGTGCCCTGACATTAGCCAGATCTGGACCTATGTGTTTTAAGGCACAGATTTACTCTGGACTGGATCCAGACTTAGTCATACTTCAAGTAGATTCTCTGAAATCCTAAGGGTTAATTTATATTATTATTATTATTATTATTATTATTATTATTATTATTAAACATTTCTATGCCGCCCCTTGCCGAAGCCTCGGGGCAGCTCACAACACAATAAAATACATTGAAATACAATAGAACATAATAAATTACCATTAAATACAAAAATACAAAAAATACACTGAGTTACAAACATAATAATATAAAATTAAAATTATCAGTATAAAATAAGTAAATAAATAATATAGGAGGAGAAAAGAGAAGGAAGAAGAAGTTGCCCTGGCCAGATCATATATTTTAACAATTAAAATGATGTTTAAATAAAAACGTCTTTACCTGGTGCCGAAAAACCAGTAACGACGGTGCCAGGCGGACCTCTTTGTAATTTGTAATGATTTCAATGGGATCTACTCAAAAAATGACTAAGTTTGTATCCAACCGAGTCCTGTCTTTGTGCAACCATTTACCCAGCCAGTGTGTGAACAACTAAAGTCCTCCCATTTTCTACTTTGACTGCCTTCTTAATTTTCCCCACCTTGGAACATAGGAAGATGCCTTAGTCAGACCTCGGGTCCATCTAGCCCAGTGTTGCTGAGACCAACTGGCAGCTGCTTAGTGAGGCTTCAAGCAGATTCTTTTTCAGTCCTACCTGGCAATACCAGGGACTGAACCTGGGACTTTCTGCATTCAAAGCACCTTCTCAGGCACTGAGCCCTTCAGATCCCCCGCTGAATTTTAGTAAAGGGGAGGATGTGATTGTATGCCCCACATATGCAACCACCTTGTGGGGCTGCCATTCTGCCGAGGAATTTGGCTCTCCCTAACAGAGGAGTCACGGAATTTGCCTTTTGCTGGATAGTCAGTTAGTCTTCTGCAGTTGAAACACAGTTTGTATTCACAAGAGAAGACGATCTGTTGTGGCTCAGCTTTTGCTTGAGTGGTATTTCAAAAGCGAAACAGATTATTTACATTCATGTGATGGCACCATTTATCATTTCAAGTTATTCTACGGTATCTCTAAACAAAGTATTACAATACAGCTCACTGTACCTGTCAAGATCTAATAGATGCTTCAAAGAACATGAAGCATTCAGCACATGCAAACCCTTTCCCACACCAGATCAAAGGAAGCACTGGTGCTTGTATATTTTACAGTGGCAGAGTTGAAAGAGTTTATGATTTTTTAAAAAAGCAAATGTGGTAGCTATGAACAACAGCACAGTAATGCCAAGTAAAATGATTCATGTCAATCATTAATATTCTTTTTGCACATAAAGCCACAGAAACTAGATGCTAATCAGTTATTTCACACATAAGAAAGACACACATATCCCAATCCTATGCACACTTACCCAGAAGTCCCACTGATTTCAGTGGGGCTTGTGCATAGGAAAGTGTGGACAGGACTCTAGTCCAGGCCCTAAAAACACTTATTGGGCTTTAGAAGTTCTAGTATAGTTTTTAATCTGAACAATCCAAGATGTCTATATATTTAATCAGTAACTCTTTTGTGAATCAGAACTCTTAAGAAGGGGATAATCACTGTCTGTACTCTGCCTTGTGTTATCTTCTGACCTCATTGTTTACAATTCCCCTTCCCTCCCCAGCCATATGGATGTAAACCTGTAATACAGGAATGCACTTCATACATCTATAGCCCACAAATGCTTAACCCATGATGATTTGTTAGACCTTAAGATACCACAAGGCTCCTTGCTTTTGGCTGCAGGGCAGGTGGATACACTGCGGTTAAGCTTCTGAAAACCCTTACAGAAGAATACATACTTATAGTTACAATTGATCCGATTGAAAATCTCTCTCTCTTCCAAGTCTGCTGGATCTCTTCACAGAGATCCATCCATCTGAACTAACTCTTGTGACAGTCAAAAGACCCATGTATTTAAAGAATCTGTCCTGCATGGTGAGGGGAGGGGATTGGTTTTTGTTTTTTTTGTTTGTTTGCTTGCTTCCTTGTTTTACAAAGCTGTAGGCTTTGAATACAGCCATTAATGTTGTCCACACAAGTGGGATTCAGTCCTGGCATGGGCAATAGCCAATTGAGAACTCCAGGGTATGAGGTTGAAAAAGCTTGATTCTCCAGAAAAAGATCTCCGTGCACAAAGTAGGCAAAATGGAAAAACTTCCCTGAGGAAAAACTTCCCTTTTTATAACATTTTAGAGGAATGTAAACAGGCACTGGGATAGATCACAGATCTGCTTCCTTCCTAAACCCATGTATGGACACATCCAGGGAGAAACTTGAGTCTGTCTTTAATTAACTGCAGCAGCAGGAGTGGACCTTAACAAAGTAATGTCAAGTAGTAAGGACAAGTAGAGGTGGAGCAAATTATTTTTACTGCAAGCCACAAACTATGTAAACCAGGAACAGATTAGTAAATAGGTACTTCAGTAGGAACTACTCCCACTTTAGGCTGTGCTTTGCTCTTATTGTAAAACCAGGCTTTTTGAAAACATAATTTAGTTTTATTAGCTCTCAACTGTTGTTTGATTCCTGGCAGGACTAAATTTGTGCTAAGGCTTAGCCAAGTACTTATTTTCAATGCCAGGACTTAATTTAGGAAGATAGGAATTAAGAAGTCCTCAGAATGGTTCAGAATTATTCCATCTTTCGTGGATAACTACCGAATATACTACATACCCCTGCATCTGATGAACTGGACTATAGTCCATGAAAGCTTATGTCACAATAAATGCATTAGTCTTTAAAGAATCTGTGGTTCTTGCTGTAGTAAAATCACAAATTTACCCTTCTGGATTTTCCTACCTATCACGAAATGGAGGGCTTTTCAGATGAGAGTGTCATATTTCCAAACAGCCCCGAAGTATATTTTTCTTGGGAATTAAGCAGAAGTTCCTGCATGCATCTGAATGACAAGAGCAAATAATGTTGCAAGGTTGTCACACATAAGATAGCTGTAACCTGCTCTCTACAAAGACTTTAGGACACAAAATAACAGGCATAAGTTACAGGAAGGAAGTTTTCAGTTGCAAATCAGGAGAACTTCCTAATGGTCACAGCAGTCAGACAATGGACAGAAAAGTTTAGGGAGGAAGACCTCACTGGAGGTCTTCAAGGAGTGACTGGACAGCCATTTGTCATGGATGCTTTGATGTGAGCTCCATCACTGAGCAGGGCATTGGACTTTATGGCCTGAATGGTCCTTCCAATTCTATGATTTGCTCGTGTGTGTGTGTGTGTGTGTGTGTGTGTGTGTGTGAGAGAGAGAGAGAGAGAGAGAGAGAGAGAGAGAGAGAGCGCGCGCGCGCGAGAGCGAGAGCGAGAGCGAGAGCGAGAGCGAGAGCGAGAGCGAGAGCGAGAGCAAGAGAGTAGTTTTGACTGGATAGGGACTGAAAGACACAGAAAGGCATGCTGCGAGTTCCTAATTTGAATTATTTAGGACTTGGGCATGCAGCTTTGGATGCCCTGCCTTGGTGTAGGGCACCCACTCAATTTCAGTATGCTTTGCCTGTATAAACAAAGCAAAGATTTATTTAATGCTGTAAGTCTACAATGCTTTCTCAGAGGGGGAACTTGGTACTACTTGCCCAGTAATTTCTCACCTGTGGGGGAAGTAGAGAACATATAAAAATATTTACTGTGAAATTTTGTGTCAAATTGAAGAAAAGAGGTGATATGATGTGTGGACAGGGTGGAATAGAGGTATGGGAACTTCTTTCTTGTTTGTGGGCTGCTGAAGAGACATGCTGCATGGGACGCTGAATGTCAGAGATGGCTTTCCTCTCCAAAAGACAGTTAACAAGCAAAGAGCAACCACTTCGGCTAACCCCTCTGCCCGCATGCACAGGTTTCCCCTGAGTTCTCCCAGGTCAATATTTCTAAAGGAAAAAACAATTTCTTTCCTTTAAGTTTAAAGCTGCACAATCCATGTGCAATTGTTGTGCAAATAATAACCTTAAAAAAACCAAAACTTTACACAGAAGAAGCAGCAGCCTACAGTTTCATATTTGCTCTAGTAATTTAACTGACACAATGAGAAACATGGCTGATGGGTTGGGAAATGTCATCAGAATTTAAGAATAACAAAAGAATAACAACAACTTTTTGTTGTATTTTAGGCACCAGAGTAACAGCCCAACTTCTTCTGCAGAGCCAGATTTTCTCGGCAAACAAACAAACAAGGTACTGTGAGTTTCAGACTCTAAAATGCCATAAAATCCCTGAATCTACAGTTCTGAAGTATGTTCACGGTAGCTTGGCATAACCATCAGAACATGAAACCGTTAGTGGTGTTTTGAAGTCTTTGAGACAAAAGCCTGCTTGCTAAGAACTTTAGTTCTGTAGAAAGACAGGGAGGTACAGTGAATAAGAGAATCAAAAGGCTGGAAATCTGCTGCTGAGAATAAATGCTCACTGCTCCCAGAGGTGATTTGTCTGTGCACTTCACTTTCTACAGATGTTAGAGCCTCTTTTTTCGTAAGGACCTGAGGTTCTTTGGTAGCACTTTGATATCCTGCTTGAATTCAATATGTGAAATGGAGGAGTCGCTCTGTGACTGGGAGCACAGCACAGGCTTTGAAGTCTGATCCAATTTTTGCTGCTTACCATTTGATGTTGAAAGGATGAAATGAAGAAAATGTACAGTTTTTGCCAGTAACTCTGCTGAGCATATGTAAGATTAAAAAAACAAAATCCCTTGGATGATGTACTTAGAAATGTTAAGCAGATTAATACCTTCCTATAGCCTTTTTTTCTTCTTCTAAAGATACAAATTAACTTTGAGAGGAAAATCAGAATACAGTGTGTGCCATTATTACTCGTTGCCTCTCTGCTGGGGAGGAGAAGTGAATGGGTGGCAGAAAGGAAACAAACAAAAGCTTGCAATACAGGGCCTGAAAACACTGCTGCTCAAGAAACAAGTATGGGGCCTGTAGGCTCACCTATGGAGAAATGCCACAGGGCTCAACAGACTGGACTGATGGGATCACGTCTGAAATGGCTCTAACCCATGTTTCCCCAACATGGGAAACATGGCTTCCAGAGGTTGTGGGGCAATGCCCAGTACTGCTGCTGCACTTATTTATTTTTATTTATTTATTAAAACATTTCTATGCCGCCCCATTCGCCGAAGCCTCGGGGCGGCTCACAACATGAAGTAAAATACAAAAATAACAATATAAAAATAACAATATAAAATACATAACAATATAAAATAAGTCGCCCTGGCCAGATAAAATAAGCAAATACTGTTAACAATTAAAATGATGCTTAAATAAAAAGGTCTTCGCCTGGCGCCGAAACACAAATAACGACGGCGCCAGGCGGACCTCTCTAGGGAGCGCATTCCATTGATTGGGCGCCACCGCAGAGAAAGCCTACCCTCCTGATTTCTTTCACGGAGGGTTCCCGGAGAAGGGCCTCTCCCGCAGATCTCAAGGGGCGGGCAGGCGTATATGGATGTAAGCGCTCCTTCAGGTAACCAGGACCCAAGCCATTTAGGGCTTTATAGGTCATCACCAACACCTTGAATTGGGCCCGGACTTCAATGGGAAGCCAGTGAAGCTGACGGAGGACTGGAGTCATGTGAACATAACACCCAGTCCCTGTCAGCAGCCTGGCAGCTCTATTTTGAACCACTTCTGCTCATTCAGGACCTGCCACTAGTGCAATGGGGAAGCAGCACTTCATAAACGAACCCCATAAATAAGCACAACCACTCATCTCTGTATTGAGACAAGTCAGAGACGCTCCCTTCCACAACCTCCGTCAGCTGGCCCCTTCCATCAATGAGTGTGGCCACTAGCAACGGGTTCACTGGCGCATGGGCAGCCCGTTGACTACACCTCCGAGGATCCCTGCCCAGTAGCCAGGCTGGCTGAAGCTGACTGGGAGTGAAGGTACCAAGTTGAGGGAAGCTGTTCTAAGCAGACTTGGAGCTTATGCAACGAGGCTGTCCAGAAATTCATATTATATTCTCATAAAGCCATACCTACATGTTTTGCTGCCTCCGTGGAATACAAAGATCAGTTTGATTTTCTAAAATAATGTTTCCATTTATTTAAAGAAAAGTTCAGCTGATACTTCAGTATCTCCAGTCGTTCTAAGGCATTCAGACCAAATGAAGGATTTGCAGCCCCACAGCCAGTCCAACACAGCTGCAAATCCCCACGCCGCATGTGTACCAAGATCACAGGCAGCACAAGGTAAGAAAGAGAATACTCTGCAAAATTTTGGAGAAATCCTTCAACTCAGGATTTTTTTTTACAAAGTTCCCTGGAAACTTCGGTGGGCAATGTGCAGCAGAGTCTGAATTATCCTGTGAGATCTTTTTCAGCTTTTACCAAGAGAACGGAACTCTGTCCCTGCCCACCATTTTTGCCTATGATAATTGTAATTATGGTTAGCTCAGGCAGTAGCTTAAGGGTTTGTCCTTCGGATATATATAATGTCTTCAGGATCATCTACTCCCACATTATTTTGCCTGAATTCTGAGATACCCTAGGTCTCTTTCCTCACCCATCCTGAGGGAATGTGGGTGGTGACTGGGGAAATGGCCTTTTCAGTTGTGGCCCCTGTTTTTCAAACATTCTCTTCAGAGGGACCTGCTTGGCACTGAGCCTTTTAACCTTTTGGCCCCATGGCCAGACAAAGACCTTTTAATTCATGCTGATCTTTAATTTCTTGATCTGATTTTACTGAGTTGTTACTATCTTCTCTGTTGTTGTTTTAGTATTCAACTGTGATGCTGTTACCTTTTTAATTTTTATTTCTGGCAATCTGAACCACCCTGAGAATCTGTGCTCAAGAATGAGATACTGCATTTTATATATATTCACATCACAAAGAAAAGCTTTTTGGTCTTCAGGTATCCTATGTGTACAACTCATGGCCAGGTCACCTCCACCCCCCACCAACATTTCGTGGAAAATCCGCAGTTTATTAATTTCAAGTGAATGAATATTTTTTGTTTGAAGCCAATTTTCTGTTCTGTGTCCAAAGGAATTCCTCCTAAGAAAATTGTATTTGTCCGTTTCATTTTATTAATTTATTACATATATACTCCACCGTTCCTCCACAGAGCTCGGGGCGGTGGATTTGATTTTTTTCTCCTTTTATCACAACAGCCCTGTGTGGTAGATTAGGCTGAGATACAGTGACCGACTCAGAGGCACCCCGGGAGCTTCATGACCAAGTAGGGATTTGAAGCTGACTCCTGAGTTCCTGCCCGAGATGCTAATCGTGGTATCACAGTGGTTCTCAGTGTAGTTCTCAGGTGTGCGTGTTTGCAGGAGCAGGGCACAGACCTTGCAGCTGAGGCAGAACAACATCAGGGACAAGACACTGAGGATGGCAGCCCACTAAGGCAGGCACTGCCGAAGCAAAGCAGGAGACCAAACCAACCACACAGGCTGAGCTTAGAAACACAGCATACATGCACATCATCCGTGATGAGCCAACATCTGTCACTAAAGATTTAGCCTTGATGGAGTGTGTGGAGAAACAAAATGCAAAGTGCCTAAAGAGAGTACAGAATGGCTTTGTACAAGATGATAGGAAGGAGCTGCAGGGAGGGGGAACTTTGAGAGAAGCTCAGGAGCCAACTAGGGCAACCTCTTGCTCTGCCAAAAACTCCAGTTGCTCTGGAAGGGCAACCAGGGGTTCGCAGCAGCCAGTCACTTCCTTGTAGTCAGACTGATCTAATCCAAGCTTCAGACCTAGAAGACAAGGAAAGCCAGTGTGCTGTAGTGATTAAGAGTGTAGAAATGAGATGCAGGCAATCTGGGTTCTAGTCCCCACTCAGCCATGGAGCCAACTGGGTGACTTTGGGCCACTCACAGATGCTCAGCCCAACCCACCTCACAGGGTTCTTGTTGAGAGGAGGAGGAGAGTTATATAACCCACCTTGGGTTCCTTGGAAGGAAAAAAAGGCAGGCGATAAATGTAATAAATAAATGGAAGTCTGCCAGCCAAAGCCTGGTACAAAGGACATACGTACATTTAGCAAGGGAGGCTGGCAGCTCCTGTGTCAGTGGGGTTCCTTACCCATTGCAGCTTTAATATTTATTTATTTATTTATTTATTAAAACATTTTTATGCCGCCCCATTCGCCGAAACCTCGGGGCGGCTTACAACAAAAAGATTAAAATAACATTTTAAAATATATACAATAAAATACAAATATATAATATAAAACATACACTATAAAACAAGCCGCCCCTGCCACTTAGAATTGGCAGGAATGATTGATGGTGCTCCCTGATGGTGAAGCTATTCTGTGGGTAGAGCGTGGCATCATGGATAGTTCCTGTAGAGCATAGAATCAAAACTGTGGTGGATAAAGAGTCTCACTAACATAGCCGCCCCTGCCACTTAGAATTAAAGGTTTGGAGGCCAAGAATTTTATTTTCAGTGCCAGAACTGAATGGAGCTTGTGGGCCTTACACACACACACACACACACACAATCTATTCCTGGTGGCCTGAAGATTTCTTCATTTCAAGCAGTTCCATTGAAGGTGGGAGGAGAGTGAGCTGCTGTGTTCTTAGCAGCAACTTTTTGCCATTCAGAAACCCTCACCAGGTGACCGCAGATCAACCACAGATGTACCAACAGATCCTGCTGCCCCTCTGAACTGACAGCACTCATATATTGAAATGACCCACTAGATCAGTTCTGCAGGAGTAGATCATATATACCAGGGGTGGCCAGCCTTGCTCAGTGGAAGATAAGCATACAGTAAATGTCCAATGTTTGAGAGCTGCAACCAGGTGCCTGGGGGCAGCAAGGATGGGTGGCGAGCAGCAAAATTTGGGCCAAAGAGCTGCATGCGGCTCCCACACTTCAGTTTGGCCACACCTGATATATACTGTTGCCCCCAGCAGCTGCCTGTGTTTGATAAATGTTTTTATTTACCCAAATCACTCAAATTTATTTGTTTGTTTATTTGAAATTTTTAACTACTCCTACCCTTTACCAAAATGGAAATGAGGGCTTTTATAGCAAATACAATGCAGAGAAGCTGAAAGAAATTTAACTAAAACAGTCCACCAAACGACATCATAAGCAGCAGATAAAAAACCCAAAATGTAGATGAAGTAAATGCCATGGACTCATTTTATTAATATTTGCAATGTTAAAATCAGTGAAGACACAAATTGTAAGGAGGAAGAGAGGGTGTGGTTAGAGAGCTTTCTCAATGATGACCTTGGGTTGGATCCAGATCCAAGTAGACCCATTGAAATCAATGGAGCTTAAATCAGTTATGACTAATTCTAGTCCCACTGATTTCAGTGGTTCTCCTCTAAGGGCATAGAGCATGTTCATGTGCAGGCAGAAATTAGCCCCACTGGGACTTTCTTCCAAGTAAATCAGGAGAATATATCATCATATAGTTCCTACTGCAAAACCAGAATTTTCTATAAATACAGTAAGTGGAGAAATTTATTACACTCTTGTTATGATTTTCAGTCCACATGGATTCATAGAAAAGGACTCTTACGGATGTGTGCATTACACTGGAACACTTTAAAAAGATTCCACATTAAACAATAAATCTGCCAAATGAATCTGTTCCCTCCAAGCCTGCATAAGATATGTGATTATTACACTCCTGGCTTTCTCTTTAACACTGAATAATACTTTACTCTCCAAGCATCCAACGGAACTAGGAGATGTGTGATCAGAGTAAACAATCATTCATTGTAAGAGATGGAACTCCATTTTCTATAAATGGAACAGTGCAGTCCACTGTAAGTAAAATCGGTGTACTTCTGTAACAAATACCTTATCAAAAGAGAGTGCCGATTAAAACTTCTTTTTGATGAAAAAGCAGCTACCCAACTGACTTGATCTAGGAAGGAAATAAGTAGGTGGAAAGAACAGGCATGCAGCCACATAATCTCTCAGTAATGTGTTTAATGCACTTAAGGCAGGCTGTGATGATCAATCACTCTTAAATGAGTAAATGTTAAAGAAATAAACCTGCTGAAGACTAATAGCCAATTCCAGTGCTCTTGAAAGTGTAGCTCTTCAGCTGGAAATTCAAATGTGCTCACACACCGGCGAGCCTGAATTGCTCTTGGTGTGTCCTTCTGAGTGTACACCGTTTGGGCCAAATGAAATGGCAAATGCAAGGCCTTATTCTTGTAATAAATATGGCAAATAAGGACTCAAAGAGAGCCATTTCAATGGGTTGTTTATCCCTATCTTATGTGGATTTCTGCAGCCGTAAGTGAGTGGGGGAGGTCTCGGTGCCACGTAAGTACACGGGATGGCAGCATTGGATTTATTGTTACTGGTGAGAAGGGGCAAAGCATGTCATCCTGATAACTCTTTTTACACATACACAAAGGAGCTTTCTGCATATGCCCAAGTTGTCCATGCCCTTCCACCCCATGGTGGTAGGTAATGCCCTAGATAGGCATTATCAGAGGAAACTGAAGACGATCGCCCTCCGATTTATGTATTTATTTATACATGTATTTACATGCTGCCTATAACTGCCGAGGCCTTCCTAGGCGGCTTACAGTACATAAACATATTAAAACAAAATAAAACACATTAAAAACCTATTAAAGCACAGCAAATTAAAATATCTATAAAAGCGATATAAAATGGGCCACAGCATTCAGGGCTAAGTGTTTTAAAAAAATCCTTACAAGGTATGTCTTCACCTGGCGCTGAAAGGAAAATAAAGATGGTGCCAGATGAATTTCCCTAGAGAAGGAGTTCCAAAGAAGGGGAGCAGCAGCGGAAAAGGCCCTTCGCCTGGTTGCCACCCCTCTCATCTCCCAGAGGGGCAGCTCTCGTGCAAGGGCCTCCCGAGATGAGCTAAGGGGGCAGGTAGGTATACATGGGTGTAGACGGTCCAGATAGCTGCACCCCAAACCATTTAGGGCTTTATATGCAATTCAAGTACCTTGAATTGGGCCCAGGCCACAACTGGTAGCCAGTGAAGTTCTTTCAGAACTGGTGTTATATGGGCCACTCTAGAAGTATCAGTCACCAACCAAGTGGCCCAATTCTGTACCAGTTGCAATTGCCAGACCATCTTCAAGGGCAGCCCCACATAGAGTGCATTGTAATAATCTATTGTGGAAGTTACCAGAGCCTGAGTAACTATCTTCAGGTTCCCACTGTCTACATTGGGGCAGAGCTGGAAAATCCACTGCAGCTGGAAAAAGGCACTCCTAGACAGCGAGTCCACCTGATACTCCAGGGACAGACTGGGCTCCAGGAGCACCCCCCCCCCACTGTGGACCCTGTTCTTTAGGGGGAGTGTATCCACATCCAGAATAGGGTAATGCCCTCCTAGCCTATCAGAGGTCCCCCCTACCAATAGTACCTCCATCTTACCAGGATTAAGCCTCTGTTTATTGACCCTCATTCAGTCCGTTATCGAGCCCAGGCCCCAGCTCAGGACAGCAACAGCTTCACCTGGATTGGATGAAAAAGAGAGCTAGAGCTGACAGAGATGGCTCTCCCAGCAGTTCCATGTAGATATTAAACAGCATGGGAGACTTTTCAAATGTCACAGGTCACTTTAAAGGAAAGTCTTTGCCCAGAAGTCTAGCTAAAGCCTCGGGGCAAAGTCTAGCCTAACAGGTTTATTTTGTGATTGTTGCTTTAATTCCTTGGTGCCTGAATGCCCCTCTACTGTGCCGCACCAGCCCTCCTCATTTTGTGAATCAGTCATCTTTTGTGCTGCACCTATCATATCTTTATGATATGGATTTATGGAAACAAAAAGGGCAAGCAGTTCCAGAGCCTTTTCCTTTCCATTGTCTATCCAGGACCTGCATGGAAATTTAGAGGATTATTTTCCATGTTCGTAGGATTTGTTTAGCTACTTGCTAACTGCACCCTTGGAAATTCTAAACATGCATATTTCAACAAAAAACAAAAGAACCTAACTCTGTCTAATATTCTTCCTCTTTGGGAACTGAGGTCTTCACAGCTAAAAAAATTCTACTGTGGAACTGTTAGTACACCAGGCACTAGACAACTCTGGGGATTGCAACAATTAGGGAGTGCGCATACTTGTAATGTAGATAGGCCCATAAGATGCAGGACTGTCAATCAAAGGGAGAAAAGCATTTAGGCAAGCATCCTTTTATCTAAGCACTTGCCTGCTTCCCTTGAGGACATCCACAAATTTCATGCAGAAAAATGCATGGAATTCCATACTGGTGAGTGATCAAGCTGGAACTCCATAAAATCCCATGCACTTGTCTATAAGGGCCACTGGGATTCTGTGCTGGCAATAGAGAAAGGAAAGCCCCTTTCTTTGAAACTAGCGTGAAAAAGCAGAGGACTGGTAGACAAGGATTGCTCTGTTCCTCTTTCACCATATCAGGCCTAGAAATATGTGTTTCCATTTGTCTGTCCTTCTTTCCTTCCTGTTTCCTCTCCTCTTCTGCAGCCAGCCTGGGAACACAAACTGTTAAGTGTGTAGCAGGTTAGCAACTTTTGACTCATTTCATGTATTAGTTACATTTCTATACCTTCCTATAGCCAAAGCAATCTTGGTGGTTTAAAGATTCAAAGCTATTAAAAATGCATTATTCAAAGTTTAAAAACCAGTGACATACAAACATATAAACAGCACACACACAACCATACTTTTATAAATTTTAAACAAGCAACTATAAATAAAAATCCAGGACCTGATTAAGAGTTACCAAGCTTTAATTGTTAGCTTATCAAGGCTGGATCAAAGGCACAAACAAGAACAAACAATCTATGCAAATATCTCTGAGTGAATCTAACTGCAGAGTGGTCTCATGCCCAAGTATTAATTGGTTTTGCCATCAATACTGATAAGGAACAATAAAGGTTTGAATTCTTTGATGAGAATTGAAAGCTTGGAAGTCCAAAAGTTATGTGTAGTCTACATGAAACTATGTTAGACCGAAATATTTCTGTTAGAAATTCACCTTCCTTCCCACAACTATGGCAGGATCTTGGTGCACTTTCCCCATCCTCAGAGTCTCCTGCTCTCTTCTCTTGGTATTATCGCTATCTGTTCTAGCCCAAACATTTATTTGCTATCAGTTTTCTGATGTTTCAGGTTAACTAAACATTGTTCATTTACAGGGTGTCTACTAGTGTCTTCCTAGTCTCATGTTTATGGCTGGGGGTTGAACCAGATCACCTCTGAGATACCTTCAAACTTTATGAGCTGCTTCATTCATTACATTTATATCTCACCTTCTGCCATCACGGTACTCAAGATGGCTACTTGCGGTTCCCTGGTGGTCAAGACTGAGAAGACCTAGACATGCTTAACTGCATGTTGGTGGTTGCCTCATGTGCCTTCAGGCCATCCCCTCGGGCAGCCTGCTGTGGCTGCATTGTGCCAGGTGCCATGGGGACCCGGCTTGCTGCGGCTTGTCAAGTTGGGCAAACCCAGGTGGCAGGATTGTCTGACAACCCAGCTCATGACTTGTTTTAGGCTTGTGCATTGTCTGCCAATCAAACAACCATACTGCCTGGGTTTGCATGACATGGCAAGCCAGGCATCTGCTAGTAGCATAAAAAATGTAGCCTGAGAGTCCCTGGAATGATATGAGAACCCCCCCTGATAAATTAAGTTATGGTGGGCTGCTGTGTCATGCAAACCAGGCCTAGGTCTCTTAGTGTTGCTACTCTAGAGTGACTTCCACTTATTTCAATGGAGCTTACTCCCAGGAAAATGGGATCTTTGAAATTCCTGATGCAACTGGTTTTATGCTGTTCATATGCAGTTGTCTCTGTTGTTAGTTTTGATACTGTTGATTTTTTTAATGATTGTATTTTGTGTTTATGAGTATGAAAAGCCACTCTGAAAAGATACTTTTGAAGGGAAGGATATATGAATCAATCAATCAATCAATCAATTAATCAATCAGTACCTTTCTGAGTATTGAAATTTACATTGCATACTATGCCTGCATGACAATAAATCACCTTAGGTCACCCATTTGGTACAATATCCAGATAAAATGTAACTGAACCTTGTGGGAGGGGTGGAGTATAGGAAAAGGGATGGGGTTGGTGGTGATAGTGTTTCTTTTGTTTAAGGAATTTGTTGGGAATAAGTATTTGATATATAACTATACCTTTGTTATACATCTCTAATAAACCATTGTTAACCTGAAAACAAAAGAGAAGCACAATCCTGTTCAGAAAGACTCATGCAGTTGTCATGCATAGCATCTTTTAGCAAAGAAACCCTTTCGTGCATTTGAAATGCAAGTATCTAACAATTTGTTTCTAACCAGTTTCCAGCATATGTGGTTTTTCTGTCTCTTTCATTTTCTATCCCTGACTCAGAGCTTTGCCTAAGTACTTCTTTTTCTTTACCAGTTCTTTGTTGATGGCTAAGCTTTTTATCATACCATACCTCACTGTGCTGTTATTATTGCTCAAAGTTTTCCTAAATATCCTCTGTGAATCCTTCTGACAGCTTTTCTGACGATACCCAGCCGCTGCTGTGAGTACTCCAAGCAGCAGCATATGTCTCTGATGACGGTCCCCTGGCTGAAATATTGTATCTCCCAATTAATTTCTCTTCACTTCTCTCTCATAGCTTGCTTAAGCTTTGTGCATTGCTGCTGGAATGATTAAAATTGCAGTGCGGTTTTCTCTGTGTTTCCTTTGTCTGCCAAGTCACCTTAGATCTGAGCTTCCTTTAATCATTCTCCTTTATAATTAGAGATAAGACTGCTTTTTTGTATTTGTTTCCCAATCTTCCATTTGTAAAATATTTGCTTTTTAGGTACCCATAAGGTCTGCAAATGCAACTACTTAGCTTAAATCACCATTCAGATGTTTATATTTGCAAATGTGGAGGAAGTGTAAAATGCAAGAATGACTTCATGACATTTGGCAGAGACAATGTGCACCATTTTGCATTAGCATCAGAGCAGGTTTTATAGTGTACATAATTTAGAGTCTAAATTAAGCCTTCAGGAATTTTCTTTAAAGAATTCATTTATTCTGTGGAGATCATTTCTATCCAATGTACATGTACATAATATGTTGTGAAGATGGGCGCAAAACCAGTGTTTCAGTGAGGATGTATTCTCATATTTTACTTAGTTAGATTCACACATGAATGTATAACACATTTACTCATGAATTTCAGCTGAATTTGATGCATTATAGCTGAACCTGTGAACTGACTTCATCCTCATGCCAATGCAAAATGATGCAGGAATTATGGAGGTGTGGTGGGTTTTTGTTCTGTAAAGGCTAATTCGTACATGTAATTCGCCATTTGCTGTTGCAGTCTTCTAGTAACATGCTTGTGTGAATCTAACAGATGCTGCAAGAAATCGTGTACTTCCTGCTAAGTCATGTAGCCTATTAGTTCTTCCCAATTTTCCCAGCCTCATAGGGGTAGCATAAGGGCTGATGTATATTATTATTGTTCTTGAGCAGATAACGAAGGCCACCAAGTTAGCAAAGACTAAGAAAGGGAATGTCGTGCCAAGGGCCTCACTCTGGAAAGGAAGAAGTGCCATTCTTTCATGCATTTCAACTGCCATGCAATGAAGATTCTACCAATCCAGTCTTGGATCAGCTGCTGCACAATTACTGCTGATATTTCAACAGTAATTTCTAATGGAAAGGAGAATGATCAATTTTTAATCCAAACATTTTTAAAAGCAGGGAAAACAGTAAAAACAGTGAAAGTGTATCAGGCCAATATAAACATTTCATCAGGATCATGGATGAGATAGAAATATAATTCTTCCGTTACAATCCTACAATTTATATAGGAGAATCTCCCATTAAGCTCAGTGCAACTTCTTTGTCTAAATGAACTGATACTGGAATGCACTGTCAGTTCAGTTGTTCAGCTAGAGAGACTTTCAGTACTATTCTGCACATGTTTACTCAGATGCAAGTCCTACAAAGCTCAGTGGCACTTACTCCCATATAAATATGCATAGGATTCCTTTGAGATGTAATGCCAATTGAATTTAGTGCAATTAACCTCCAGTATATTTATTTATTATTTTTATAGCACACCTTTCTTGCAAGGTGGCTTACATTTATTTTATTAGATAGCCTGCTTTTTTTCTCACAAACTCACAGTGGCTCATATCATTCTCCTCCTCCTGCTCAAAATCTTATCCCCACAACAACCCTGCGAGGTAGGTACATCTGTGCTCCATTGTGTCCTGTGAGGTGAGTCAGGCTGAGAGTCTGTTAAGGGCAAAGTCACCCAGTGAGTGCCATGGCCAAGTGAGGCCTAGAATCTGGATCTCTTGCAAGCCACTGCCATGCCTCACCGGCTCTCATTTTTAAGACTGAACTGCCTAGATTCCTAGAACGTCTCTGTAGCCACCCAATGGATTTTCACTATAAACCCTTTTTTCTGGAATTCTTCTGAGTCCACTGAACACTTAGGGGATGGGGAATAAGGATGCATATGATAGCTGTTTTCAGCCGAGGGCGGTTAGAGTTAGTCCCTTCCTGCTGGCAGGCAGACTTCTTTAGTTAAGAAGGACTTTAACATGTTAGCATCTGTCTTGCATTCCCTATTGCTTTTCTTCTGTGATTGCTATTTTTATTGTGTTTTAATGCATTTTTACTGTTTTAATCAATTTTGTTTAGAATGGTAAGCCATCTTGAATGACTTTTTTCTTTTGTAGAAAGCTGGGGCAAAATTTTAAAAACTAACTAATTAACCAAAATTAATGATAGAGTAATGATATTGTTGGAGGGAAACATGGCAAAGCAAAGACAGTGCTTCCTGGACTACTCAAGGGGATGATGCCGACCAATCAGAGACACACGGTTTCTCAGAGCAGGTACTTCTCTCCCTTTAAAGCAGCCACTGAAAGGAGGTGCTGTGCAGTGTAATTCCATCCAATTCTGTCAATTTAAAAGCACATTGTCGAGACAGCAGGAGTGCATCCATGCAAGCCACACTGCGCATTGTCTCCCCTACAAGTGCCAAAGCAGTTGAAAAGTCCATTTTAAAGACGAAGGACCATCAGACGAAAGACCTGGTTCTTCAAGCTGAGCATCTGGATAGCATACTGAGTAAGTGCATCAGTAACCTGGGCACTGTCTCCCTTCCACAGTGCAGTGAGATAGAGATGGCATTCCTGTTATGATTATAATTAACTGTAAGAATAATTTTGCATCCATACACATAACATCAGCATATGCAAACTGGTGTGCTTTTCCGTACTCATTTTTGGCAAATGACAAGTGGCCACCCTAGAGCAGAGTTCCTCAGCCAGGTCACCCACACTAACACATGGGCAGTGGGCGCAAAGAGAACGTCACATCTTCAGGAACATGGCTAGGGTTGCAGCCCTGCAGCCCCTTTCTACACACATGCCTCCTTCATATGAATAGCGCATGCAGGAGGCTTCAGTGACCCATTCTTCCAGTGGGGAGGGGGTCAGCTTCGCAGCAAAGGAAGTTCTGATTTAGACAATGAAGGCAAAATGAGAAGTCTTTATACATTCAGCCTCTGCATAAGGTGCCAGGTTCCGGGAATACAAAGTCATGCAAATAATAAAACTAAAAAGGACATATATTTATCTTGAAATAAAATAATAACCCTTATCATAAAAATCAAATGTTAAACAGTTCTTAAAATGAATGTATCAGATTCCAATAAAAATAAAGGCAAAGTGTAAAAGTGAAGCAGACAGCAAAGCATAAGTACTGTTCCAGTCCATCTGCACAAAATTTATACATCATTGAAAGGGGTAGTGCTGTTTTAGCTATTGCTTATCCTTCGGCAATATATTCTTTAAATCTTTAAAAAAACAAGTTATATGACATGACTCATAGCAGTGTACAGCAGTTAGATTGAAGCCCTTTTAATATGTTCTGTGAAACGTCAGTCTTTTTAAACCTGTCATAAACACCTTGGCTGCAGTCCAAGGGTTCAGTGTGTTTAAATCAATTGGTTTTAGTTGGCTTAAGTATTCTTAGCACTGTGTTGGACTGCAGCCTTCACTTCAAGGAAAGTATATTTCACTATACCCAATTGTTGTCTCTGGACTCTATAGGTATGGAAGCCCAACACTGACTGACTTTTCAGTCATGGAACTGCTGCTCCCATGATTTTGTAAAGTTCTTTTGTTGAGTTTATTACATTTGTTGTATTATTTATTTAGCATGGTGCTTTACAGAAAGCAAAACAAAAAAGCCTCAGGTATGACTAGTCCGTAATCCAAAGGGTAAGTAATTAGATACAAGGGAAAGAGGAAATGAAAGCATGGCTAAACAAGGGAAAGATAGGCGATCATTTCAAGTATGTAAACTCTGGCATAGTTACAATAATGTACAGAGGTTCAGGAGGTGATATAAAAGTTTCTCAGAAAAGGTGAATTCTGTAGACAGACTCGAAGGAAATAAGGGGCTGGTCACAGGAGGTTGTTCAGGGAAGCTGCTGCAGCTGTAGATGAAAACTGGCTCTGGATCGAAGTCCTGACTCAAAGTCTTGCCTGTGACACTAGAATATTGTTCTTGCATACCAAGCCAAGATAACACCATGTTTTCTTACATTTGTGTTGATGTGATCTTGGTATGGCCCAGCCTAAGTCTGTCAGGTGGTAAAATTATTTAGAATCCCACAATGTCAGCTAAAACTGTTCCATAAATGAGGGTGATGTTATGCTTTTTCCTATGCATATTTCATCAGCTAGTTGTTAGCCACATCGGATGCTATAGCTTAGGTGCCACCAATGTGAAAGAGTTTGATGTACTATTATTTGTGGAGATGGGTCATTTGAATACTCAGTTTTCAGGGGTCACTGTATAATTTTGGTGTTTTAGGGATTCAGATATTTTCCTTTAGCTCAAGGCAATGTGGTAACCAAACACTCACTACTTTAAAGAGGGTGTCTGCTGATTTACATATTTTAAAAGTATTAAGATCAAAAATAATGAGAACTTAATCCATATGGCATGTAAAAGATAAATAGGAATATTAATATTGTATCAAATACTAATTAAAGGAAATACAAGCTCAATTTTGAAAGTCTTGCACAAATAATAGAAGTTCCTTTAACATCTTCAGGTTTTTTTTTAATGTGCTTCTTGCCATAATGAGAAATTCATGTTGACAAAAATTAACACATTTTGTCCAAAACTAAATAGTGAGATACAGTGTGTTCAGATAAGTGGAAGGGTTGGTTCTCTAACAGCACCTAATCTATAGTATACATAGAATACCATACCATACCACCATATCCACCTATGGACAAGTTTAACTACTGTTGTGACCCTTCAAGCTGGGGTACACAACCTATTGGCCCTCAGCCTAATTTTATGTGGTTCTCGGTCAAAAGCCCTCTGCCTGTGAGCAATTTAGACCTCTGGCAAGAATAATGTCCCTTCCTTGTAGCCCACTGAGCAAGAAGAAGGGGAGGGAGAAGAGAAGATGGCAATAAGGAAAAAATGTGACCTTATTTCTGAGCCTACCCACTGCTGGCTTTAGCCCTGTCTGCCACTAACTACATTACAGGTGCTTTTCTTTACAGAGGCCACACCACTACTTTGGAGAGGGAAATCCTCTGTTTGAAGGCATCTTCTGTTAGATGAACTCTCCAGTCCAAGTTTGGTCAGAAGTCAAAAAAGCATTCACAGGGAGTGCTGGGCCTTCAAGGTGTCCGTTCACAGCACCCAGACACCAGACCAAGCAAGCCTACAGGTCACTTAGGCAGTCTTCTCTATTGTGGTGAAATGTACAGTTTTTCTACTTCATTTATAGCCACAATTTCTAAATTTTCATCTACAAATGAAAATATTTTATTTATTTATTATTTATTTATTAAAACATTTTTATGCCGCCCCATTCGCCGAAGCCTCGGGGCGGCTTACAACAAAAATTAAAATAACATTTTAAAATATATACAATAAAATACAAATATATAATATAAAATATACACTATAAAACAAGCCACCCTGGCCAAATAATATTCAATAATATTAACATTTAAAATACTGCTTAAATAAAAAGGTCTTCGCCTGGCGCCGAAAAACAAATAACGACGGCGCCAGGCGGACCTCTCTGGGGAGCGCATTCCAAAACTTAGGCGCCACCGCTGAGAAAGCCCTCCTTTTTTTGGCCCTGCCTTGATAGGGTTTCACCTTTAAAGGCAGCTTAAAATAATTTAAAATAAATTATGCAAATTGCTGGCCTTTTGGGATGGTTTTGATGCATTACCTCCTATTTGGCCATCTTACTGCTGACAGGCACCTCCCAATGAATTACTTATTTAAGAAGGAGTGTAGCTTCCAGCAGAATAAGGTTGCCTACCCCATCCCTGTCTATAAACACTAATGTCCAAACTGTTCAGCCAGATAAAGATAAACTGATATATAAATTCAAATGAGTTACTATACCCTTGCTAGAATTCCCACTTTCTTTTTTCTTCCAGTTTCCCACCCTTCCCAGCTTCAATCAGTGTCTTTACCCTTTCCCATTTAATTTTCTTGCTGTAAGACTTCTGTATAACACAGTAAGCCTAGAGCCCCTTCTGTGGATCAGGCAGCACTGTGGCAGGATTTATACAAACAGTATTTACGTATGTGCGCATGAATGTGGCACAGAGAGAGAAGCCACGAAGGAGGCATGAAAGCCATCAAAGGCTGATCTGGCTTGTCTCCTTCACGGAGCTGCTGCTATTCTGTCACTAGGATGCTTTTCTTTACAGTCCTTAAGCCTGCTGAAGCGACTCCTCCTCCCCTTTGGACAATACTGCAAATTTAGCACATGCTGCAGTAGGTACCTTGGAAAAAACACAATATATGAGAAAGTTGTGATGTAACTGGTCTGAAGAAATCCAGGGTATCGTGACAGAAATAGTGCCAGGGAGATGAGATGAGCATCCAGTGACAGGCTCCCAAGTCAGGCATTGCAACGCCAGTAAAAATGCCTCATGTAGATCCCCCTTTGTTTTGGCAGTTGTGGCATGCACATGGCAATCACATTTAAGCTAGGCCTGGTCTGAACCTGCAGAGGTAAAATCCCAAAATCATCAGGGTTTTACATGTGGTGCTGCACTCTGAAGTGTAGGTAGGAGTTGCCTATTTCATTTGCTGTCCTTGGATCAAGCTTGATACAAATGCATACCTGGGCCCAGGAGGTGATGAAATGTTCAGCCTCTGCCATTCTTTAATATGTGAATTAAGCAACATTTGTTGTGTGGGGAGGGGACACTCAAAAGTGGTATTATTGCCCACCTGCATTCTGAAATGATACAGTCCTTCCCTCCCCTTGGAACTTGTTTCTGTTTTTCCGTTCATTTTTGCAATGCAGATGGAGTATCACTTAATGTAGCTGTGTACTCTCTTTTCTTTTATTTTTGTGTGAAATTCTTTTACATTTTTAAAAAAACTCTAGCTAGGAAAACTAAAACAGAGTCTTCATCATATCTTTACTCCAATCCTCAAGCAATTCTGAAATGTTGACTGAAGCAATCTAACTGCCCTGCAGCACTTTTACAACATCAAACATTTTAATGAAAATGTTTTCCTCAACCCCTAGAGCATTTCCAAATATTAAATGTAGAAAAGAGATGATTTTCTCTCTAGCCCTAAAGCTCTTCTAAAATATACAGTGTTAGATTGAGGTGTGTGCATGTGACAATAAACTGAAATAGGTAGCACTTTGGTGAACTCTGGTCAATTATGGACAGCACAGTAAAAAGGATGGAAGAATGCATTTGTGGGCAACCCAGTGAAGATGCTGCAGGTACATGCCCCACACCTGGGAGAATTTGAAATGCTTTGTCTCCATAAGAACAAATGAAATGTTAAAAGCATTTCAATGTGCTTTAACATAAGCTTGATGAAAATTCTGCTGGAAATCAACCTTCATCGCTCTTTCAAATTGTGTGCTGTCTGAAAGCGGCAACTTGAAAATATTTTCACATATTTTGGATGTTTTATCTTTCCTGTGCATTCAAAAAGGCCCAAACACCAAAAAGTGAGGTGACTACCTATTTTCACTTTCAGTTACAACATCATCCAGTCACAACATCCAGGTACAAAGTCAACAAAAAAGCAATCCCCCCCCCCCTTCTTCCCTCTGGTACTCTAACAACAAATGCAGTGTTAAAAATAAGCTTGTTACTTATCACATGTGGTATTGTGTTTACTTTACTGCATGATAGGAAACATGACTACAGCACAAGTGTTGTGATCCACCAAGAGAACTTATAGGGAGGTATAGAAATGTAATGAAGAAATAAAAAGACTGGCCAGAACATTAAAAGAGAATTCATACTGAGTGAATACAGTTGTTACAGTTTGGCCCTAAATATAAACCAGAGAATTGGAATGGCCACATCTCCTGCTTTGGTTACCATCTGGATATTGAATTTCAGGGGTCTCAGGGGTCTCTTTTCTGAAATAGATATCTTGCCATGCATTGTAAGAACCCAGAGCTGAAGAAATTTACTGGAAGATTTGTTCACACTTCCTTCACTTCTCCAGTGCCCGTACACATAGGCAAGATGCCTCCATCTTATTTGGGACAATTACCCCATCCTCAACATCCCAGCCAGGCCAGGCCATCCAGGAGAGTCTTCTGACTTTCTGGAAGAGATCACCAAGATGCAGGGGAGAAAGGGATGGAAAAAAACCCTTCCACAAGTTTCCTTTCATGTTTCACACAGCAAGTCTGAACAAGAGCGGCAAAGCAGGAGGTGATATACTGTATATATAGCAGCCATCTGGTCTGTGAATCACGATGCTGAGCTTTGTCAACAAAGCTCACATCGCCCAATGTCTTCACTTGCAAAGATACTAAATACTGAAATTCAGGATACTGAATTTCTCCAACCTAATCCCCTCCAGATGTTTTGGATCTCAATTCCCATCAGCTCCAGCCAGCATAGGCAATGAGCAGAAATCCTGGGAGTTGTATTCCACAGCATTTGGAGGACACCAGGCTGGGAAAGGTTGGTTCATAATATCCAATTTATTGTGAGTTGTTTCAGGATAGTTACATGTTACAATGTGCATGGTTGAATATTGATTGTAGAGATGTACATTGTACAGATTTTGTACTTTGTAAAGACATTTTCTACCGGAGGTGAGTGCTAGCTTTACCATGTAGCAGGATGCCCTTGAACAACTGGTCCCATTTTCCTGACTCACAACCTCCATTTCTGCATACCATTAAAAAAGCCCAGCCTTTAATTTTATGCTTTTAAAATCTATCTAAGGGTGTATTGCCTGGGATATCAAGGAGAGGTTTCCCAATTCAGTCAATGTGCGCTCTCTCTCTCTGTCTCTCTCTCTCTCTGTCTCTCTCTGTGTGCGCACACACAAAAGCCCTGAATTGGTTTAGGTTGACCAACAGTGACAAGACGAAAGCCACACAATGAGTTTTGTGGCTGAGTAGAAAATTGAATCTCATATACGTATACATATAAAGTGAATCAAACCATTCTGATCTTCCTGTGTTTTGGCAATGTCCAGTTACAGGAGGTGATAATTTGGATAATTCTTGCGATGGGAAGGATAAATGTGTCCTTTTGAATTCTCTCTCTTGAAATTTCACACAAAATCAAGTGGATTTACACCAGTGGGTGATAACTGGCCAACTGCCACTTCTACCACAATGGGTGGAGGATTTAATTAAACCCGTGGCTTTATATGTGTCATTTACAAATGGGTAAATATATGGATATTTGGGATGTCTTTATTGCATATGCATAATTATTTAAAATAGAACAGTATGTTCTATCATATATTAATAGATAGGGGACAAAACAGATATGCGTGAGGGAACGGGCGGTGCAGCAGGTTAAACTGGTGAGCCACTGGGCTGTTGATCAGAAGGTCAACAGTTCAAAGGCACATGATGGGGTGAGCGCCCGCTGCTTTGTCCCAGCTCTTGCCTACCTAGCAATTCGAAAGCACACAAATACGAGTAGGTACCACTTCAGTGGGAAAGGCAACAGGGTTCTGTGAGCCTTGGTGTTTAGTCATGCCAGGCACTTGACCACAGAAGCGTCTTCGGACAATGCTGGCTCTTCAGCTTACAAACAGAGACGTGCACAGGCCCCAGTCGGACATGACTAGGGCACACGTGTGGGGGACCCTCTACCTTTTTAATAGAAATGCAACTAGTGTTATGGCTCTTTTAAACTCTTACCAAACATTGAAATGTTTTCGTTTATTTTATCCTTTTTTTAAATTCCTCTAATGGGGTAAGAACTTGAATCTTATTCTTTTTCCAGTAGTCTAATCATTCTATTCTGTTAGATTCTTTTTGAATTTTAACCATATACAATGCACTGTTACTGGAAGGATGTTTGAGATTGTTTTGAGGAAGGAAGGAAGGAAGGAAGGAAGGAAGGAAGGAAGGAAGGACGGACCTGAATTGCTGCAAAGTTGAAGAGCTGAAATGTTGAGGTCGTGGGTAAACACTGTGTAATAAATGGGTGCTTGCAGCCTTTGTTACTGAGCTCAGAGATACTGGCAAGGGACTCCTTTTGCTTCACTGAAAGTGGCACTGCTGACAGAATCTGAACAACAGTACTGAGTCACTGATGCCTTTCCAAAGTTATGTGTACAAGCAGTCACTATAACTTGCTTTATGAATTGTATCGTCTTCATCTTTCCAAGTGCCAGCTATCAGTTTCTAGGGCTGCTGTCGTTTTAATGGCATTGTCTGGCTTCTTTATGAATGCTTGCGTCCCTAGTCATCTTTCAGCCTGCCATTGCTGGCTTAATCTACTTATGATTTATTCCTTTAAGAGTGCCATCTTAAGAGTGAAATGGTTTTCAAAAATGAAATGCCATGTTTTCACTGCTTCTGGGGCAGCCAAAGCAGTTTTCAGTAACTGCTTCTGTTTCCACACTGCTGGCTACATCGGCTCAGCATGAAAACCAAACTCTGAGGAACTGGGTATAACACCCCAAAGGGAAACAAAACCTCAAGCGTACTTAAATCTTCACGTCAGCCCATATAGTAGTACATTTTTATGCATAGTGTGCATTTTGCAATTATTTAACAGTGTGAGCCACTGGATTTAATGATCTTCCTGTGATTTATATGTATTTTTTATTAATTGTGCCAGTTGGAATGAATAGTGGCTAGAGATCAAGCCAGATGTCTTTCTTCTACCCTGTTTTCAAAAAATGAACATTTGATTGCCATGATATCCTTCCTTCCTTCCTTCCTTCCTTCCTTCCTTCCTTCCAAGCAAGGGGCAGTGTCTGGGATATTTAACTCTTCACTCCCCAAACCACATACAGAATGAAATAGTTTTGGGCCCTGTGCATCCCAAGCAACTGACTGCTATTTAATCAAGTGTGCAAAGAATGCAGAGATACATCACAGTCTTACATATAGGAGACAGCTTTTTTTCTGCCAAAGGTCAATTCTCTTGTGGGAAGGAAGCTTTTGGGGGGCACATGCCAGCAGGGCCAAAGCCACTGATGGACAGGACCAGAACTCTTCCTCTTTTTCTGCCACACCATTCTCTCTCTCTCATTCTCTCTCTCTCTTTCTTTTTTTCCTGTAGACTCAGCACCTGCTGGGGAGGGGGCAGATTGCTCTCTCCAGAGGTCTGAGTTGATGACTTGTGGAGGACTTTGGAAATTACGTTAGCAATCAGATGAAGTTCTAGGATCACAGCTTGTCCAGTTCCATTTATACAAATGGATGAAAGACCACATTGATAGCTAGTCATAAGAAAGATGTAGGAGTTTGTGCAATTAACTCTTCGTTAGATTGAACTGTAATAATAGTGAATCAAGGTATGGTCCTATGTAATTTTTGTGCAGAAAATATCTGTCATAAGCCTTTTCACTGAAATTTACACTGCTCTAAAGTACTAGGTTGTCCCTTTTTTGAGAGATGGAATAAGTCCACCTTTCTGTCCTTCCTGCCATTCATTTTCTAGACAAGCTTCTAGTCCTTAGTGGGTCCCTTAGGGTCCTTCTACATATTTCCATTTAAAAATATAATAACAAGATAATAGTTACAGAGGGTGAAATCCAGAGTCATGCTAGTGGAGATCCACTAGTGTGATGGGACTTCCTCCTCCTCTAAACTGCCTTCAGTGCCTTTACCCAATAAAAATGCAAGCATTTTGACTCTGACTGAATAATTCTCATTATCTGTAAATTTAAAATCCCATTGCATCTCACAAATGAGGGTTGTATTTGTTCTCAGCTAAGTTTCTGATAATTTCTTGCCTTTCACATACCAATGATCAGACAAGTTCACTGGCAATACCAAAGCATATGCCAAGATGATCATCTCCTGTGATACCATTGGGCAGGCTGAAGCCATCATTAAAACAAAACCATTGTTGCCTCACGGCCATCTTTTGTTTTGGCGTTGCTTACAAATGCTGTTAGGCCATAAAACTCTGCAGCTGCCAGTGTTAGGTTCTCAAGCTTTGGTTACTGTTAGGTACTGTCTAGAAATAAATTAGGCCAGGTTTGCTGAGTGATTATTAATATGATATGGCACATTAGCAAAGTGTTAAAACTACCTTAAAAATATGAATAGCTCTCAAAATGTTCCACATTTGGCAACATCTCTGTTGCACTTTGAGAACTAATATTGCTAGGAATTTGAAAAGGGTGATTAGGAAGGGAATTGAGGAAAGCTTGAGTGGAAGGATGGATAGCTTTCATAAATGGAAATGATGCAATGTATTTCTCTTCCCATTTATCACTGTACAGTCATGAATAGCAGGGTGTACCTCCCAGAAAAAGGTAAGCAGACTTAAATCCAATTGAAATCACTGTGTGTACGTATGCCCTGCTCTGAGACACTGTGAAGGGCGGGATATAAAAATTATAAATACATAAATATGTTTGTGTGTTAGCATGTAGACCCAGTTTGCATGCATTCTATCTATCTATCTATCTATCTATCTATCTATCTATCTATCTAAAGCTTTTATGTCCCACCATTCACAGTGTCTTAGGGCAGTGATATAATAAATAAGATGCAGCATCAAGTACCTTATGTAACAAATAGTTATGGTTTAATGAACCCATTGCTGGCTGGGCCCAAGTAGGAACAAGCAGCCTCTAGCATGCTCCTCACTCTCACTTTCATTTTACAACCTACAATTAACCCAATGACGTCTGAATCCAAGCATTCTGAGTTGCCTGGGGCTCAAACCTACAGTTTGTTCCTGAGTTAATTCTAAGTTGTTTAACCCTTCAGCAATCCAGAGTGCTTGGGGTCAGAGGTCATGAGAGCAACTTATGATAGGGACAATCATAGGTTACAAAATGAAAGTAAAACTAAGGTGTGCTGACTTGCTCCCATTTGTGCCTGGTATGAACTGAGTCACTCAGTGTTCCACCAGGAGTGGATAGTCTTTAGGCCAGCAGGATCTACTTCTCTGCTTCTTAGTACAGAACTCTGAGGACCACCTAGCTCAGGTGGGCAGCCATGGTTAGACATGAAGGAGTGGCATATGCTCAGCACAGGAATCTGGGATCAGTACTGGAACCAAACTCGTAATTCCTTTCACACTAAAATCTACTTCTGCCTCTTCCATCCCCATGCTAGATTCCTTTTTCTATAGCATAATTTAGAATTAAGATGCTTGTAAATCATCTATGTCAAGAAAACCTTGTTGATCTAAAGATCGCATATGCGCAGTGTTGGAGAAATGAAGACCGACCAGCTGAAGATTTGATCTTGAACAAGATATTGGACTGTGCAGAAATGGATAGACTGACTTTATCTCTTAAGGAAAAGAAGATACAGTTTATTACCAAACATGGGACTTTTTCTTTCAATGGCTACAGAATCGGAACTCTAATATGGGCTGAAATACATAGCATTTGTAGAGAGAAATAAGACTTTGTACACTGTATGCTTGAAGTCTTTGGAATAATTACTTGTTTAGTGAGTAGAAAACAATGAAACTTTGAAACTAAAAGAAAAAAAACCTTGTTGATCTACAGTAGGCCCTTACAGATTTTCTGTCCACTCCTGGTGAATATAGTGTACATATATACACTGTACGATATATTCATTATTAATTTTCAAGGAGCCTGTATAATTGAAAGCCCTATCTTCAAATAAGACACGCTCAATAGAAATGGTGTACTGGGAAATGGTAAAGGTATGAGATCAGTTAGGGAAAGATAGGAATGCAGAGGCAAGATTTTATCAGACATCTAGTTGGAAAATGTAATTTTACATTTGCAAAGGACAAGAATACCAAGGAACTCCCCCACACCTGGAAGTATGAAACAGTTACTGAGGCAAAATCCAGAAAAATAAATAGACACATATACTTGAAATTATATATAACAAGCATAAACTAAAGAACATTTGTTTTAATTTACAAAGTACTAGAAAAGCCAATGGCATTTATAGTGGAGGGTGGTATACTGGAGTCCATCAAGATCTCTGAAGAAGACCAATAGGCAACATAAGGAAAGTGTGATGTAACAAAAAGTGAAAGAAAGTTGGAAATGGATTAGAATGAAATGATGAAAAACCTCTCCAATTTGCAGAGAGAAAAGCTTTGATCCTGTATTGAAACAAGGGAAAACAGACCCTCACCAAATGGCTTCTTATGGCTCAACAGAACAGACGAATTAATAGCACTCCCAGAGAGGATTTTTTTTTTATTATTTCTAACTAAGCCAAGCAGGAATGTAGGGTGAGAAAGATAAAGCATTTTCAACCACTGTTCCAGGCAAGAGCAAACAGCAGTGGTATGGGGCTAAGTTTCCATAGCTGTACCCTCAAGGAAATTCCAGAAATACAGGGCCAATCCATCTCAACCAAGCAGGTCTGGCAGCATTCATTCCTACCAAGAGTAGCCCCTTCGGGAAAACTAAGGAAGTGCCATTTCCCATTTAAGAGCAAACTGTCCTAAATACTTTGCATGACGACAATGAAACATCTATTGTTGTTGAGAAGATCCACCTGGAGCACTGCTAAATATTGAACCCAAATCAACAGATCATTCTTTTTTGCTCCATTGCTGTTGATATAGACATATGGAAATGATAACTGGGAGGGACCCTTCAAAATGATTTATGCTTTTTATACATTATTGGAAGGTATTTGGGTACCTTCAACAGGCTTTGGCATTCATCCGCCAGCCACATGTTCATATAATTTAGAAACTTGTAAACAATTACATAGGAAAATAATCTTTTTCATGAAAGCACTAATTATTCTTGCATGTACTCTATTGAAGATCACACCTTCTTGCTGTTTTCTCAGAAATTAGCCTCAAATATCACATTTTACTGTATCTGAAGATTAAACTCATAACCTTATTGACAAATGGAAAGTTAATAAATTACTGGGTTCAGATGATATCCATTCTAGAGTTTTTATAGAAATCAAGAATAAAATTGCTGACCTTTAAAAATATCTATTAAGTTTCTATTAAGATCAGCCTCTGAACCAAAGAACTAGAAAATGTCTAGTATTACACCAATTTTTTAAAAGTGATCTGGGAAATTACAGGCTAGTTCATGTAATGTCTGTTCCAGGCAAACTGGTTGAAAGTGTTATTAAAGATAAAATTAGTAAGAATATAGAAGGATAAGTTGTGCTGAAAAAGAATCAACATGGCTTCTAGAAAAGCAAGTCCTGGCTCACTAGCATTTTAATGCTCTTTGCAAGTGTCAATACATACATGGATTGGAATAATCTGGTAGACATTGTTTATTTGGACTTCCAAATGTCTTTTGGCAAAGTCTCTCACCAAAGTCCCTAAGCAAACTTAGCAATTGTGGAATAAGAGGGGAGGTTCTCTTATGGATAAGTGACCAGTTAAAGATTAGAAAAGCAGAGACAATAAATGCTAAATTCTTCCAATGGAGGGATGTAAATGGAGGGGGTGGGTGGTCTCAGGAATTTGCATTCTGACCAATGCCTTTCAATTTGTTCATAAATGACCTGGGATTAGTATTAAGCAGGGTCCAATTTTGTTGATGACATTAAGCTATTTAGGGGATAGGGTTAGGGCTATTTAGGGGGAATTAAAACCAAAATGGATTGTGTGGAGTTTGAAATGGATCTCTCCAAACTGGGAAAAGGGGCATCAAAATGGTAAATGGAGTTCAGTGTAAGCAAGTGTAAAGTAATGCACACCGGGGCAAGGAATCCCAACTTCAAGCATAAGCTGATGGGATCTGAGCTAGTAGTGACTGACCAAGAAAGAGATCTTAGGGCTGTGGTAGACAGTTTGATAAAAATGCCAGTCCATGCTAGGTACAAATTAGGAACATAACTGAAAAGTCAAACTACCAATACTGTGATAGCACTTGGAATACTATGCACAGTTCTGGTTGCTATACCTAAAACAGGATACTGTAGAGCTGAAACCTGGGAAATTGTGGGTGGCGCTGGTGCACTCATAGCCCGCTTGTGGGACCCTGTGAGCAGCTGGCTGGCCACCGTGTGCACAGAGTGCAGGGCCGGATGGACCCTTGGTCTGATCCAGCAGGGCTCTTCTTAGGCTCTCAAGTTCCAGTTCCGCGGGTGCTGTTCAGAATTGAAATTAAGTAGGTTGAATTCAAGGAAGAGGGTCTGCAGTCCTAAGACAAGCATCAAATGCTAATGTTTATCTTCCCCCTTGTTTTTCCAGACATTTTAATAATTAAAGCACTACTCTCCAAGGGAAATATTTTAAAATTCATTCAGCTTCTAAAACATTTTCCGTGATATTGTTGTGGGTCATAGTATTCTGGTGTGCCAAGTAAAAAAAATAAAAGTACTCTGTTCCTGGAGTTATGAAGTGCCTGCTGCTTGATAGTGTTTCCTTAATGGTCCATTAGGATAGTCTTTATTTAAGGGCAGCTTGCCAGATACTGGACTGGCCATGCACTCAACAGGACATGGCTGCCAATATTGGCTCTCTGACAAGTATATCCATATGATGCACATGTTCTAACTATCTGCTGGCCAAGTTCCTGCTTTGCATTTTTAAGGCATGCAAAGAAGAGGGCAGCAACTTAACAATGAACAGAATTACAACTCCATCCTATGCTTAGTCTCAAATCCGTGTACATAGAAATTCAGTGTCATCAACTCCAATTTGCAAATTGGGAGGGGAACTTAGGTTGAGAGTGTCTTGCCTAGAGATCTCCTAACAAAGGTGAGATTCAAATCAGGGACTTCTGGATTTGTGACTCAGAGAGCTATCCTGTTTCTTCCTGACATCATCTGGGACACATTACGATTCTCTGGAGAACCAGCTCTGAGATCCTCTGACCTTTGTGCTTGGACTCCAAAAGCTGAGCCTCTTTCCTGTCCCCTGCAGCTTGTGTAGAAAAAAATTCTGCTTGCCCCCCCACCCCATTGCAAGTGGCCCTCAGAGGGGGACAAAAGCACATGCCATGGGTGGGGAGGGGAAAGTTGCTGTCCCAGCCTCCTCCCCTCCCAATTCCTGGAATGGCCCTCTGGATAAAATGCAAGGCATGAGGTATGGCTGTAGTACAGACCACTGCAGCTTCACCACACCATTGGGAACGTGGCAGGTTCAGAAAGAGGGTAAGCATTAAACTAAATGAAGGCCAGAAAAAATACAGGGACATGTCTTGTCCATCCCTGGAATCTAACAAACTAGGATAGATAGATAAGTAGATAGATAGACATGAAAACATGGGTATAGAGAAAACAATGAGAGCTATGAGAAGGGCAATGAAGCATCTTGCAACTCCTAAGAAACACAGTGTTTGAAACTGCAAAGAAAGAAAAAGAAAGAAAGAAAGATTAAACACCATCTTGCAAAATGTGCAATCTGCTTAGTTTGCTAGAAATTTAAAGCATGTGGTTGCACGCAGAATGACAGGGTCCAAAATGAAGCCATAAGCCATGAAACCATGTGGTGGGAAATGCATGGCTTCTCTTACGAATCCTTCAGAAAGCATGTGTGTATGTGTATTCAAATGGTTCTGTTTAGAGCTTATAAACAAAAGGCATCTCTCCGGGTTGTATTATTAGTGTGTGTTGGAGATTCTGGGATGCACATGACATCAAAGCGGCTATTCTAATGAATTTCCTTAGCATTCCTTGGCTCTAGGAACATGCTCCATCTGAGTAAACAATACTCTAGTTGGCTGCTGTTGTAGGGAATCTGGAGTGATTAAAAAGCTGTGGGGGGTGGTTGGGAGGGTAAAATAAAGAGAAGGTTTTTCCTCCACTGCTTCAAGGTTATCAAATATGCTACTATGGTTATGCTGTGAAAGGGTCTCTTCGAACGTTAAACATTGCACAGTGTCTCCCATACTTCTTACTTTTTTTGAATCAGGCTTGGATGCATACTTATAGCATCTTCAGAGGAGCCCATCCTCTGTGTTGCTTGGTCCACTCAGTTCAATAGAAGCAAGCCCGTAAAGTGGCTCATGATGAGATTAAATGTGCAGTCTCCTCTGAGGGCAGGTCATTCCATGAGAGCAAAGGCACCAGTCTCAGGAGATGTCGTCCACTCATTTGCTTTCAGGTGAGGAGGAGGTTGTACCAGAAAAGTACGACCAGAATCACAAGAGAGGCAGCATGTTCTGTGTGTCAGTAATGCTCTTTCTCAGAACCCTTTTCAGGAGTTTCTTTCCCCTATCACACTGCCATTACTTTCACATCACACAGACAGATTTGCTGAGCAAAAAGCACAATCCCTATGCATGTTAGACAGGGTTGCTGGGAGTTGTTGGACTTTTTGGCCTTTATATGCCTCAGCTTGGGCCTAAATCCTGTTATCTTGCCTCTGGTGGAAGATGGGGGTGGGGTGGGGTGGGTACCTGGGGAATGAGCGTATTCTAATCACCACACTGTTACTGTTCTGCTGTTTAGAGAAAGCCAGACAGTGCTGCCTTTCCAGAGAGAGATCTATCAGCATTGACTAGTGGTTAATATAAAGAGACTCCTTGAGAAGAGACACTCTATTCAAAAGAGACACTGTATTCTCAGATAATGAACATCTGGCAAGCCTGCTTCCCCTAAACATGTGGGAGTGGGTGGTTCTTGAGGCTTCCTGGTTTAACCAGCACAGGACTTGGGCTGAGGAATTGCTTGGGATCCTGGGGCCAAGTTTGGCTCCCAGTCACCCCCCAGGGTCTGGAGAATATCAGTAGCTGGGACTATCCTGAAAACCCACTCTGCTTCTTCCTTGAAGAGCCATCCCTTGACATCAAAGGGGTTCCTTTCTTCCTACACCGAAAGAGAAACCATGCCTCTCTCCACAAGAAGAAAGGACTCCTCTGTATGCTCAGGAAGCTGCAGAGCAATTGCACGGAGAGGCCCAGAGAAAGGGACTCCTCATGCTGCCTTTCCCTAGCACTGGGAGAGGGGAGAGGCCTGAGAGGGACCCCAGCCGTTGGATGAAGAGCCTCCACTGCCAGAAGACCTCTGTGTCCAATGTATGGGATGTGCAGGCAGATTAGTTCTGTTTGGAGTTCTTGATAGCATCATTTTGTTTACAGTCAAGCACATATGGGTAGCAGGCCCCTTCAGACCTTGCTGTTCAATTACAGCAAGGTCAGAAACTAAGGGGGTTTGGATACTGGGGGCAGGGCAGCATGTGCAGCATCCCCAGAAATACTTTTAGCTTGCCTGTGTTCAGCCAACTTCTTGAACAGAGCTATTATTTCCAGATAACCTGGATTAGTAAAACCAAACATGCTGCTTGCATTGCTTCCCTGTGTGCTATTTGGGCATCCTTATAACTGACACCAGATTTGAGTGCAGGTGCCCCAGGACATGGTGCTCAGGCAGCATCTGTTTTGGGCTGCCTGCTCAGCTATCCACTCAGCAGCCAAAATAAAAGCAGATCTTCCTGGTAACTCTGGCAACACTGACCTGCTTGGCCAGCACCTTGTGCGCAGCATCAAGACTCAGTCAATGGATGCATGATTGTGGTCAGATCCATATATGCGAATGTAACATCTTTTATGACTGGGTAACTCATGCATGTGTGGACATGGTGCATGTGTTGCGAATGTCGGGGGGGGCATTCTGAAGTTGCAATGTCGGGGGGGGGGGCATTCTGAAGTTGAGCAAAAAGAGGGGAATGCTAAAGAGGCTCCTTGCCAGGCATTGCCATTTGATCCATGGTCAGATTTGGTGCAGCTTCCAGTCTAGTGCTTTTGTGGTTTTATGGCCCTACATGGATTAAAGGAAGAATAGAAAGGAGATGTGGAGTTCCGTTAAGGAGGACCTCTCCCCTCTCCTCCCCTCCCCTCCTCTCCTCTCCCCTCCCCTCCCCTCTTCTGGGAAAGGCACCTTTTTGCGTATGCTCCTGAATGCAAATAGGCCACTTGGTGCCAGCACACAAAGATGCAAAATCAGAGTGTTTGGAGCACTTTGAAAGATATTTGGGCTCAGGCTTTAGTAAATCATCAGGGCAAGAAAATGTGCAGCAGTCAGGCCATAGTTGTCAGCCAACAGATCTGTCCTGATGCAAACTACTTGTGTGCTGGAGCATTTTTTGATATTACGGTGATTGCTGAAGGCATAGCAAAAAAAAAAGGTGGCTTCCTGAGTGACAAAGATCCTTATACGCTCATGCCAGCCTTGATAAGTCACATATTGCTCATTTTTTTAGCCTTGATGGTGAATGAGATTGAAAGTATGAGTTCTAAATTAAGGTGGCCTCTAGAATTCATATATCTAACATGCATCCCATTTTGTCACAACTGAAAGCAGACATCAGACCATGTTGTGACATTTGATCAAGGAATAGTGCAGAGGTACACACAGTCAGATGGAGAGTTGATTCACACATTACAACGGGGTGTTTAGTCACTGATGGGAGTGAGCATGCATGCTACCTCCAGGGCACCCTTTGCTTCTGCTTTCAATGGACAACCAATAATTGCCCTAGTCATGGGTTATCAGCATGACACCAGAACTCAGACCTTCTGGTTGGTGTGTGGGGTGTGTGTACTCTTCTGAGCATCACCTCTTTGCCCCATATGTGACAACAATTTTGCTGTATTCTGGATTGGCAAATATGTGAATTGGCATTTGGGTTTCAGACCTCTCGTTGGCTTCGTTCGCTGTTTCTGTTCTAAATTTATTTTCTCTGGACCTCATCAGTTTGCCTTCTGTGAAATATGTGTTAGAATAGAAACCTATGGTTTCAAAAGAGCGCTTTAATGTTTTGGGAGTTTAGACCCTTGTCTCTGCATTGTCCTTGGGTTCTCAAGCAAGTTACCTTTGCTTTAGTCTCACCAGATTGCTTCCTGGAAACTGGCCATGCCCATCATGGCAGCCATTTTATCAATGGAAAAGCCCTCCCCCAGCAGCCATTTTTTGAGAAAAGACCCTACAACTCAAAATTCCAAATGTGCCCATCAGCCCAAAATGTTTGGAAACCCTTGTCTGAAAGAACATTGACAAGTCTGATAAGCTAAAAAAAATTCTCACTCATCCCAGAGCAAATAGAGAACTTACTGCATCTTCTGTTTCCAGGTAACAACCTGGCTTGGATCCAGGCTATTTGAAAGACCATATTTTCCCTGTTCTCCCCAGTTCTCAGTTCATCTGGGGAGGCTCTTCTTTTGGTCCCACCATGCTCACAGGCACTCTTGGTGAGCATGTGGGAAACGGCCTTCTTGGTGGTTGCCCCAAGGCTCTGAAATGCCCATTGTAGGAAGGTAAGGTTGGAGCCTTCTCTGTTGGGTTTCCAAAAGCGGACAAAACTCTTTAAGAATGGCTTTTGAGTTTGTCCTGGTTTAGTTTTATTCTTTATATTGTTGCTTAGTGTTTTTAATCTGGATATCTATACTATTTTAATATCTAATTGATTTAATTATATTTTAACTTTTGTATATTTGTGAATGTTTTAACTGTATGAATTTTAATGTTGTAACCTGCCTTGAGCCCCAATCATTGGGAATAAGTGGAATATAAATAAATATATTAAAATTAATAGCAGCCATAATCTCTAAACTGTTCTTGTATAAGAAAACCAAAGTATTATCACACTTTAAAATCCTTAATTTTACTTTGCAAAGGTCTTAGTTCTAAATGAGACTTCATCTGAACTTGTGCTCCCATAATAGAAGTTCTTTACTCAGAAAGAACTTCTATTGAATTCAGGGCTATTTCTCCCAGCTATGCTGGTATAGGATTGCAACATAAATGCCAGATCTTGCCATCAAGTTCTTTATTAACCTGTAGCACTTGTATAAGGAAATGTATTCTTCTCTTTGGAATCAACATAATGGGGTACATTCATGAAATTTTGCAATATCCAGAAGGAGGATGTTTACTATCAGAGCTTTTGAGTTTATCTACACATTTTCTTGAGACTTCAAGAAGGAAAACAAAACCTTTAAAGGGGAGATGGAATCCAAAGGGAAATTGGAAATTCTCAAAAGCATCAAAATATATATAAATTATCAAAAGAGAACAAAGATGTGTTTTATTTTTCCTCTGCAAAAATCCTCTCCCCAGGCTATTACAATACATTACATAGGCATGATCAATATATTTTGAGCTTGAGAACCAAAGTACTTTGGAATAAATTAGACTGGAAGGAGAAGAAACAAAGAACAAATTAACATGATTTTAAACATTGCTTAAATTTTCATGAACTTGGACCTTGAAATGTTGTGATGAGCTCCCAGGAGCCTGTGCTAATATTTGCCAATAATTAAGGGTTGCACTTTCATGTTCCATCTGACATTAAAGGTTGGGAACCAGCCCTGGATTTACTGTCTTTACATATCATAGAGATATATCTTTTTTTAAAAAAATGTTTATTTTCTGAATTATTAATGAAAGCCCTTAAATGGCTCTATTACATTTTATGTGTTGACTTGTTCCTCCACCTCTTGCTGCTAATTTCCTAATGCTTGAATATTTAAAAGTGGCATCCTCTCCCGAGTCCTGCTCTCCTCCCAGCTTAACAGTAGTTTATGCAGAAGGAATGGCAAGCCTAAACCCTGAAGTATCCCACTCTTGGGAGTTTTCCAAGATTGTACTCTGAAGTGTCTTCCGAATCAAAGGCCCATGCCAAACTGCAGCAGTTCCGCCCTTTTAAATGGAGCAATACACCCTCAAACAAGAGGTCACTCATAAAATTGGCAAAGGGGACCTTCTGGCTAGAAACCCTAATTTCAAAGATATTATTTCCTGTTTTAATATTTTTCCATGCCTTTTGTCCACAGATGGGGGACATGTAGACCTCCAGGTGTTGCTGATCTGTAAGACCCATCATCCTTCACCACAGGCTATGCTGGCCAGGGTTTAGGCAATTGCAGTCCTCAACATCTGGAGGGCCACATCTGGCTGGGAATGAGAAAGATGGCTGTTTTGGGTGCTTGTTCTAGTGTCCAAAGCAGCCATCTTTCCCACCCAACAACACTTTCCTCACACCTGCTCTAGTCCATGGCTTATCTCTTAGGAGAGAAGCTCATTTCATAACTGCCATGTAAAAGCAGCACTACCTTCCAGTGTCTTTCTCCTATCTATGACCCTTGCTCATCTTTCAAGTTTTTCAGCTGCTGGGAAGAGCGGAATTACTTTTCATGGCAAGGATATGTTAAATAAGTTGTTGGGTTGACTATAAGAATGGAGTTCTCATACAGTGTGCATTTTTCAAATAGATGGCTATCCGGGCCTGGCTTTTCTCTGAACCTGAGTGTTCCAAAACAAGTGTGGTGTAAGGACGGAAAATATACTGTGTAACCATGTGGTTATGATGCTTTTGTGCTTGAACTGAACTGCAAGTAAGGATTCTCTGTCAAATGGAAGGTCTTTGTTTCCTGATTTTATCTCCCCATCTAAACCAGCCTCCCCCAACCTGGTGCCTGCAACTCTGTTGGACTACAACTCCCAGCATTCTCCCTCCAGGAGTTCTAGTCCTACTTATGTGGAGAACTCCACGCTGGTCTAAATAATATTTGTTAATGTGCAAATATTTGTACCAGCTCTTCTCTTTCTTGAGGGTGCCTCTAAGCAAAGCGAAAGCTCTTTCAGGTCAATGCATTTTGCTCAATAATACCCTAGGCAAGTCTGAAGTGTCAAAGTCTTGTTGCTTAGTTACAGCTAGACAGTATCAAACAAAAGAAATGATTATTTCTTCCCTTCCTCTTCTTTCTGGGAATCAATTTTTCCATGTGATCCTGTTGTCTGAGTAGCAGGTGTGACTGCAGGGGCACATGATGTTCCAGACCACTGTGATACCAATGACCTTTGATCCTCTCCTGCCCACAGTATCAAATAAAACCATTTCCCCATGATTACCCCCGTGAGGTTCCTTTCCCTGTAAAAGGAGGCCTAGGTTGTCCCCTTCCTTCAAGTTCTCTTTCAGGAAGTAATTTGGGACTCAACTGTATAATTACATGCACACACACACACATACACATGTGTAAGAAACCCAAGTAACTCAAATATTCACTTCAAAGCTGTAGCAGAAGCAGGGATTTGAGGTAGATGGGTCCACCCGTCCCTACTCTGAGGCTTCTCCACATATTTTATTTTGTGGATACTATCTAGGAACCCCACAAAGAGGGAAAGGGGAATCCAACTGAGATTAGAGCAGCTTTCCCCAACCTGGTGTCTTCCAAATAAATGTTTTGGATTTCAGCCCCAGTCAGCATGGCCAATGATCAGGAATACTGGGGTTGTACAAACAATCTGAAGGAGGCCAGGTTGCTGTCTCTTTATTTATTTATTTAAAAAATTTCTATGCCGCCCCATTCGCTGAAGCCTCGGGGCGGCTCACAAATTTTGCTTTGACCTAAGGAGTAACAGGGGACTGCAGGTGGTGCAGTGGTTTAAACCGCTGTGCTGCTGGGCTGGTTGATCGAAAGGTCGCCAGTTCAAAACTGCACAACGGGATGAGTTCCCGTTGCTCTGTCCCAGCTCCTGCCAACCTTGCAGTTCGAAAGCATGCAAATACAAGTAAATAAAAAGGTACCACTTCGGTGTTTAGTCATGCCAGCCACATGACCACGGAGACTGTCTGCGGACAAAAATGCTGGCTTCCTCGGCTAGGAAACGGAGATGAGCACCGCCCCCTAGAGTCAGGCATGACTGGACTTAATGTCAAGGGGAAACCTTTACCTTTACCTAAGGAGTAACAACTAGTCCTTTTCGGGGCAATGAACTCTTGACAACTAGAACTATACAGGAGACAGAGCTGGTTCCCTGGTACATCACTGAGCACTGCTTAGCTAGAGTAAGCACTTCACTACAGGTATTAGTAAAGTCTGAGTTCTTATGATGTTCTCTACTGAATGCATACATTTACTTTTAAAAACAAGTATCCCTACTGTTGCTTTATGTCTGCTTCCTGGGATTTTTTTAAGCTTCAAAGAGAAGGCTTTCTCAGTGGTAGGGCCCTGCCCCCCCACTGAAACCCAGCTGGTGCCAACACTGCCATCTTTCTGGCACCAGTTCAGAACTGCCCTCTACTCCCAGACATTTGGATTGATTCCATAAAGGAAGCCTCAACCTTGAATTTGCAAGATGTGAGCAGGGCGGTCATGGAGAGGACATTTTGAAGGGTGCTCATTTGCAGGGCCACCATAAGTCATAGACAGCTTGATGGCACATAACAGTACTAGCACAGGATGGGACACCTATGTCAGTCCTCTCAGGAACATGTCTACTATTTCTATTGAAATTGTTTTTAGCTTTTAAATTGTTTTAAAATTTGTATGTTGAAATGGTATGTTGTATTTTATTATCTGTATTTGTGGTTTGTAATTTTATGGATTGTTATGAAGTGCCCAGTGAACTTCAGCTGTTGGATAGTATAGAAATGAAATGAAAAAGGATATCTTTGCCATATGTGCATCTGTTGCTTTGGTCTGAAGCTACTGGCCTGCTGGCTCTGACATGGTCCCAAGAATTCATGGGTTGAACAACCCATGAACTGGCATTACAAGTGAAGTGGGTCATAGATTGTTCCAAAGCATTACTGTATCTAGAAGGGTGAGGCTGGAGCTGGCAGGGTCATATGAGAGAAGTTGGTCCTTTATCTATCCTAGCGGTACAGGTACTTTTAGTTTTAATTTGGATTTCAATGGTCAGAAGCAGAACTAAATACTTTTTTTCAGTTTGAATTGAGCTTGGAAACTATCTAGAAGCCAGCGAATACCTTTGAACATTGGTATGATATGTTCATGGCCTTAAGTACCAATTCACAATCTGGTTGCTGTATTCTGTTAACATTTTCAGACATTTTTCAAAGGCAACCCAAGCCCTGCCTACATAGTAGTGTAGCCTAAATGTTATTGCAAGTGAGATAGCTATGGCCTGGTCAATTCTCTCACACAGCTGATGCACCAACATTTATTGGTAAACGGCTTAATGAGCTACAGATGCTACTTGTGCATCCAAACTGAATCCAAAAATGCCTCCTGACTATAAACCCAGTCATTAAAGGCAGGTGCAAACTGCTCTAGTACAGGTCAAATACTGCTTACATGTTTGGGTAACTCATTTAATTTGTTCCGACACTCATCCTGGCATCATGTTTTGATTTGTTTTTAAATGGTATCTGACAACAGCCAGGAGCATGAGAATTGCCCCTGGTAGGACTGCAAAGCGGTTAGCAACAGTGACAAAAAGCCTGAGCATGAGATATTTTCCATAAAATCTTCCTCCTTTGCCCATATGCACAAACCAGAGCTTTCCTTATGAGCTAAAATCATTGCTGAGGAATGTTTGGCTTTGCCTGTTTGTTCTCCAGCCACCTGATGGATGCAATCTGGAGTGCCGTCAGCATTGTGACTTGGTGGAGGGTGGAGCTGCAGGACAGCATGCATGTATACATGCAGCATGTCATAGTCCTGCTGTGAGCATGGAGTCAACATGGAGGTGCCTGCCCTATAAAGAAGCTCTGAGAGTGAGTTTCACTTTGTGATCTCAGAAGTAAAGCTGCTGCATCTTTCTCCACTCCCTCTATGTAGACTGGATATACAGCAGAATTACCATATCTGAACAAGAATTCACAATACTTACCTTGTAAAACCCAAAATGCAGTGGCAACACTTTTGGTGGATCATCTAGTTATGCCCCTTGAGTTTGTTGGGGCTGCCATAACACTCCTTTTGAAGTTACTCACACACTTTTTTAGTGCTGTTTAGACACAGCACAAATTAGGGGCAGTGTTGCAGTCATCAGGCAAAACATGAGAAAGCTGTTAATTTTATTGCATTATTAACCCAACTTTCCTCCGAGGAGTTCAGGTTCATTTTAGTTTACTCTGAGGTTAGTATTCTCGTCTTCATATTCCTACACTCTGCGCACATGGAGAGGGAGTGGGAAGGCACCCACCTGGCAGGGATGAGATTCTTCTTGAAAATTTTGAACTGGAAGATTTTCTGGAAAAATTTACCCATGCTAACGAAATTAATTACGCCCTGAAGTAGTATTCCCCAACCTTGTGCATGCCAGATATTTCGGACTACAACTTCCAGCATTTTTAACTACCAGCCATGCTGGCTGAGGCTGATGGGATTAAAGTCAACACATTTAGAGCGTACCATATTAAGGAAGACTACACTACAGAGTAATCTAATTTTGTATATTTATTTTACTTCCATTTAGTAAACAACAAAGCTTCAAAATTACCCCATGTTAATTTGGTGCCAGCAAAAGTTAGATCTCACATGTTTTGTACTACTTTAACTACTAGATGCTCTTGCCAGCATTGCCAGCATCCAATAATGCCGTGAGTTGAAGTTCAAAGCATGTGGCATTCTTTCTGTCTGTCCCTGCTATATGCCACACATATTTGATCTGAAATATCTGAGAAAGAAAATGAACACACACTTGGGATGTAATTCTTTTGCCTCCCGACATTAGGGAGGGGGCACAGGTTGGGTCCAAGTCTCAGTTCCAGCCTTCCATTCCAAGGTTAGAGCTAGGACTCTGGTCTGATTGGGTCGTCTTCTGTCCTCACAACCATCACAGTTCTTTCCACACCAGCTGCATTCCAGAGATGGAAGACCATCTTTGGAGCTGGGTGTGGGGGAGCTGTCCAAAAAATTTGAAGTGCCTCAGCCTCTTGTCATGAAGAAAAGAATATTTGGATGGCCAAAATGGAACAACTAAAAGTTCTGGAGGTTGAGGGCGGCACAGAAGCAATTCTAGCCTCTGCACTCCCTCCTCTGCCATGGGATGCCTGCAGTCCTCCAGGTTCAGAGGTTTAGGGAAGCCACACTGGATGGGAGCCCTGTGAATGCAGCCCTAGGCATTTTTAGGCAGAAAAACGCCTGCCACCCTCTGCATTCCTCAGCCAGCACAGCTTTTTTTCTGTCAAAGTATACCTAGGATTGCCCCCTTTGCGTGATTTAAATGTTATATTGTGTTGAATTTTGTATTAGAATACTTGTACAAAGACAAGAACGTGCAACCCCTTAGACTCTTTAAATTTAGGGGGGTGGCAGGGGAAACAAAACTACTGACAATTATTGACAAGCTAATAAGTTACATCAACCGAAAGAACTGTGTATGATACGCTGACAACCACTCATCTGCAATTTTTAAAGTGCCAAGCTAGGTTTATTTGGTTTGTTTGGCCCTGGTTTACACATTACAGAAAAATAGTAATTGATGATATAGTCATTATTGATTTTGCCTGATCTGTAACTAATCTGAAATGCTATAATGTTAGTGTTTGTTTGGGTTGCTTCTTAGTGTAATTATGTACTTAATTGGCATATTAATATGCTTTCTTTTATTGCTCTGAACCTTCCAGACAGCTTCAGCTGAATTGAATTTAAGCTGTTACATGGAAATGTACTAGATGTTGGCAATGATCTTGGGACTTGACTCATGCTGCATTTGCAGTTAGTGTCCGGTCATAGTCGCTACCCACAGGCCTTCCCCATGACTTCTCTCTGTTTTGCTAAAAGCAAGAATGGATTCTGTCTGAGCACCTCTGCGGGTGTATATATACTGCAGGCATATAAGAATTGTATGTATGATGAGGAACTACAGTAAGAGCAGCGTTCCAGATAGTACAAATCCAGCACTCTCATTTTGGGCCAAACACATGCAGACTGGATGTGGGATCAGCAGATACGATCCTGCCTCCCTTCCACACGCACATTAAGTGTCTGCAGGGGTGCAAGGTCAGAACAGAGCTAAATGGTGACCTGCTGAGCTTTTTGGCTTGGTGGGGAACCAAGTGCTAGAATGCCTGGCATCACCACCCAGGACGACATGCTCTCAGTTTCTTCTCCTTAACCACAGAATAGAATCATAGAAGAGTATTATTATTATTATTATTATTATTATTATAACATTTCTATGCCGCCCCTTGCCGAAACCTCGGGGCGGCTTACAACACGGTAAAATACATTGAAATACAATAGCACATAATAAATTACCATTAAATACAAAAATACAAAAAATACATTGATTTACAAATATAAGATTAAAATTATCAGTATAAATTAAGAGTAGAGTAGGAAGGGGCCAGAAGGCCATCAGGTCCAACCCCTTGCTATTGCAGGTCACTAGGTTACACCATCCCATTCAGATGACTGTCCAGACACTCTCTGAATGTCCCTAGTGAGGGAGAGCCCACAACTTCCCCAGGTAATAGCTTCCATTGTCATATTGCTTTGACAGTGAAGAAATTCTCCCTGGTGTCTGGTCTAAATCTGTTTTGTTTTGTTAGTTTTTTTTAAACATAAGTCCATAGTTCCGTGTCCTGCACTCTGGAATGAACAAGAAGGGATCTTGTCCTTCCTCTTTGTGACAGCCTTTCGGGAAGTTTAACTCTAGAAAAGCTACTCATGACTACCAAAGACTAACCTGCAGTAATTTTGCAACAAGTCCATACACAACACTGGCCAATTCTCTATCCAGACAACAGTGTTTCAAGACAAATAGCGTCAGCCATACACGGATGGGCCCCTTAGTTGTTCATCCTCTAGGAGGACTTGCCATGCCATGCCAACAATATTCTTCTGCATTGTCCCACATAGGAAGAACAGGTTGGTCTTTATGTGAAAGAAGAAACAGAGACAAACCTGACATTAAAAAGGCAGCGTTCAGAAGACAATGGGGGAGCTGAGCTGTGCACCAGCCATACCAATGGAGGGCATGCTGCTGGTGAGCTGAAAGCCTTTATTGCTGAACAGCAATACTTCAAAGGGAGACTCCCGTATGAAATGGCTGGACTAGAATTAATCAGTTCTGTTTAAGGTCTCAATAACAACAGTAGTTTTCTTTAGAGGGATTAAAACAACACCACAAAATTAGGAAGTTTGTGTTATCCCCTGTTATGGATTTACTGTACTTACCTTGTATACATTTACATTTTCTATGGGATGCTGACATACCAAATGTACTCTTCAAGCTCTTTTATCTGTTCTGCTTATATATTTGTTTTGAGATTCTGATTCATTAATTTGATGGAGAGGGCTCTAATCCACAAATGTGCATGCCACAAATACATCTCTTAAGGTGCCACAAGCCTCTTCTGCTTTGCTTTTAAAGCCAAGAGACATCTGATTACATACACACGACTGCACATCATGGCTGCAACAGTAATTCTTCTTACTTTTTTGTATGATTTTAAAAACAAACAGTACAGCAAAGAGGTAGCAAGTATCTATAACCTGAAGTGAGTTAACAGTTTAAAATGTACAAACATGAGTTTTGATCTTGGTTTATTACACAGTAGAGAGCACATGTTAATTTAGTTTCTTCTAGATAAAATGGGCTGTTTCAAATAGTCCCAGACATTTTTTTCCCCTTACCAGTCATATTTCGGCTACTTACATAAGGAAGACAAACGGGCTTAGCAAAAGGGCATTTCCCTCCAAAGAAGCAAGCTGCAGGCCACCCAAGAGGCAGACTGGAAAGTTAGCACAAGACTTCACTCAGCCAGAATGCAGTAAGCTTAGAATGTGAGAAAGGAACTGTGCATACAGTTGATAACCTGCCATCTCCTATTATGACATCCCAAATGCAATCCTTTACCCACTTACTTGGGATTAAGCCCAGTGAACTCAATGGGACACATTGTCTAAATACACATGTATTTTACTTCAAGAGCCTTGTAAAGGGACGGTCTGTGAGCAGAGGTTTGCCTTTCTATCACGATATCACAGCAGAATATCAATAGCTGCATTATCTGTAATCTACATCCAGGCAGAAACTAAATCTCCAGATGTTTTGGATTTTGGTTCCCAGAAGCCCTTGCCAGCATGGCCAATGGCCAGAAATGTTGGGAGGTGAAGTTCTAAACTGTTTGGGGTACTTTCTGTCCATCCCTGTCCACACTACAGTTGTCTCCTATGCCCAATAAACACTACTTAAAAGAGTCGCCACATGGCTACAAAGATGTGTCTTTTGTTGGCCACATGGCCAAGAGTGATGTCAAGGGAGGATCTGTGACCATTTTTGTGGTTTGATGTCTTTGAAAGTTTAGTGAACTCTTATACAAACTCCCCCACATGTCATTGAACTGTGCTATGCTCCAAGAGGACCTTTTTCATGTTAAAGCAGCAATAAATACATTTAGTTCTGCACAATGTACATATTCCTTCTGCTAACTTAAAACGCATATAGGGCTACTTTTTCAGTGAACACACAGCCAGCCTTCTGGAGAGGAAATCTGCGAGTTTCCTCTAGAATGTTGAAAGCTTTCATGTGTTCAGCGGGAGAACTTGATCCTGTTAGGCCGAAGACTCAGACCGCCTTTGTTTCTTATATTTGCGGGTGGGTGAGAATTTGACAGCTACAACTTCACAAGCTAGCAGTGATATCTCTATCCGGTCACCACACCATTCAAGAACATAATATACATGTCACTAGAGATAGATTGTATGTATGTATGTATCAAGTAGATTTATATACCACTTACCATGTTTAAAAATATCTCTGGGAGGAGAAAATGAAGGCAGCGTTTTCTCGCCGTTTTTTTCCAAATGTTCCGGCATCCTCAGGTTCTAAGCGCCTGTGAGAATTCAGCAAGGTAGGTAATAAATGCAGGAAGCAATAGGACAGGAGGGGGAATTCTTTTGGTTCTAAAATATGCTAAGACATTAACAGCACCTGGTGTGCTGAGAGCTAAAACTGTGTTATCTTCTTGCAGGTTCAGAGAACTGTCTTGAACAGAAGCTGAAAATACCCCGTCGGAGGTGTCAGCAGCCCAAAGTGCTGAATAGCCCCGAGGACAACATGTATTATAACCAGTTAAATGTGAGTTCAAAGTGGCAATAAAGCCATTTTACTGGCTTTGTTTCCAGTTAATAATTTTGTTATTAATACCTGTTCCAACCCCTCCAGCTCCACCCCACACCCCACGGCCCCCTCCCCATGACGTTCTTCAGCTCTCATCTTGAACATGTGCTTATGCTCTTTATCTGTTGCTTTCATGTCAGGATGTCTGCCTTCACGGTGAATAATTGATGTGGTTTATCAAAGACGAGCAAGATGCATGCTTCATCAGGCTCGCTTGAGCCCTTTGATCAAAAAAATTATGCTGTGACTTCTGATATTATCAGCATCTGCTTGCATTCAACACAAAATCACTTTGAATTAAAAATTAACGACTTGCTGCTTTGCTTTGACTGTGTGTTCTTGGCCCTCTCCACAGGGAACTCTAGAATATCAAGGGAGCAAGAGGAAGCCAAGAAAACTTGGGTAAATATCTATCTTCTTAGTTCTAAGCAACTGTAAACAGAAGAAGTCCTTTGTGATATTACAGAAAATGCAAAAACTTTCTAGAGACATTTCTCAAAATAAACTCAAACCTATCCCTGTATAGCAACTTTGGGCATTTTGCTGCAGAAGCAAATGGAAAACTTGCATCTAATGTGGCCTGTATCACTGTGGGAGCTGTCATTTCAGGGGCTGAGGGGAAGATTCTTCTCAACAGGATGCAGGAAAACATTTATTTGCCTTTGTTTACAGTGGGCTTGAGACTGTTGTTAGCCGCGAAGTCGTGTCCGACCCATCGCGACCCCATGGACAACATTCCTCCATTCTTTCCTGTCCTCCACCATCCCCCAGAGTCCACTCAAGCTCACACCGACTGCTTCAGTGACTCCATCCAGCCACCTCATCCTCTGCCGTCCCCTTCTTCTTTTGCCATCTATTGTTCCCAGCATTAGGCTCTTCTCCAGGGAGTCCCTCCTTCTCATTAGGTGGCCAAAGTATTTGAGTTTCATCTTCAGGATCTGGCCTTCTAAAGAGCAGTCAGGGTTGATCTCCTCTAGGACTGACCGTTTTGATCGCCTTGCGGTCCAAGGGACTCGCAGGAGTCTCCTCCAGCACCACAATTCAAAGGCCTCAATCCTTCATCGCTCAGCCTTCCTTATGGTCCAGCTTTCACAGCCATACATTGCAACTGGGAGAACCATAGGCTTGACTATACGCACTTTCGTTGGCAGGGTGATGTCTCTGCTTTTTAGTATGCTGTCTAGATTTGCCATAGCTTTCCTCCACAGGAGCAAGTGTCTTTTAATTTCTTGGCTGCAGTCCCCGTCTGCGGTGATCTTGGAGCCCAGGGCTTGAGACTTGTCATGGGCTAAGAGGCTTGTGGAAGCAGATACCTGCAAGCTGTGAGCACAGACACCACCCCCGGAGCAGCCATCCCCCTGTTCCCTGCATGGACGAGAGACAGGACAGAAAGTAGTGGCACCCCAAATGAGGCAGTCCTTGTCCATTCATTCCTGCCTCTTGGCTAAGAGCTGCTTTATATGTGATCTTGTCCTTTTAACCCAGAGGCAATATTCTTGAAGGGAAAATGGGATGCATTGCCACTGATGAAGTGTCTCCTGTTTATTATCCAGCAAGTCCCCGAATCCATCCCCCGAAAGCATGCTAAAAACATCATACATATGGCGGTGGTCATGAGGATGATGATTTAACCTGAGCCCTCAAAAGCCACCCCAGATAAACTGATCTCACAGTGCTTCCTAAATACAATTCAAGTTCATATCATGTAAGTGGCTTATGTTAGGATGAGCATATTCCAACCCCAATGTTCCCACGAACGTCCCGTAACAATTTTATTGATTCTTTATAGGGGGGACGTGTTAGCAGTAAGTCCCATTGTTTTCCTCCTGTCCATAAAACGCAAGACTTCTGCTACAGAACAATGCCATGTGTATGGTGACCTCTTCATGCTATTTCAAAACAATCATTGATGCCGCTTTGCAAATAGTAAATAACTAAACTGTCGTGCAAGTGGAAGGGGCCTCCATCCACAGAAGGAGGGGATCCAATGTCTATCAGTTGTCATCATCACCCCCTTCATAAGATGCCACCCCTTTTCAAAGGGCCACCTGACCCGTGGTGAAGTTCTGCTATGGTCTTCAGACTGTGTGAAAAAGATTTTCAGTACTGGGACATCTGTCCCAGTCTGTGTGTGTGTGTGTGTGTGTGTGTGTGTGTGTGTGTTTGTGTATGTATGATTGTGTGATCATTTAAAAATCAACAGATATGACAACACTTTCACATAGTAAAGGGCTTGGAAGCATCGTTGGTCAGAAGCACAAATCTTGATTTTGCTTACACAGTTCAACGTCAATTAAAAACAGACTCTTGATGAATGATTTGCCATAGTACAGAGTGGTCCTTACAGTAGCGCAGGAAAACAGCTTCTGAATCAGGAAAAAGAAGGTCACTTCCCCAGGCTGCTGAGTTGCCATTGCTGTTAGGTTCACAGTAGTACTATGCCCTTTTACTAATCCTATGAAGTCATGGTTTCAGTGCCAGCTCTGAGTTTTGGAAGGTCTTGGGCGTGACACTGTCAGGAGTCCCCCTCCATCAGTGTGGCTTCCTTCTCACCACCACTGGTACTGGCTGCTGTTGCTTCTCCTCTTTTCCATCATGGCTGCCACTTGCTTGCTTGTCTAGGAAGGGAACCAGGGAGGAGGAGGCAGGGGCACTTATGGCTGCTGCTTCTCACCACTGCCACCACAACCATGGTCCCAGCCAGAGCAAGAGGCAGATAAACTTGCAGGATGCCAAGGTGAAGAGGAGCAGAACTCCAGAGGCTCTTGCCAGTGGAAGGGTAGGCCCAGCCATGCCTGGCCTTGACACCAACCCCACATGGGATCAGAACAGGGATTCCCTTTCCTGAATGTGAGGCCTGTAGATTTCCCATGCTCTAACTGAGAGTCTGATCACATGCCCCCTGCAAATTGAAGTCTAGAAGCGCCATAACTCAAACATAACACACTTGTGACCAGTTATAGGAAGACAGTGCAGAAGACCTGGCAGCCGTGAGACATATCCCTTCCAGGCGAGCTGGATTCTTCTTCACCAGCCCCAGCCATTCATCAGGCGCAAGGCTGTTTTTGTTTCACCATCCATTTGTTCCCATCAAATGCTGAAAAATTTGAAGCACCATTGGTGTGGTTTGTGTTTTCTTTTCCCCCTAGGCAAATAAAAGTGCTGGATTGGGAGGATGAGTATTACAAATCATTATCAGCTGTAGATTCCATCACAGAGGAAGACAACTCAGTCCAAGCCCTTCCTTCCTCCAGAGGGGTGTCCTTTTAGAGCTGAACTTTTGCTGCTTAGCTCCTTTGGTGCAATGCTGGTAAGAAATCTCACATATGTTTCTCATTTCTGCCGCGTGTGTGTGTGTGTGTGTGTGTGTGTGTGTGTGTGTGTGTGTGTAAATGGTGCACATATGTGCATTCTCAGGACAGATACAGCAAATGCTGGCATGTGCCATGCAGTTTTTGCCAAAAAGCTAAATATGGATATAAATTTTGGCAACCTCAGTCTTAAAATTGTGCGTCATTTCATAGCAGATCATTATCCTAACTCAGAGGTTGGTGACCTGGTGCCTTCCAGGTATTTTCAGCTATAGCTGTCAGAATCCCCGACCTTTGGCCTTCCTGACTGGGTATGATGGGATTTGTAGTCCAAAATAGCTGGCAGGAACCAGCTTACCTACCCCTTCCTGTTCATGTGGTACAGCATGGGTTCTGATGGCTCTCAAATTATCAGAACGGTGATTGCTTTATAATCAGAATAGATGACACAGCATGGGGAGACAGCATTTTGAGGACTCCGGAAACTGGAGTTGGCTTATACAACTAGAAAGAATTAGCATGGTGGTGCTGGTGGTGGTATGGAAAGTAATAACCATTTAAAATGCTGAATGTGTGGTTTTAGACTTTATCTTGCAAAAGAGTATGCTGTGACAGGACATGTGGCTCTTATTTCCCCAGAGGAGAAAAAAAAACATCAAAAGCTGAAATGGTAAAACAGTTAATAGCATATTACTAAATCACTTAACTTAGCATTTTATAATGTCCTTCTGACAGAAGTTAGTAATAATAAGATCAGGGTCAATATGATGCATAACTAATTCTTTGGTCTACTGTATATCATTCACATTCAGGATCCCCTGCTTGGTCACACCAGTCAGGCCTATCTGGCCCAGCATCTCTTTCCCATGGTGGCCCTTTCAAGAACACACAACTAGGCAAGGAGACAAATGCGCCATGTCCCTCACTCGCCCACATAATGCAGCGACTGGTATTTAGGGGTGCATCACCTCTCATAATGGGGGTAACATAGAGCTACCACGGCTAGTGTGGTTGTTGATAGCCCCACGAATTTGTCCTCCTGCAAAGCTGCCTAGGTTGGTGGCCATCACCACATATTTTATCTATTTATTAAAACTGTTTCTAGATCACCTTTTAGGCAAGGTTTTTCAAGGTGTTTTCTGATCAAAATTCTTGCTGGTAGCAAATTTCATTATTTAACTATACCCCGTGTAAAGAAATAGTTTATCCTCCCTAAAATTTCTACCATCCACTCTCATTGGATGACCCTGGGTTCTACTAGTCTCCTCTTTCTTTGCATCATTCATAATTTTATGTACCTTTTGCCATATTTACCTTTAGAGAAGCTACCTGTACTCATTTTTCATCAGTTAAGATCTCAGTACTTCCCAACTATTAGATCCCCAGATGTCATTGGTCAACAACTCACATCCTTGCAGATGTCTTACCCTGTTGGCTTGAGCTGATGGGAACTGTCAGCCACATTCAAGGATCCAAGATTGGGAACCACCAAGTTAGATCAACATGTGACAATCATAACCGACACTATGAAGTTTACAGGAGCTGAACAATTTGCAGTTCCTCCCAGGGCCCAGCCATCCAAAATGTAGAATGAGGTATTTCAGCACCCCTATACTTTTTCCGTTCTCTCACACTGAATGCAGCCCATCCAGGGCTTCTTATAGTCATGTATGCTGGCTTGCCAGGGGCTGGATAAAAACCACTTGTTTCTGCTGGCTTCCGGGTACTGCAAAAACAGAGGAGGAAGCCTGATGCACCAGACTTCCCTGGAATTTGGGCTGCGTTTGCTTTTGAAGGCCAAATAATGAAGGCTTTGGCTGGTAATTTTGGCTGAAGTCTTAAACAGACTCACTAGAAGGTAAATCCCATTGTGTAGATTTGTCAGCATGTTCTGGTTCATGGATGGGGCATGTGTGGACTTCAGCTGTTGTTGGACCGTAGAGCTTGTCATCCTTCACCACTGGATCTGCTGGGTAGGGCTGAGCAGAACTGCACTTCCTCAACAGCTGGGGAGCCACACCTTCTGCATTCCTGTTCTAGGTTAACTATGCAATCCTATAGATGCTTACTCAGAAGCAAGCTCCACTGAATTATTTCCAGGAAAGTAAATATGTATAGGATTGCAGTAGGACTGAGTGACTTACAGCAGAGTACATCACCTTTTGCTTCTGATTCCTGGTGGTTTCACAGAGTCTTTTAGACATCCCTTTAATAATAACCACAGCGAGTGTGAGTTGCTGTTGAAATGTGGGCTATCATGCTGACTGAACCATGGTGCTCTAACAAGCCAAGGCCTGTTACCCATGGGGACTACCCATGTTTTATTGCTGGGTTGTGAACTGTGGATTGATCACCTTGGTTTGTTATCTTGACAAAGCGATGGCCTGTGTTTCAGCAACCAGCCATGGTTCAACACATACTCAACTCTTAAGTCGGTCACCATGTTGTCTGAACCAGTCACTTAGTGACAGCAGTGGCAAGTGTGGGCTGATGGCCCAGTTGTACAACCTTTGTGCCTGAAGTGTGCCTCACGGCACCCAATGTGTTCTAGTGACATAATGGAGCGGTGCCCTTGCAGAGTTCCTGTCTATTTGAGCTGTGGGGATCAGCATGGCACCTACCCATGCAATTTGATGTAGGAGTGTCCTGCTCAAATGAGGGGGTCTTCAAGTCTCTTTCACTGTGAGCCCAGATGTTCCTGAAAGCCACACTCAGGGGAGGTTTTGCATTGATTTCTAAAATGCTGTAAAGGAGTGGATGAGAAGCAGCCGCAAGTGCTCTGAGGCAGTTTGAACCGATAGGCTGGGTTGGCATTGCTGCTGCCGACTGCCTCTTCCTTACCCCTCCTTTTCTGCCCATTCTTTTGTAAATAAGTGGATTTTTTTTTACAAGGACCCTGTAAACATCATCCTGATCTTCCACTGCTCAAGAAAGTGGCATGAAAATGTTTTAAATGTCAAGTATGAGTCAAGAAGGGAATCTCTCTGAACATCCATTTAGCAGAAATGTCAGGCCTTTGCCATCAGCATCCATTGAGTAGGATGTTGGGGGGGGGCAGGGGGAGGGGTTGAGCCAAGTGTTGGAGCTGTGCAGTCAGTCCTGAAGGTCAAACCCAGTGAATGAACCCAGAGTGGGAACAAGCCAGGAAGCACTATTGTTGCTTTGATGAACATACCCTGAAAAATAAATCATTATGCCTTTCGCAGTTGAGCAGAGCCAGTGGAATGAAAGCCCTCTAGAATCTGAGAAAGCTTTACTGCCCAGGGAGAGGCTCCATTCCATCCTTCTCCAAGTACCCTCCAGATTGGACTACAGCTCCCATTATTCTCTGCCAGCACAGCCATTGACCAAGTTGGTGGGGAAATGCTGGAAGTTGTAGTCCCAGCCCTAGACATCCAGAGGAAACTGGGTAGAAGAAAATCCTTAGCCCTGGTGGGTCCCCACATGGAGTACCAGTGCGCAGAGCTGCAGCCTCCTGCTGTGTCTCTAAGGACTCCTGCTAGACCGTAACAGCAGAGCAGGCATCCTTGGGTCATGGGAGGAATGCCACTCCGGGTGGAACAACCATGGGCAGCTTCTGTATGCAAGGGACTCACAAGGACTTGGTTCAGGCACATGTGGCTTGCAGGGTCACATGCACTGAGTGAGCATATTTCAACCCGGACAAAAGCCTATTTTGCTCTCCATTTCAAAGCAATGTTAAGCCTCAGTGTACTTGAACAGTACAAGCGTAAGTGTCTGAAGACAAAGTCCATCATCAAACAATTCTGAGACATGTTTTAAAAGGCAGCCCAAAAAATACCTGGAAACAGCTTTTTATTTTCTCTCAAAATCATTGTTAATTTATGTAATTTCCATGGGAGTTTTAGCTCTCTGAACAGTGAGCATTCTTTCAGACATAGAAAGATGAGATCCCAAATGAATTTCTTCTGTGATTCTGAAATTCTTTGCAAGCCTTACTATAATGTTGCTATAGGTTATAGACTGAGCACTATATTAAGACCACCACCTTGTGCCATGATTTTCAGTTTCAGTTGAGACATCTCCTTGTGTTGGAAGTCCAGCTCAGTTCAATGGCTCTAGTAGAAACCCCATTTGTTTGTGCTGGCAATGCACCTGATTTTCTCTGATCCACCCACCCACTGCCGTTCCCAGTGACCACTGAAAAGTTTCTCCTGAAGATTTGGGGAACCTGCACAAGTGTCTCTGGCACAGAGGGCTATAGTAGGTGTTGGGGAAGTAACAAAACTAGATGCTTTGCTTTGTGTGCAAGAAGAAGCCATTCCCACTAGTGTCAAGCCGTCAATAATATATTTAGAGACTTCTTGTTTCTTAAAGTCTTGCATCCTCTATTCAGTTAACTTCCATATCTTAAAAGCATATTATAAAGATTATAAGCATATGAAGCTGTTTTGCAAGCAGCAGTGTAGAGGACCCAGTGCTTCCAGGGTCAAGGGGTACACACCCTTTGATTAGCAGAAAAGTCCCTGCTGCCTCCTTCAGGCTTCCCTGTTTCCTCTGAGTTTAGCTGGAATCCAGGAAGCACTGGAGGAAAATGGATTTTTCTAGCAATGGTTTTGTGACTGTGAATCAACCCCGTTGTAATGCAAAATATATTGGGGGGGGGGGTCTTAAATGGTTCAGATGCATTAACTTTACAGAAGACCTACGGAGGACATCTTTACCATACAGATGAATCAACACAGCTACTTGTGGTTTTGGACTCTCCTGGGGGGCATGGCTTGTAGGGACTGTCATGATGAGCCCCTGCACATCAGACAGACTAATATGTGGAATAAGAAGTCAGCATATTAGTATGTCTAGCCTGAGGCTGCCTACTCTGACTGGCACTGGTTCCTCATGACCCCAGGGAGAAGTCTTTCTGAATCCAGGTGCCTCAGCTCTGGAGGAGAGATGGAAATTTGGCTGGGATGACTCTCAGTGTTGCTCCATCAAAGGACAATGTTGGCATTATGAAAAGGGGGGTGGGGAGTTGTTGGGACGAGCAGTGAGTCCAATCCACAGAGGCTACTACATAGTGGGAGAAATAAACAAAAAAGTGGAAAGGAAAGCAAGAGCTGCAAGTCCAGACGTGGAGTCTGAAAAGGACTAAGGGTGACTTTGTTTATCTGGGAACTGGTAGAGGTTGCAGTGCTAGGAGATCGGTGTATTGAACTGGAGCGAGGGTCCCGTCAAAGCTTTGACCTCTGTGATGAGTTAGCTCTCCCTAGGCCAGGGGTTGGCAACCCGCGGCTCCGGAGCCGCATGTGGCTCTTGAACCGCTCTGCTGCGGTTCCGTCGCTCAAAACACGCGCTGGCACAGCTGCTGATCTACTTGAAGCTCCACTCAGGAACGCAGCGCTGGCTAGTTAAGTAAATCAGCTAGTTAAGTAAATCCTACATTCCTCTGCTAAACAAGCTTCCTGCAGGCTCTCATGTTACACGAAAGAGCTGCTGAAAAGATTCTCTTTGTCCCAATGTAATCTGCTTCATCTGAATGTTAAAAGCTGCGCTTGGGACCTGTCACAATTCACAGCACTTGACTGTTTATCTGCTAATCGGTCACTAAACACACCTATATCTCCAGCACAGCCAATTTACTGAGCCCGCCCCCCAGGCCAACCATGAATAAATCAAAGAAAAGAAAAGTTTCTGAAGAAAACCAAACGTTTAATGATACGTGGGTAGATTCATTTGCTTTTACTGCTGACGAACTTATGGGGTTTGCTGTTTAATGCATGCAGCCCTTTAGCACTGACTTTGACTCTTCAGGAAGCTGTTCTCCTATTCAAAATATATGAAAGGAGTCCTACTAGTTTATAATGTAAGATTAAAAATAACAGTTTTTAGTGACTGAACAAGAGCTGCAGCTAAATCATAATGAAGATGTACATAGCATTAAGGTAAAAACCGATATATGCAGTGTTATCTTCATTTTAGATGTCAAAAGGGTATTGCGGCTCCCGGTGTTTTCCTTTGTGTGGGAAACGGGTCCAAAAGGCTCTTTGAGTGTTAAAGGTTGCCGACCCCTGGACTAGGCCAAGGCTGAGTCTAGGGGGCACAGGCCTCTCTCAGGGATTGCAGGCATACACATACTAAATTTGTTCTGAGTTGGCTATGTCAGTATGCATGTTTTTTGCACTGGAAATGCAGGGACTTAACTGGGGACTTTTTGCATGTAGAGCATGTTCTGTGTGGCTGACCTATGGCTCCTCCCTGTCACAGCCATTATCCATTATCCAACATTTGGCCTTAGACTTGAAAACCAGGTTTTGTTGCTCTTTTTAAAAAGTTACATCACACCTCCTTTGGCAGGTTGTCAAGTGAGCCAGTCAGTGACAAAGCAGTCTGGAGTAAATTAAATCCCGCAGACTAAAAATGCAGAGAAAAAATCCACTAGGTGGGATCCAGAACTCGCTGACAGTAATGGAAATGTTTCTGTTAATCAAGTACATCTTGTTCAGAGATGCAAGAGATAACGAAAATCATTCAAAAAGGAAACATCCTTGCCTACAGAAACATAGTCTATTCTTTAGCTGTAAGTCTGTCTTTAAGGTAAAATCATTTAAATTGGTGGTAGTTGTGGTTTTTAAAGAAATCATATTGACATCATCATTTCAATTGCAACAATTTTGTATATTCTAGAAACATGTGTACCTGATAGAAGTAAATCTAATTTCTTTGCTCAGGGAACTTCATTACTGACTTTTAAAAGACTCTAACATGCTCTTAAATGAGGTGTAAGCCACAGTTGTACCAAACAAGCATGATTTCTGCCAAATGCTATTACAAGGGCACATTCCCATGAGAATGTTCTAATTCATCTTGCATTCTTTCCTGAAATGTATGACATGGCAGCATGTGACCTGGCTACATCAATTCATAGACTGATCCATATGAATTAGCATTTGATCTGTTTGTTTAGATATTCTAGAAAGAGTGGAATCTCATCCTAAATTCACAGGTTGTCCATTCCCTTTCACTGAATGTGCTCTGAGAAGCAAGACTTCAGCATGGCTTTGCAATATCAGCTCATGTCCTCCACTGCATTGGAGACGATGATGGTGGTGGTGATGGTGGTGATGATGATGATGATGATGATTTTACTGTGTGTGCATGCCCTAAGTAGATGAAGCAATGTTGGCACAGCCAGGGTCCATGATAGGCAGCCTCCACCTGGGAAAAGGCGATGTGGAAACACTGAAGTGACGCCATTGCAGAAGAATCCCTTTCCTGCCCTGGCCAGTCCTGGCCTTTCTTTCCTTAGTAGGTACCTCCATAAGACTGGAGCTCTCCTACCAGCATTAGGGAAGGAATCTAGGAAGGCAACATGAACTAGTAAGATTTAAACAGTCCAATTTGTAGGTGTTGCATAAAGGCAGGTCAGTCATCAGCACTGCATTTGAACTCAGTAGTGGTAGGCTGCAATGGGATGAAGGTGACACAGGAGATGTTCTGGCAAAGCTGTAGGTTGAAACCAAGGCCACGACTAGCAAAACCACTAGCCAGCCTATTCTGTAGGCACCGAAGTTAAAGTCATGTGCCAAGAATGTTAGCATGTTTCAGGCCCAGTGCTAAGCATGTTTACTTGGCCAGGGCATTCCATGGCACTTCCTCCCTGAATAAGCATAAGATGGCAGTTTTCAAGCCCAGTCCTAAACGTGTTTGCTGGGAACTAAGGTCTACTGTGGTCAACAGGGATTTTCTCCTAGGACTGAAGCCTTACGTTGCCCAGCCATAACCAACAATATAAAAAGCAGGAGACAGAAATCTCAACTTTGTTCTTTTCAGTGCAGTGTTCCACAATGATCCACTCCACATTCCTTGTTACTTGGGGTTCTTCTTTAAGAAGTTGGCCCTAAAGACAGGATTGGAGCTGCAGCTGTGGCTATGCAGAGAAACCTTCACATCACAGCAGTATTGCTGACTGTATTGCAGAGAAAAACCCTGGGACGGTTGTTCACTTGTATAGCACGGGTGGGGAACCTTTTCCGGAAGGCCTGTGCTACTTGAGCTGAAATAAGCTGGAGCCCTCTTTCCAGTAAAAGGTGTGGCTACAGGCCAAAGTGGGCAGAATTATAGCTATAACTCTTGCTTTTGTTAAGCTTACAGAATGAGCACTACATTTTCCTTCCCCACGTTGCCTCAAGTCCTTTCCCCCTCACACTGGTATTCCAGTTAGAGGACAGAGTAGGGGTGGAGATCTGCATTAGGCCCGCAGGCCTGAGGTTCCCCATCCCAACATCACCCCATTTACAGTCTTTCTGGAACACCTGCCTCACACTTCGGTATATTTCCTTCCAGTCATCAACCTGTTTGTAAGATACAGGAATCAGAGGGACGCAGAGAATCTCCACTGAGAGCGTGCTGGCTTGAAGCCATCGGAAGTGGAGTGGAAGAAAAGTCTTTTTTTGGAAAGCAAAACTTTCTTAAACAGACTCCATTATGAGAGCCCTCTTTAATTCAGAAATATATCGATCTAATGTGTTTGAAACATTTGCAATTAGTTTTTTTCTTAATGAGTGCAAGCAAAACATACTACTCCTCTCCTCAGAGCTGCTGCATGTGAAGCAGCACTTTGGTTAGGGTGAAGCTAATCCCCAAGACTTCGCACAGGAAACTTACCCTTATTAAAGTAACATTAAGTGCTGCCTTTTATTGATCTGATCGTCTAGCTTAATGATTAGAACCTGCTGATGTTTTAATAATAACCATACAAGCTTCCTCTCATTTTACTTGGTTGTAATATCCAAAGATGCAGTGGAAACTAACTTAGCATAAACATTTTGCAAAGATCTTTAAAGGAGGGAAGGAAGAGTCAAGATTCAGTTGCACAGCATGTTAATGAAGAAGGCTGGTGTGGGGGTGGCAGGGAGAATCCCACCCTCCCAGATAAAAGAGAGCCTTGAGTGTGAACATCAAAGAATTGTTAATGACACGAAATACTATTAAGGGTTAGCACCCCTTTTGTTTCAACCCTCCGCCCACCCCCAGGCCTGCACGCACGCACACCTGCAGTGCATGGCAGGCCCTGCCTTTGTTGGTCTCGCTGAATTACCCCTATTAACATTTATAGAAAAGTCCTTGGCAGAAGGACTGAGATGGCTCTTGGCCTTCTCTGCGTCCCTTTCAAGGAAAGTCAGATATGACTTCTCTGCGGGTTTCCTTTATGATACAGTATCCACTGCAAAAAGGGAAACTCCAAAAGCCAGGATTCCTTCGACTGCAGATGAGCTTGACTGAAAGGAAAGAGGGCCTTTTGTTCCTGGAAAGTAATATGGGCCAGTATATGAGAAGCTCACATAAGAAGCTCACACATTAGCAAGAGCAAAACCGGAGCGTGAAATTCAGATTAGGCCACCACAGGCTGTCAGAAAAAGCAGTGGGGGGGGGGGGGCATGCAGGAGAAGGATTGGGAAAACTTGGCATGGCTGAAGGTGTAACCTGTTTCATTTGGCCCCTGAAAAACAGTTTAACAGATGGTGGGACCAGCTGTCTTTTTCAGCCATTTAATAAACTCTTTGGGGGTAGCTGTTTGGGAAGTAGGGGCCTGAGAGCTTTTTGGCTAGAGGGGAGAGAGAGAAAATCAAGAAATCTGTCCCAGTTGTCTTTGCCAAGCAGGGGAGACCTTGAAAAAATGTGAAAGGGTAGAGAAATCTAATCAAGGATATTGTCCCAATGGTCTGGGTGTGCCTATATTCCAGTGACAAATAAATATCACATATGCTAGCATATGGAAACACTTGTTATCTTTAGCTGTCATTTTGGTTTTGGCCTTTGCAAAGGAGGCACCTAATTAGACATCTGAAATCAATTGTGTGTGAGCATATGACTAAATAATTGTTGAAGTGATCTATTTTGATCCATTGGACAGATCTTCTTTAAGATTCAGGCAACCAACCAAGATAAACAGATCAATTTGTATAACTTGATCTCGAATGACAGGGCAGCAGCCCTTCTGTGCATGCAGGTGCTCCTGACAGTGTTCACACCACCGGCCTTAGTCTGACTTAGACACTTTTCTGCTGGTGGCATGAGATCCTTTTTTTCTAAAAAAGAGCAATGTTTTCCCATCACTGCTTCTTGAAGATTTCGGGGGTTTTTTTCACAAATAAAACTAATATTCTCATGCAACACTGAAGTGGCGAGTCTCAATTATGTGAGAGATGTTTTATTTAAAAAGCGTGGCTGGTGGCTTTGAAAGGAACAGTTCTTTTTGCACATTTACATGCACCCCAGCTGAGCAGTCGCCCCTTCCATTTGACAAGGGCTTTGTTCTGCCTACAGGCCTATTATAAGACCTAGATTGTTTGCCCTTAATAAATTGCAACAATAAGGCAGATAAACTTCTTTTCAAGTTAGGAGTGCAATACAATGCATGTTTTCCCCATTGCTTCCCTCTGGATTTGTTGGGAGTCTAATATTTAACAGTAACAACAGAAACAAACTTTGCAAGTCTCACTTGCTCCCACCCCTCCCTCCCCTCCCTCTTTCTTTTTGATAGTCTTTCCTACCACAAGGCTAGCAAAACAACCTATGATTTCTGTGCAGATTTTCAATTTGTGTCACAATATTAAAATATTGTTTTGTGCTGAATACATAAATTCCTTTATTGGAGTGGAGTGAATGGGATTAGTGAGATTATTTTGTTGCAGATGAACGCTAAAGTCTGCAATCAGACTATCCATGGTACAGTTCCCTGTGGAATTATCTGGTTCTTCTGGCTGGGCAGCAATCTTACACGGCATGATTTTCTAAACAAGAATGCCTTATGCTAGGTTATTTACACCAGATAAATAGCTCTAGTTGCTGTCACTTAGAATATACCAAAATTTCTGAATCATAGAATAATGCACTTGGAATAGGCCTAATGGTTCATGTAGTCCATCTAAAATATTCCTGCATAATGTAGATGGCCTCTTATAATAAAGCATCTATGTGCGTAATATCAACTTTCACCACAATTAGGAGAGTCACTGTAACAGAATCACTACAGATGCTTGGAGCTCCCACCCTCCTGGGTGTATGAAGATTAGCAGGTGGGATATAAATGCAATGTGATCATAAAGGGCATTTTCAGAACAGACAGCTGGAGGATGTTGTCTCCAGTCATGCAGCTAGGGCTGGATTTTAGGACCAGGGTCCAGGCCCCACAGCCAAGTGAGCTCCTGCACAGCCACCCTGAGAGCAGCGGCAGCGCTGTGGTGCAACCAGGGCCCACGGGGTGCAGTGGGGCACTTCATTAGGAGCAGAGATGCTGATGCCCCCAACCAGCCCATCACAGTCCCCTGTCGCTTCTGGGCTTTGCTGGGTGGAAAGGATGGGTACCTCCTGTCATTCTCAGTTATGGGGCAGGGTGGTTTGGGGTAGCTTGGCCTTCAGGGGCAATGAAAACCCATCGTCCTTCCAAAAGACCCCTTCCTGGTACAGATAGAAGTCGTTCGAGCTGGTTTGTTGATAGAGGGCGACGCAGTCGCCTGCATCTGGGGGCACGTCTTGGGGGTACGGCTGCCAGGACCGATGTGATGAGCACCAGCACTTCAGCATCGGCCACTGCATTGCAGGTGGCAGGTTCGGAAGCAAGCTTGGTTTTATTTCTGTCATCAGGATGGTGCTGTGATTTAAGTGAGTTTACAATGCTAAACTGCATGTGCCCAGAGAACGTATTTTTATCAGGATGGTTGTTGTTCTACCATATCATGAAATTTTCAAGAATGCAATGGCAAGTGGAGGCGGCGGGGGAAAGAAATGCTAATGGAACACACCTGGTCACCCGAAGGAGGCCACCACAAGGCCATTAACCCAGGATGAAACCTTCCCCAGCCACACCACCCGCGACCTGGTTGTCAGTGCGGAATTCAGGCTGGCTTCTCTGTTTGGAATGAAGGGGAAATGGCAACATGTCGTCTTTTGCCACAGAGCAAAATGCCTTGCCTTCTTACATTCACTCTCACGCTGAATGTGTTGACATTGGGAGTGGGGCTGGGGAAGCTGCAGAGTTTGGGGGCCAGAGCCCCTTGTATCCATGGGATCTGCACAACCCCATGGAGTGCAAGTAAGAGGCTCACCTCCAAATAAGGTGCTTTCAGATGGAGCAGACCTTGCACCTTCATGCATTTCTGCGGTTGCAAAAGGATAGATGCTCCAGGGAGACATGGGAGTCTGACAAACGGAAGACAGTGCCCGGCATCCTCCTGAAATTCTCTGAATGCTGGTGGGATAAAGGCCTCATCTGCAGCCACTGAAATGCTCTCATTGCCAATGCTCCTTTTCTCCTTTCCCAGAGTGTTATGGGAAAGTCGCATTGAAGAGAAGAGAGAAGCTCATTCCCACGGCCACAGTGAAGTGTAAGTGACAGCAAACCACAACCATCGCCCAGTGCCTCCCCCTCCCCTCCCCTCCCCCTCCCCCTCCCCCTCTCTGCTGCTTAGGCTGGCTGGGCAGCTTTGAAGGCTGTTGGAGGGAGGGGACCACAGAAAGGAGAGCCCAAGTGCAGAAGCCACCGTGCTTTCCAGTGAGCCATTTCTCCCACTGGTGTGGCGGCAGCTGGGAGGCGAGTGGGCAGCAGCCACCAGTCAGTCTGCCTGGAGCCCAGCACATCTACTGTGCCACTGGCCCCTGGCCTAGAGAGGTGGGTACGGGAGTCTTAGGACCATCAGTTGCCATTCAGGTGATCACACTGATGTGCTCATGACAAACGGCTCATGCTTATCCGTCTGTTCCAGGGCTCTTCAGCTGACCTGGTTCAGTGTGCTGCCTCCCATTTATATTTTACACCGATCTCCCACACTGTGCCCCGTGCCCTTCACCCTGCACCTTTGTTTGATAGGTAAACCATTCTAGCATCTAGTGTTGGCATTTCTTATGAAGGGCAAGGGGGACGTTCCCCACTGAAGTTCATTCTGCTTTGTGGTAAACCGCAGTTCTCAGCTGGAATGAATTATCTTCCCATGGGATTTACCAGATTGCACAAAATGGTTTGCATTTTATAACACATCACCTCAAGCTTTTGAGACACACTTAGATTGCTCTAAAATGTGTTTTTAGGTTTTTCAACTTGTGGAAAAGATAGCACTATTGCTTAATGTGCCATTGAGATGAAAGCCACCGCAGCCAAAATATTTATATCTGACTCAGCGGGTTCTTAAAGGTGCAGAAACGCTGATGTGTGCAGTCCTTGGGGTGTGGGGATCTGCTCCCCGCACTGAAATTACTGGAGAACAAGAGCCCCGTGCATGCCTCGGAGCACATATGAAGCTGTACATCGGGATGGGAGCTTTGGGGCATTTCTTAAAGCCTCCCAGAGGATTTACAAGTGATCTCCAACTTAGGCCCTCCATATGTGCTGAACTACAACTCCCATCAGCCCCAGCTAGCATGACCAATGCTCGGGGATCTGTAGTCCTACGTATTTGGAAGGCACCAAGTTGGGAAGGGCTGAGCTCCATTTTCCACCTATATCTGGCCACTTCGCACATGATGACTAGCCTACTGAAATAATTTGTACAGCGTCGCACAGGGCAAGCACAGATCTTGCTCTCTCACTTCATCTGCGGGTGCTGGAAGGCACTGGTGCCCACGCCTTCCATGGAGTGGACATACAGTGACGTGCGTGGGTGCCCTGATAGGCGATCTGATATGTGAGACTAGGGTATGTGAGACTAGGGCCCAGGCAGAAGAGCAAAAGGGGCACTGGGGCCAAGTCCCCCAAACAGCCCGTGCAGTGTATGTCACAGCATCACATCTGCCTGCGTGCAGATGGAAGAGTGCGCATCCCCCCAGTGCCTGGTGTGCTCACAAAATGGCCTTTGCCAGCAGTTCCCTTGGTCTCCGTTTTTGAAACGGTATAATTGTTCATTATAATTATTTTATCTATTATTATATAGTTATTATTTTATGTCAGCTATTTATTGACATGCATTAGCAAGATGTGGTGAGTCATAATGTAAAAAGGAACTGAAACAGTCAGCCCAGGTTTCATGAAGTCCCTCAGCAGTTGCCATTTTTGCTTTCACAGACACTGTTCAGTGTTTTCTAAAAAGATCGACTCTCCTTTCTCAGCTGAGATCTGGGGTCGGCCTTCCATTGACAGAAGGGCTTCTTTCTCAGCAGGTGCCTCTGTCCTGTTTGGGGAGATCCTTCCTCAGTTCCAGCATCACCCCACCCGCCATTGGCAGGACTGCCTGACTCTTTGAGTGGCATTTTCAGGGAGTGGAGGGGGAGACAGGAAAGCCTGCTTCCATAAGCCCAGTTACACCCACCTAAACTGGGATCAAGCCTATGTTTGGGAGCACTAGTGTATATGTAAAGAAACTGGTGTGTGTGTGTATGATTTCCTCGACAAAAACAAAGGGATAAAGAACCCCACTAACAACACAAGATATGCTAGGATAATAGCAAACATGAAAAGACATTCCACAGAAAAAGAGCTAGGAGAAGTTTGTGTGAGACTCCTGACAGCTGGACTATCCTACAAAGAGGAAGTTGATGATTTTTACAGAGCAACTTTTAAGGGGACCTGCCCCAAATGGCTGGGAGAATGGGCCCTCCTGTTAGGCAGTAAGCAGCGTGTCAAAAGACTGAGGTGGGGGGTTTGCTCATCTCTGCTGATTGCCAGAGAATCTAGCTCTGTGGAAACCACAGTAAAACTTAACAGATTGGTTCTTTTCCCCATGGAGGGGTCCTCAAACAAGGCTCTCAACTTCTTAGGATGTACTTCTCTGCAAAGACAGCTTAAAAGCAGGATGCAGACAATCAGCCAGTGTGGTGCAGTGGTCAAGAGGGCAGGGCTGGGACTCAGGAGATCTGGGATCTAGTCCCTACTCTGTCACAAAGCTCACTGGATGAATTTGGGCCAGTCACAGACCCACAGCCCAACCTACCTCACAGGGTTCTTGTTGTGAGGATGAGAATTATGTAAGCCACCGCAAGTTCCTTGGAAGGAAAAGAAGGTGGGATGCAAGTGTAATAAATAATATGCTCAAAAATTTCAGGCTCCTAAGAATAGCCTGTTTTACGCATAGGTGTCAGGAGACTCCTGTTCAGCTCCCACTCCAACGCAGAGCCTGAACTGAAGAGAGGGCAGCAGCACGAGCCCCCTGAAATTGCAGCCTGCTCTTCCTTGGCCTCTCGCTCTGGCCCAAACAACAGCCGTGGGGAGCAGCAGCAGATGCCCTTGCCTGCTCTTTCTGGCTCTTGGCCTGCCAGGCAAGCCAGTGGTAGCAAGGAAGAGGCAGAGGAGCAGCAACAGGAGATGATGGAATGAGCAGGCGGGCTTGCTGAGGAGGAGAACCCAGATCTTGGCGCTGACACTGCTCGGGGATCTCACTGTCTCACGACTCACTCACCAGTTTATTGTAAAGCTCAAATGGCTCCACATACCTCACTTTTCGCTGTTTGTAACAAGGGAGAGCTCGAAATGTGACCAGTCAGTTCCACTGGCATCAGAGTTTTTACTAAGTTCTCAGGCTTTTCAAGCTAATGCCATGATTTGTTATACTGGGGGCCTTTTCAGTAGTGGCGGCTCATCTATGGGATGATCTTCAAAAGGAAGCTCAGTTGGTGCTTTCCCTTCCTATTTATTACCTAAGCTGGCTTTAGCTAATGATTTATACTCATTTTATGAATTTTATCACCCTCATCTTTAAAATATGTTTCTATATCAATTTGATATGTTGTTTCAGTGCATTCTTGATGGGGTTAATCATTATGAGAGTTTTAGCCCTAAGATGTCTGGCAAACCTCCATTAAACAAAGAACAAATATAATATAGTTGCTACCACCACACATGCAGAATGTGTTCATAACCAATGGTATGCATATGGGATGGGAGCCCTAAAAGCCCTATTAGGCTGAAATCCTACATGGACCCATACTTGGGAATAACCTTCATTGGCACTTCTGACGAAACATGCACAGGAATGTCCTCAGATGCTCTACAACTGTGAAGTGGCTTTTGGAAGTCAGAAATAGATTCACTCTTTCCTCTAAGGACTGGTCATTATTTGCACAGTTTCAGTTCCAAATAGAGCTTCTGCAAACTCCTTCAAAAATGCCCCATTTGTTGACAGATGTTATTGTGTTGCCAACTTTAAAGCTATCTGCATTCAGGCAAATCAAGGCCGCTGGACTCACGTTTACAAAAGGCAGCTCTACTGGACTTTGGAACAAAATGGCTAAAAAATGAACCCTGCATTTAACTAACATCTATATTCTTATGACGGGCATCTGACAAATCATTACACAGAGCATTTCATATTGATAACAGGATCCATGGATTCATTGACAAGTATTCAAGGCTTTTTTAAAAAGTTGGATCAATATATTCTTATTTAGAGGAGAGCCATTAGAAGCAATGAGTTTATTCTATGTATGACTAAATCTGAATCCAATCCAATGACATTCAGTTCATTCAAAATAAATTGAATAACGGTGTGGTCAGCATAATCCAGGTGTATGGAAGCACTAGCTATACATTTTTGCCTCAATCTTTAACTTGTTTTTAGTTTTGCCACATATCCAACTTATAGTACAGTTCTATACGTACTTAACTGGAAGTAAGTCCATTTGAACTCAATAGGATTTAATGCTGAATAGTTTTGCAGTAGCACTAATAGCAGTAGTGTTACTGTAGAGGAACATGTAAGCCACCTTGACTTTCTTAAAGAAACAAAATATGGGACATAAATGTAGTAATAAAATTTAAAGAATTATTCCTAGAATTTTTATCCCACCCCTAGGGAAAAAGAAAATGTTACTAGATTGAGTTATTAATAAACCTTTCATTTATTTTCAAAAGATAAATGGAAGTGCAAAGTAGCTTATCTTCCCTACTGAAAAGTCAATATGCGTAACATCAGCTTGTACTGGGTATTCAAGGGTGGATCAAGATGCTGCGGAGCCTCATGCACAAGCAGAAGGCACGTTTCACAGGCGGAACAACCATTTGTTCCACTAACAAATGCCATTAACACAAGGCTCCCGATCCGTCCTTCTGGGCTCCGTGAGTGTGAGGGTTTGCACAACATATTGCATGTTCTTTCTTTAAGCATAGCTTTCATAGCATAGCATTTTTGTGTACCTGTGTTGCTGCTACGACTGTTGTGTACCTGTTGCTGCATACCAGAGCCAATGGTGAGAGCACAGTCCCATGAGAGTTGAATGGAATAGAACAGAGTTATGGCTGCCTACTGAAATTTGATTCATTTCACTGCATTTTGTCCTCCGTGTTCAAACAAATCCTCATTCCATTCACCCTTCCAACAGTTTGAGGCAAGAGACTTTTGCTCCCCTATTGCACCCACCCACTATGGTAGACATGGGGTGTCGAGGGGTGTATGAGAGTCGGTGTGTGGTTCGGTGTGTGTAAGGGAAAGTAACTTACTCAGGGAGAACACACAGGATTTGAAACTACATAAGAAGTCACACTCCCACATGTATCAGTCTAAGGAGTGAACCACACTCCTTCTCCAAAAGAGATGCCCAGAAAATGTGGGTGTTTCACAAGGACAGTAATTCCGTGGACAGCATGTGCTTTGCATGTGGCTGGTCCCAGGTAGTTCAATCTCTTGGGATTTTCAGGTCAGGCTGGGAGAGATTCATCACTGCAGACAGTACTGGGCTTAATGGACAAATGGCCTGACCCAGTATAAGGTAGTTCTGTAAATTTCACCTTGTTTTCTCTCTTCAAATGCTTCAGAGATGGAATGAAATTGCAGGCCTAGTTTCATTACTCTGAAAGCTCCCCTTGATTGCTACCTGATTGCTCTTCAAAGCTGGTAAGGGGGAAAGTTGCTACCATGTATGGCCTGGGCCAGGGAATGGTCTGAGGAAGCCTGACAGAGGCCTTTCTCTGTAACTGAACAGCTCCTTAGTCAGTACCTCAGTGGCACTCCCCAGACCCTCTGCTGTTTCCAGGAGGCTGGTTGCGGAAATCAAAGACCAGCACAGAAGTACTGCTTGTAGCACAAGATCACGCATAGCTTCTGTCAGAAGCATTTGGCCACTCCAGAGCCCCTCAGTGCAAACAGTTGTCTGGGAGCACACACATCACTACTGTCAGGTGTTTGCTCGGCCTCCTCCCACCACAGTGGAGCCATTAGAGCAGAAGGATGTTGGGGCAGAGGTCCAGGGCCTCACACAACAGAATGGTCAGGAGAGCCACTCTTACAAATCTGAAGTTTAGAAGGTAAGCAGCAAACGTGGTTTTGCATCTGAAGATCCCCCTTTGGTGCAGTCAAGTCTAAAATTATTCAGCTGCACCACTGAGAGACCACTGCCACCCCAATCTGCAGTATAGGAGGATGATGCTTAACAATACTGACAGGGCTATTGGGATTATAATGTGAAGTACTTTGCACACTATGAGTTAAATCCGGATTATATGAGATGGCTCGATTCCATAAAAGAAGCCACAGTGTTGCGTTTACAAGAACTGAACTGTCAAGGACAGAAGACAAGGAAAAGGGATGCATTCACGGGGTCACCATAATTTGGACACGACTCAACAGCACATAGCAAGAACAAAAAGAGTAGACCCACTGAAAATGATGGGCTATGACTAACTTCCCTTTGGTCTTCTCTAAACATTACTAAATCTGGATCCACCCCATGAGTCTCTGTGTGTGCGTATATCATACTTTTCGATTCTGCTTTGATTAGGATAAAAGTGTGCGCAAAATTATCCATCATTTTCTTCTTTCTCTCGTTCTCTCCAGTTTGCCATTTTCTCTGTGGGGGAAAGGAAACAGGAACAAGATGTGCCCCCTTGAGAAAAGGAACACCGCCAAGAAGCCTGAATCAGCTACTGCCACCTCTGCAATATTTACAGCCCCTGCTCTTGCTGCCACCACCACCGCCTCTAGGGAGGCAGGTCTGTGGCTTTGCCTTGCTGCTCTCATCTCAGCCCACCCCAGTCTGGGCTGTTCAGATCTGGACTTCTAGGGAACTTTTTCTTGCCTCTCTGTGGCCAAATGGGAAGGAGGGATGCAAATCCTTGCCCAGCCTCTGTGTTTCCTTGTGAGCATCCTGGGCCAGAGATGCGCCCATCCTCCTCCGTATTTAGTTGCCTGGACGGTACTTCAGTTTAAGGACTCTTTCATTGTTCCTCTTTTTAATGCACTGTGGGTTTAAGCCTCTGGTTCCTCACTGCATCTCTTTTCTTGCTTTTGTGTAATATTTTGAGGTGATTTTTGGCCTTGATGTACCTAATGTAATTCCAAAGAACTGAAAAACAAGTGTGTGAAATAAATATAATCTTATGACCTTCTAAAGCCTTTTCAAAGCAACACCCACCTTCCACCCAGGTTCTTTTGACCCTCACGTATTAAGGATCTGGTTCCAGAAAGGGGAACGGACTTCTTTTCCATCACTAATTAAACAGACAGCAAATGAATGCTGCCTGAAATGTCCTTCTGTTCAACTTGCCTTTATCCCCATTTCCGAGGCAAACCAGACTATCGACCAATAGCAACAGTTCTATTTAGAGCTTTGGTGGGGCCAAAGTAATTTGATCATTTATTGACTATAGTCCACCAGCCGCACTGGTTACCAGTGCAATTTAAAGTGCTGGTTTTTATCTTAAAAACCTTAACTGGTTTGAGAATAATATTACTTGAAGGACCGCCTGTGGTCATATCTGCATGCCTGCACTGTAAGATCAGGAGTGAAGGCCAGCGCATCTGCCCACCTGTGAGATTAGTTAGATGAGTAAGCTTTCCTGTAAGTGGTCCCACACCTCTGCGGGGCCCTGTCATTGCAGACTTTTAGGAAAACGCCAAAAATGTACCTGAGCCTGGCCTCCTCTGATTATCTTTTATCTGACTGGGTTGTAGCTGAGTTGCCTTTAAATATTATTTTATGCTGGTGTTTGTTGCTATTTAGAATGTTTGCTGCGATTGGTTTTATGGTGTTTTTACTGTTTATTACCACATTGCTTTTTATTGTTGTACCCCTGCTTGGGAAGGCTTTTGTCTGGAAAGGTAGCCAAGGAATATTTTAAATAAATATTAGGGGAAACATGCTGAAGTGAATGGTAGGTCTTACTCTAGGTAGTTAATGTAGTGAGTGGGTCTATTCTAATAGGAAGCAACCCAGCTGATCTATTTTTCCAACCATGCCACAAATCACAATTCATCCAGATTTAGCCCAGAGTCTAGACTAGGAATCACTCCCATTAAATTCAGTGGGGCTTCTAAATAAGCATGCATAGGATTGTGCTAGCAGGCCGCAATCCTATGTCCATCTGCTTGGTATCCTGCTGATTTCAGTGCACCCTCTTTCACAGCAACGTGGATGAGATAGTGCTGTACATTTCCAAGACTGCATTGAATCTTGATTTCAGCCACTGAAAAACCATTTTCCAGAAACAGTTATAAAAGGAAGCGTTCTTACACGTAAGATTCCTTTAAAGTTACACTGAAAAAGAGGTGCTTTGAGGTATACATATTCTGTTATTTATGGATCCAAAAGCGCCCGTCGAAATTTTTCTTTCATGCCTTAGAAAGAACAGGCTTGTAACTCTTCGCCAGTCTCATTGCACAGAAAGGAGGCAGACGAGGACTTCACACCCGAGGAGGCGATGCGACGCCTGCGAATGGGAGTCCCCCCGCAATTGTGGGGGCATCCCCGACCCCAGGCCGCTCCCCACGTCCTTTGGACGGCGCAGCGGACAGGACGCGTTACTCGTGGGCTCTGTTCCGGGATCAACACGCCCCCTGGTTAGTCTTTTCCTTCCGGCCTACCCTAAAGTTACGCTGTCGCTCTTTCTCCGGTCAGAGAGACGAGGAGCCGAAGCCATCGGATTGCTACTGGGAAATCAAACCAGGCCGCCTCTTGGGTGTTTCCTCGGCCTCTTTACCGCTCCTGGCTGCCCACACAGCTCTGTCGGGGATCCCGCTGCTGCCCCAGGCCGGGAGGAGCGGCAGCTTTCTTACCGGAGGTCGCTTCTGTTCGACGTGAGCGGCCTGAAACTCTTTGGAAGGGGCGCCCCGAGGAAAAGCTCGGCCCGCTTGGCGAAAGCCACGCAGCTGTGACCTCTCCCCTACCAGACTCATCTGCTCGGGGGTGGGAGGGCGGGCGGGGGCAGCCACATCCGATGGCTGGAGACGGGCCAGCGGGAGCAAAACGCTAATTGCAGCAGGTGGGTGAAGATGGAAGAGCAGATCTTGCCCTAAACACGTTCCACGCTCTTTCCCTGCAGATGAATAAAGACAACAGCAATCAATATGGCTCTGGGTCGCAGAGCATCTGGGTGGGGGGAACTGTGGTTACGCGTTGGATTTATGCTCCTGCGGGCGTTTTCAGAGACACAAAATATGCACGCTCTGTGTGTTCCTTCTACAGACACCTATATCATATCTACGCACACTATACAAATACGACACTTGCGTCTGTGTAATAGAATTATCTGCGAGGGAGAGCCTCTGCGCGGCGGCGGCTAAAAGCTTTTGGCAGGCATACCAGGAGTATGGATATATCGATCTCTACCTCTTTTCTTCCAGCTCCTGTCCGTGTTTCCATATGATCGATCTGATTAAGCAGCTGCAAGTCACAAGGCAAGGCCCTTCAGGTCCCCACCGCTGCCTCCGTGAAGTGTGGATGGGTGCGTCTCATCGGAGATCCAGAGGCCCGACGTGGGGTTTTTGCGCTTCTCCCCGGGATTCCCTATGGAGCCGTGGGAGAGGACCTGGCCCTTTAATCCCTTCAAAGACACCGATCCGGCTCAGGCCCTGACAGCCCCTTGGAAGACCCTGAGAGGCCAACTGGTTGTTTGTACAGGAAAGCCAGATAAAGATCTCTCTGTGCCGGGCGTTTAAGGCGGCTTCAGTGGCGACGCGAAGACAATTGCTCCAACCCTTGCCGGGCGGCTCACATTACCTGGCGAGTGACCCAAACTTCAGCTCTCACAAGACTAGGCGGTCTCCCCGCAGCTCTCCTCCCTCCTCCCTTCCTTCCTTCCCTCCCTCCCTCCCGACACCATTGGGAAGCTCCCCCTTGGCACGTGTCCAAACATTAGGTAGATCTCGCATCAAGCGCCGACTCTTCTCCAAGCAGCGATCTCTCGTCATACAGGGACTCCCCAAAGCGGATATTGATCAGAAGCGCCTCGCAAAATGCCTCGTGCGATATATAAAGCTGGGCAAAACGTTACCCCAAAACCCGCCCTCTGCCCTCAGGACCATCAGTATTTCATTGGAGAGGGTTTCCAGCCAGGCGTGCTGTTCGCAGCCCTAACCCGCCACTCCTCAAGACTGGAGTTTAAAAAAAAAAAATACCTCCGGCTTCCTTGCAACGGACCGTCGCGCTAACACCAACCCCTCCGTTGCGGTACCCGCCTTTGAATTTGCTCCGGTTGAGTGGCATCAGAAATGGTCTTCCAAACTTGGAAAGGATTTCCTACTCTAAAATTTAAGTGTTCGACATTCTCTACGCTTTGGGCAACATATAACGCCAGAACGCATTTTTCAAAACGTCTAAGAAACAGGAACTTCATTCGAAGTATTATAGAAATAGCATTCATAGCACTGGTGGGGTGGGTAGGGTTTCAGAATGACCCTTTATTAACAAGGGGAGGAATGCTGCTGCTGGCAGTAGAACCATGCATTTGCGAACCCACTCCAGTTTAAACCTCCAGTTCGTAAAGAGCGACAGCTCGAACACCGAAGAAGATGGGTTTTGCGCTTTGGAGAGAGCGACTCGCTTCTGTTCTCTCATTTTAGAACGCCACACACAAACACACCAGAAACGGTGAAACTTTTGCAGTGGGGCAGGCAGTTAGAATCCGCTCAAGTAAACTTTCACTGCCTGCTTTAAAGACAGCTTAAAACAAAAACGGCAAATATGGAGTGCCACCCACTCAAGCAGGGGATCCGGATGCAGATAGCATGGGATAACAAAGCCGGGTTGTCAGTTTGGGGTTCTGCTACAAATCCTTAATCATAATATACATAAAACGGGGGGAGAAGCGGGGGTGGGGCATGATGCAATGCCTTGAACGTCGAGTGTGAGGGTCTCCAGGCGGTAAGGGGCCCTTTGATCAAGGAAATCCAATTATTTGTGTATATACATTTCCCACATAGTGATTACTTCATTAATTGTCCCGCCTTTATCTCCTCCCTACCCATCCCCCCTAATAATCAGTTCTTTTATCCAGACCAACAAACACACCATAGGAGCTTTGTGGATTCAAAGGATTTGCTTTCGCTTCTGAAAGAGCCGCTATTCTTTGATGATTGGGTAGCGGCAAACTTCAAAGCCATAAATCTTCCTTCTGACTGGCTGGCGGCCCAGCAAAGTCCTTATCAAATTCTTGGAGGTGATCCTGGTGCAGTCAGACAGTCCGCGGAGATCGCGCTGCGCCTGGGCTTGCTGTCTAGTTAGGGGAAGATCGGCGGGGCGGGCAAGCCGAGGAAATCAGGGGTGGAGAGGAAGGGTGAAGAGGGAAGGAAACTGGGCAGTTTTTCAGCTTCGCCTTGGCGACTCCATGCCGCGACACTGCCCCCCTGGCCTCTCCTTCCTCCGGACGCGGTAGCTATGGCCGCAGTGGCCGTCCTCCGGAACGATTCGCTGCAGGCGTTTCTCCAGGTCAGTCTCCAGTTCGGGCCGGCTAGAGTTGAGCGGGGTGCATGCAAATAATTAATATCGAGGCATATTTAGATACTCAGGAGACAGAAAACTGGAAGGAAGCCACCAACTTGGGGCAAGTCTTTTGGAGTCGGGGGCATCCCTAAAATAGGCTCTTCAGGAAGCAGGCTCGGTCGACATACTGCTAAACGGGCAAAGAAAAGTACCTGCCCTCTTTGGGCTTTTAATTTTTAAAACTTAACTTTGAAAAGCTTCTGGACTGATGAGAGACTTATTTATTTAGGAATACCCGCCTGATGCTGACTGCAAGGACTGCCCCCTAATCAACAGAGAAAACTTTCTTGGCGGTGCATGGTTGCGTCTACGCCTATTCTCCCATCCCCACTCCGGGGGGGGGGGGGGGCTCAAATTAATTCTCCAAGGTGACGGGAAGTACTCCAGAGCGAGTGGCTGGCTGGAAGAGATCGCTGGGCGCGAGGGTGCCTGGAGCGCGGTTCGCTCGAGGCTGCCTGGAGCGCGGTTCGCTCGAGGCTGCCGAGTTGGCACCGATCTGGAGGAGGAGGGAATAGAAGCAGGGCGTGTGGGGCTGCGTGATGATGATGATTCCAGGCAACCCTCCCTAAGCCAACCGAAGGGACTGTTTTTCTGACAAACTTCCCCGCCCATGTGCTCCGCAACTGGTACTTTGTCACTAACAGCAAACTTTCTGAGAAGCCGCCTGGCTATCACCCAGCGCGGGGGGTGGTAAGTGGCTCCTTCGGCGCAAGAGAGGCGGGAAGGAAGTCGGGAGGACTGGGCTAGGCAAAAGCGACTAATTCTCTTCCTTGCCGCAGGATCGTACTCCGAGCGCCTCCCCCGATTTGACCAAGCACTCGCCCCTGGCTCTCCTGGCCGCCACCTGTAGTCGGATCGGGCAGCCGGGCACGTCGGGCGCCCCCTCGGACTTCCTGCAGGTCTCCTACGAGCCAGGCTTGGGCTCTCCATCCAGGATCTTCCACCCGTGGAGCAGCGAGATGCCAGCCCACTCGCCGGGCGGACTGCCCCCACCACCGCCCAGCCTGGGGCTCACCCCGCAGCCGGCCTTCGGCGGCGGCCATGAGCTGCCTCTGACTCCCCCGGCGGACCCCTCATATCCCTACGAGTTCTCGCCCGTCAAGATGCTGCCGCCATCGATGGGCGCGCTCTCCTCCGGCTGCCCGCCGCCAGCCTACGTGCCCTACGCCGCCCAGGCAGCCCTCCCGCCGGGCTACTCTAACCTTCTGCCCCCGGCGCCCCAGCCCTGCAGGCAGCTGTCGCCGGCGCCCGACGACATCCCTTGGTGGAGCATCCAGCAGGCGGCGCCGGGCCCGGGCGCCTGCGCACACCGCTTCGCGGCCGCCGCGGGAGGCCTGCAGCGCGGGCTGGTGTTGGCGCCCTCCGAGCTGGCGCAGTACCAGACGCAGCTGGCCGCGCTGCTGCACCCCAAGGCGCCCCTGGCGGCCACGGCCAGGAGGTGCCGCCGCTGCCGCTGCCCCAACTGCCAAGCGGCCGCCGGCAGTGGCCCCGACGCCGCTGCAGAGCCCGGCAAGAAGAAGCAGCACGTGTGCCACATCCCGGGCTGCGGCAAGGTGTACGGCAAGACGTCGCACCTCAAGGCGCACCTGCGCTGGCACACGGGCGAGCGGCCCTTCGTGTGCAACTGGCTCTTCTGCGGCAAGAGCTTCACGCGCTCCGACGAGCTGCAGCGGCACCTGCGGACTCACACGGGCGAGAAGCGCTTCGGCTGCGCGGAGTGCGGCAAGCGCTTCATGCGCAGCGACCACCTGGCCAAGCACGTCAAGACGCACCAGAACAAGCGCCTCAAGGCGGGCGTGGGGAGCGGCGGCCACGCCTGCGCAGTTAAAAGAGAGGAGCCGCGGGACATCTGACCCGTCGCGGTGACTGCCCCAGCGTCGGCCTAGGCCTGCGCTCCTTAGGATTAACGTGGGTTCGGTGGGGATCCCCTCAGCCTGGCGGGGAAGATCTGGGGAACCCCACCGTGGCCAGCCTAGAAATTTCTGGAACAAAGCAAGAGGAGGAGGAAGGCCTCATAGGGGCCAAACGTGAACGTCCTTTAAAGGGAGCTCCAGAACCGCCTGGGAAGCCTCCCAGGAAGATGGCAGGTCATGCTTGGAGGCTTGTAGAAGATACAGTTCTTTGAAAGGAGCAGGTGCGGGCTCCTGGCTTTAGCAGATCCAAGACTGCCGCCTCTCCAAGGACTTGTGCTGGTAATTTGTAGATCCCAGCCCTTTGGGACTAAAAGCGTGGCCAAATCAGAAGATGATTGCAGTTTGTGAGCATAAGTGGAGCGTTGAAGCCCCACTCTAATCTTGCCAGATTTGGGACTCTTTGGGATTGATCTGTCCGTTTTTGTAAAGAATGATTTTTTTTAAAAAAAATCCAGCTGCTTTTTGTTTGTTATTGTCCCAGAGTTAAGATGTTCTGGGATCCAATCACCTATCATGCTGCCCAACAGGATGAAGTCTTTGCCAGCTGTTTTGCAGCAGTTATTTGGACCAGAAGGTTGACCTCATTTAGAAACTTCTGATCAACATGGGTTGGATTACTGTTTTATAGAGAAACAGCAGCATTAGCCTGCTTTTGGAGGGTCTGGCTCTTCTCGTTATTATAATTTCTCATCTGTCCTTAGGGGAAAAACAGTCCTTTTGTGTACAGCTTATTTAATAGCTTTGTTTGGATAAAAATGTTTCTCCCCACCCCCTTGACCTTGGCTCCATATGGGGGCTACAGCATGTGATGTTTCTGTAAAGCAACCTGCAATGCAACTGCAGCGTGAAAATAAATACATTAACACTGGGGTCATATTGGGAAGATCCCACTGAGTCGGTTTCATTTGATGTTTTTCTTTCTTCTGAGGGCTTTACAAAATACCCTAGTTTGAAGGCCGTCTGATTTAAGTGTTTGTTTAGTCCAAACAAACAAATCCCCCATTTATTCAGGGAGCACCCCATTAATTGGAACCACAACCTGTATCTCATTAAATTTTCTCAGCTTTTCCACAGCAATGCAGTGAGTGCTAAGTTTCCCATTGTGGGATGTACTGTGATCTAGAGGGGAGTCTGACTTTTTCCTGATTTTATTCATTATTTCTGGAAGCTCTTGCTGATCAGGATTACAGCATTCAAATGTGACAAGAGATAGCACTGAGTTCATTATTGAAAACTGCAGGGGAAATAATACTTGATTCCAAAGGAGGAACAGATTTGTTATTATGACAGTCCCTAAGTAGATACGCACATTCAGTTCTACTTAAATCAGAAGATTTGCATCTACATAGTGGGAACTTTGAAGTCAACTTTAAGTATTTTTAACTTCCACTAATTCAGTAGGACTTAGAAGTGCTTAACTTTATCTGAATCCTTTTCAGTGTTTGAAACCTGAATAGGGCTGTTGAATTAGAGAAAAAACATGAATTTGATGCAACAGACTGTTTCATCAATTTCATGTGTCTGTTACGTTCACTGTATCACATATACAGCAACTGCTCAAGTTGCTAATACTTTAACTCATCATTTCCCAGCTTCAAGTGGGAAAAGATAGAGAAGGAAAAAAGGATTATTTTTTCCTATCCTGATGCCAGATTTAGGCTGCAATCCTATGTACTCTACACACTTACCTGGGAGTAAGTCTCTTTGAACTCAGTCTTCTGAGTAGGATTGTGCTGTTAATTCCTAAGACTGTTAATTTTATTTCTGCAGTCTAAATTTTTTTTATTGAAGAAGTAGCAGGAAGTAAGTGCTCATCTTGTAAAACATGTTTTGTCACTGGGAGAGCTAAAGCCTGTAAATTTGTAATGCCATACATACAAAAATAACATTAAATATTCTTGAAAAAATAATTCCCTTTAAATGAAAGAACTTGCTATAAATCATGTTGCATTTTCATTTCAAGTGTGATGTGGAGGTGATGGAGTTTTTTAATACTCTGGACAAAATGTTTGTCCGAAGTTTTATATTCTGTTTCTACTGTACTTTTGAAAACAAGTTTTGTTGATACCAGTTTTAACATGAATTACTTTGGGATTAGAGTTTTTGTAGAAATTACAGCCCAAAATAGACCAGCATAATTGTGTTTATAATTGTATTTATTTTATCTAAGCATTTGCCATAAAATTAATGATAAATAAGAAGCTGGATCTGTATTCTGCTTCATGTTCAAACTTGAAAGTAGCAATTATAGAACAATTCAAGTAGGAATATTATGTCATATCAGCTCAGGGTTTGCATTTATTCTCCACTGCATGTTATAGATTGTGTAGATAAATCTAAAAGTGTTTCAGTTATGCTTTGGGGAATAAATATGAAATGACTGGAATGTGGTTGTATAGTTTACATACTTAATAGGACATCTATAAAATAATATAAAATCTTACTACTTGCAGATTGTACAGAATAGATTATTAGATTTTTTTAAATGGCAATTTAGAAAAGCAATCTGAGTTTATGGTAGTTAAACTTAAAAATGATTTTAACATCAAGACTAAGCATGAAAGGGGTGTTACTTTTCTTGTTTTGAATCAGTGAACTTCTTTCCATGTCCAGTACATAAACCAGATTAATTGGGTTACTTGAATTTCAGATGATTTTGGTACACTGGCCTCTGAGGAACAATACATTGTGTCAGACACAAATACTTCAAATTAAACAGAGTGCTAAGTTTTTAATCCAGAATTTTATGACAACTGTTTCTGCTGTGCTGAGTTGAAACTTTGTTGTTAGAGGATAAGTTAACAGCACATCCTCCTAAACATGTCATCGGGGCTTATTTTCAAGCAGATCCATTTAGGATTGTGCTAAAGATGAAGAATCAATTTAGTTGGAAATACAAAGGGGGAAAAGAAATTTCAATTTGAAGTCGTTTGCTTTGTTCCAATTACAGTACTGCCAAATGGCTTTGTGAATTGCAATGTACATTAAGAAGTATAACTTCATCAGTGTTGCCCCTTATACAAGATCCACTTGAAGAAATAATATAGTAGTCACTGTTGGCTAAAAAAGTAGAGAAAATGGGATGTAGGTATAGAGGGTAGATTTCTGATTTTGTGGTAGCAGTTTCATTAGATTAACTTTACTGACGGACTGGTACCTGTTCATTCCCAATAGTTTGATTCAGTTCCTTTGTGCCAAATAGAGCAAAGGGTTGGTGGCAGCATATGCCATGGCTCTTTCAAGTGGCTCACAGAGGAATGGACAGATTGTAATTGGATTATAAAATTGGATTGTTCCTCTGTCTAATCAAGCATGCACCAGACTAAATATATTTCACTGTATTTTTTTGGATATTCTGTTTCAGGTCCCTTTTTATGATTAGTTTCTTTGACTCAGAATCTGTAATTTTAAATGCACATACTAGGGAGAAAGCCCTATCAACGTAGTGGGATTAACTTCTGGATAAACATGCACTGGATTGCACTGCAAGCTTGCAGTCCTATGCCTATTTCCTTGAGAAGTGGCAACATTAAACTTAATGGGACTTATTTCTGGGTGGATGTGCATAGGATTGTATTGTACATTTCTCATCAGGAACATGATCCAGTCAAAATCAAGTACACATTTGTTCTATTTTTAATGTTTTCAACATATACAGTACTTAAATCTCCTATTAAATGAATGGGACCTGAAAGTGTTTTAACTTAGCCTGTATTGTACCCCATATTTTTAAATACGCAGTACAAAATATTAATTCTCCACCTCTTACACAAGAAATTGAGTGTTGTGGCATTTGTAATACATGGAAATTTTCTTTCATCTTTGCTCAAATCTCTGATGACAAGTCAGTGAAGAACAATGATGCATGTTGTTCTTGTACCTTTCAAATGGAGCAGTGGCATAATTTTAAAAAGCTAGTACTCTATAGACTCTTAAGAGCAATTCTGACCCTGGTCTGCTCTGAGGTGCCCATTCTGGAGTAACACAAGTCCTGTAGTTCCTTGCCTTTAAGTTTTATTCTGTCAAAACATCATAATAATAAACAGTGTCTGGTCTGCTTTACATGTCCTGCTACAACACAGTACAGTGGGGCCACAGTACAGACCTAGGTTGAAGTACTCCCTAAAGCAAAAGGCCAGACTCCAGCTAGAGTCGCTGGAGAGTTGATCTTGCCAAAGCCCCTGGTCAAAAGCAGCCTGCCTCAGTTGTGCTGCCAATGGAACAGTCATTACCAACTTTAGCTGGGTCCGTATCTGAAGTGTGTGACTTGCATACATGCCTTCCCCTCACCCACGTGGAGTGCATTGCTGCTGAATCCATGGCATGTGCATGTGCTTTTAAGTTTGCGCATTTCAGTGGATACACTGCAGATCTGTAAATGAAACCAATTAAAACGGTGGCATACGAAGCGCACTTCCCTTGGCAGGGATTTAATACATCGCTTTAAAGGTTTTTTTCATGCTTCTGCAATATTGAGCACACAATTCAAAGAAAGGTACATTCACAGCCCAGTAAAATTTTAAAGCTACAATCCTAAGCATACTTTGAAGGAAATAAGTCCCACTAAATGTAATGCTGCTTATTTCTGAGTAATACAGCTGGGATCAAGCTGCCAAGTCCCAATGATTTCAGTAGGATTGAATGTGTCCAACTTCCTTGGAGAGAAAAGACCTTAGGAGTTTTCTGTTCACTGAAACTCTAACACAGTCATTCTTCAACATGAGCCATCATTGGTCATGGGTCCATTCACTTTAGAAGAAAAATTTAAATACAGAATAACCCTATCTGTGTTTATAAGTAAAGCCTATTAAGTTCATTGTGATTTAGGTAAGTGTGGGTAGAACCACACCCTGTTAGATTTAAAACAAAGGAATTAGAGAAGCAAATGAAAGGATGGAGCCCACAGTTAAACTCAGATCAATCACAAGCCCACCAAAACGAGTAATTAATGTTGATGCTGGCAGTGTATTCAGATCGTAGAAAAATACCCAGAGGTCATCCTGTTTCTGTGACATTCCCAAACAGAAGTACACCAGAAAATACACTGTGTTCATACTTTGGCATAAGCAGCATAACTTCAATCATCAGTCATTACTATATTCAGTTGTGCAGGAACAGCATATCAATAAAAACAGGAATCTTAGAAATTAATGGAAAATTAAATGCTTTGTGTGATACAATATAACCTCAAGCTGCAATATTCTACCAAGTTTTCTGGAAGTAAATGCCTTTAAATTATTTTTGAGTAGGTATAGAATTGTGCTGTTAAATAAGGCTATTAATTTGTCTTTGCAACTAATGTTTTCTGCCAGCTTGATAATCTGCTTCTTTTTGTGTTGAGTCTAAATAAGGAAGTTGAAGAAAGATTGAAGAAGAAAACTTGGTATGAATGCACTCGTACCTTTGCACATTATGTCTTTGACTTTTTTATTTTTTTGCAATGTGTGGTGTTTGAGAAGAAAAATTTGTGAAAGCTAAATTGCATTTTGAATCTGCACTATAAACTGCAGGTTCTTTCCTCACAGGAGAGCGCTGGGCGGGCATGATGTAAATAATCTAACAGCTCATGGTATACTAGTAGCACTAGTGCTTAGTGCTCTTACTGGATGCTGCAGGTTGATTTTATACACGCCAATATGCTCACACTACTTTATAGGGATACAGAGTGCTATGTCCTTAAGTTAATGTTTTTATATAGGCTGCCTCCTGAGGATTCAGTCACTGCTCTTCTGTCATTTCTTTTTGTCAAAGCACAATTTCCATTAATCTCTTGAAACATTCCATTTTGTACATCTGATATTTGCACTGTTAACATGGCATACTTCTGCTGAGCTAGATGAGTTGCTGCAGGCAGGATTTTTTTCTCTTTCTAGATTAGCTCAATGATGGAAATCTGGGCTCACAATACTTCCTTCTCTCCATTGCTTAGAAACAAATGGTAGACATCATATGGTGCTCTTCCAGTATATAATTTGCAAATATGCAAATTTAGACAGAAACAAACCCCTACCATTTCCAGCATGCTCCAGCCTGCTATGCTTGCATAGGATTGCATGGTAATCTGCAGTGTATGCATTTCTGAATGTATGCATTATGATATCCATATTTCTAAGAGAGAACGTGCTTATGAGCAAGCATATTCATATGCCAGGCGTCAACATTTGTGCTTAAATTGGTTTATCCTGTGAATGTAGAACATGTTACCTGGTATGTATATTCGGATCCAGACTTAGGTGCACCTTGGTCTCACTGAAAATGGGGGAATGTTTGTTTATTGATTACATTTTTTTTCCTGCCCAATAGCCGACACTTGGCAGTTCACAGTGTTGATTACAATGGGAACAAAGTGCAATTGACTCAGACTGGATTCATCCCTATTTCTCTTCCATATTACTTCCTACATTAACAGAAGTCCGTTGTGGCACTAATAGTGGGTAAGAGATTCAAATATATTTTTAATGGCATGTCTAATGTTATGTCTATGGGTTATAGCCTGGCACAATCCATACAATTGTGCTCGGCTGCAGCCTAGAGACAGTGTGATGCACTGAGTCTCTCACAGTCAGCCAAAGCCAGAAGGGGGCAACTCTTCATGGCCAGGGATGGACTCCATCGAGAGCTGCAGACCAGTGATGGGTCAGGCAAAGGCAAAGCAGCACAGGGCATCACCATCTCTTTCTCTTACCCTCTTCCCTGGCCCTCTTCCCTCCCACCCAGTGGGCTGCTGAGAGGGATGGATGGCCTTGTTCAGGGGCCTGCACTGAACACGTGCACAGGATTTCTGGAATCAGGCTGAGGCCTGAGGCCAGAGACGCCGAGTGTGAGATTTAAAACAGGATTCAGGTCGATACAAGCTGTTTATTCCATACAAAAAGTGTTTGCAAAGACTGACTCAATGTCTCAGTAGTCTGAGAAACAAAGAGCAATTATTTCAAACATCAGTGAGATGATATACATTCCTTTCTCCGATGCTCAACACTATCCCCGCTTCGCCATTGGCTGGTTACTAAGAAGTCACAATCTTCCCCATCCACCTATATCATACTGCTCCTTAATATGTTCCCCCCTCCCGCTCATACATCCCATGTTCATGCTAATGAGCCTCTTACCTATGAGAGGTGTGTCAGTTACTATTCATAAGCCTATTAAGCGTGCGCAGTTCAAATTAAAAGTTCAACAGGCCGGAGTGGCCTTGCAAATTCTTACTTGACGCCAACTTGCTTCTTAAATCTTTAAATCTTGTGGGAGGATGAGATTGGAAGAACAACCCTTCCTCCAAGCTCATTCCAGTTTCTGTTCAGTTGGATAGTGCCTGTATACTTAGTAGCAAATGGCGGCTTACTATGAAACAGCTGTGCATTTGCTAGTTTTTTTTCTTTTTAAAAAGATAGTATTCTTGCTCTATTTCTCACACCTAGTCTAGCAATGCATCATGTTTCAGAGAACCTGGAAACATTCTTCACAGAGGAGGAACCATGTTTTTGCTCTGGTTTCCCTTTTCCTCATGATATGACTTTGTGCTTTGTACTTTGCCAGTGTTAACACCCAGGTGAGAGAGTAGAATGGAGGTGTTCCATAACACGAAGAACATGCAAAGTAGATGTTACCATGCAGAAGAAGTCTTTGGGAAGACTAGCACTGCACTTGTGCAAAGTTTTTTTTTTTAAATGAAACAATGTTAACGAGATTAAGTTATATAACCTTTTTTTTAGTTTGCCAAGTCATTTACTGTCTTCGTATGTTTCATCTTCACAGCAGCCATATGGCCTATTGGGTAGAAGGTTGCTGTTGTTTCCTTTTACTGATGGGGAGCAGCCTGGAGTGACTTGTCCAAAAATACCAAGCAGGAGTGAAATTTGAATACCAGTCTTGCAAGCCAAACAGTCCAACCCTGCCTTCTAGAGCAGGAGTGGGGAATGTATAACCCTCCAAATCTTTTGGCCTACAACTCCTCTTTCCCCACCATTGACTATACTGGCTAGGAGATGTAGGCCCAAACGCCTGGACGGCCAGTGTTGGCCCATCCCTGGTCTGGAACCTATTGATTCCAAATCCTGCCCCTATTTATCCCTGTCTAGCGATGTCCACTTGTGCAAGAGGGCTTCTCCCTCCAGGGAGCCTATTGCAACGCCCAGCCACATTTCACTGGGGGAACTGTGTGAGGTGAAACGGGGCCAGCGGCTGATGTGACTACGTTTGTGTGCAATGATATATTATGCAACATGGGTGAACACATAGCATACAAACTTTTTTGTTTAATATTTCTATACCACTATTTACCAAACCTCCGGAGTGGGTTACAGCAATTGAAATAATGAAAACACCAGTAACAGAGACAAGGCAAATGGAAAACAACAGTACTGGTATCAAAATAGAACAGGAGAGTGCAATGATTAATTCCTGAAGGTCCACTGAAACAGTGGCTTTACCTGTGTGTGGAAAGCTGAGAATGAGCTGTCTGAATTCCCTGAGGAAGAGAGTTGGAGTCAGTCTTGGGGCTGCTGCTGCCCCGGGGGCGGCTAATAGCCCCACCCCCACAAGATGCCCTGCAGAGCAGGGGTTCATCAAGAGATCTTAGATGTTGCTGGGCACAGTGTAGTTTGGTGCCATCACTGGATGCCCCGTCAGTGTTGTGGCTATCACTCCAGGTACGGTAGCCAATGAGGTGGCTTCATCTTGCCACAGCGGTGAGCAATTATAATTACTATATTACTTATACTTTCCTTAGCTCATATTCTAATTTTTGGATCCGAGGCGGCTCCCAATATCATAAAAGCAATTTAAATGAGTCATTAACTGTTTAAAACTTTAAAGCATAAGAAAAGAAAGCAATCTGATATCAGAATATGTACATTTGCTATCTCTTAATGTATGGATATTTGTTTGGGAGGAGGTCGTTAGAAAAGTATGCATTTTCATCCTAAAGTGTGCATTTATGAACAAGCACTTCAAGGAAATAGCTCTCATCATAACTATAATTTTGGATCCAGACTTCATCATACTTGGAGCAGTATGTTAAATCAAGACTAACTTAGGGCACAGTCCTGTGTAGGTTAAGGGTTACAGTGTAGTCCTTTGCATCTTATGTGGACATCTGTGTATCTATGAGAGCCAGCGTGGTATGGTGGTTGGCGTTGGACTGGGGACCTGGGAGATTAAGAGCTTAGCCATGAAGCTCACCGGGTGACTTTGGGCCTGTCACTCACTCTCAGCCTAACCTACCTCACAGGGCTGTTGTGAGGATAACATGGAGCTGTATAAACCACCTTTGGTTCCTAACAAGAGGGAAAAGGCAGTCTATGAATGCAATAATAATCAAACTCTCCTCTTGGAAGTATATTCCACTGAGTTCAATAAAACTTACTCCAAGGTAAGTATGTGTAAGCAGCCTTAAGCCCTTTTTATTTTTGTGGATCTGCTCTAAGAATAACTAACTGCAAAGCTAGAAAATCCCATGAACTTCATTTGATTTTACTTCCAAATGGGTACAGGAGGCCAGCCTTGGTGTGGATCCAGCCCAGTCCTGTTATGATCATTGTCACTACATGTATGCAGGGTTCGAAATGTAAGTCAGCATTTAAATCCTTCACTCCTCGATGTAGAAATAGCCCAGCTGCAGTGAACTCACTGTCTTCCCTTTTACAATAGTGCAATAATGGCAAGCGCATTTGGTATTTGAAGATGGCAGTGAGGCAGATAACCAAAAAATCCGCTGGGGAATTGCTAACACTGACCCGTACTGGGGAGGACCACCACCGCTCGACCTGCCCCACTTTTCTCCTGTTTTGATGATCCCACCTGAAGATGCACTAAGCTGCGTGCAAGCTCACCTTCCTCCAAGTGTTTTACATCTCTCTCTTCAATGGGAATTTTGTTCTTGCTTCCTTGACTATAAGGAAAGGGCTTCCATTTCCCAAGCAAGGAGGCAGAGTGGGAGGAAAGGAACATGAGAGGAAATTTGGAGTCCGAAATGGGGTGGTGAACCTCTTTCAGCTGCAGGGTCAAATTCAACTGCAGAGAAGTTTTTGAGGTTAACTTAATATTCCTACTGCCAGTACCTAAGCCTTAGGAAAAGCATTTCAATGTTTTGGCATGGGGTGAAAAACTGGAAAAGCTGGGAAATAGGGATGGTCAGGGGGAAAGGGGTGGAGCCAGGGGAAGGGGGCAGGGCCCTCTGGGGAATCCTGGCCCCAAACAGATATCCTGCCATTACCTAACTGTGCTACTAGGTCCATGTCAAGCACTTAAATTTGACTGGGGTAAGGGGCCTGAAGCCATGGGGAGGAGGACAAATTTAGATTGGGGTCTCAGAAGCCTGAATTTGCCTCTCCCTCAAAGTTCTGGGATTCCTCACTCCCAGCCTAAAGTAAGTGCTTTGACATGGACACAGTATCACTCTTAGATAATTATGCTGTATCAAGGAATTATGGCTTGGGGCCTTACTAGTCTATAATAATTTTTGAGCAAAGGTATGCTTTGAAAGTTTCCTTTATGATTTGTTCCTATTTTACTATTGTTGTTGTTGTTAGTTGCGAAGTTGTGTCCAACCCATCACGACCCCATGGACAACCTTCCTCCAGGCCTTCCTGTCCTCCACCATCCCCCGGAGTCCACTTAAGCTCACACCAACTGCTTCAGTGACTCCATCCAGCCACCTCATCCTCTGCCGTCCCCTTCTTCTTTTGCCATCTATTGTTCCCAGCATCAGGGTCTTCTCCAGGGAGTCCTTCCTTCTCATTAGGTGGCCAAAGTATTTGAGTTTCATCTTCACTATCTGGCCTTCTAAAAGGTTGATATCCTCTAGGACTGACCGGTTTGATTGCCTTGCAGGCCAAGGGACTCACAGGAGTCTCCTCCAGCACCACAATTCAAAGGCCTCAATTATTTGGAGCTCAGCCTTCCTTGTGGTTCAGCTTTCACAGCCATACATTGCAACTGGGAAAACCATAGCCTTGACTATACACACTTCCGTTGGCAGGGTGATGTCTCTGCTTTTTAGTATGCTGTCTAGATTTGCCATAGCTTTCCTCCAAAGGAGCAAGCGTCTTTTAATTTCTTGGCTGCAGTCCCCGTCTGCAGTGATCTTGGAACCCAGGAAAATAAAATCTGTCACTGCCTCCATTTCTTCCTCATCTATTTGCCAGGAAGTGATAGGACCAGATGCCATAGTCTTAGTTTTTTTAATATTGAGTTTCAAGCCAACTTTTGCGCTCTCCTCCTTCACCCACATCAAGAGGCTCTTTAGTTCCTCTTCCTTGTCTGCCATTAGAGTGGTATCACCTGCATATTTGAGGTTGTTGATATTTCTCCCAATCTTAATTCCAACTCATGATTCATCTAGCCCCGCCTTTCTCATGATGTGCTCTGCATATAAGTTAAATAGACAGGCCGACAGTATACAGCCTTGCCGAACTCCTTTCTCAATTTTGAACCAATCAGTGGTTCTGTGTCTAGTTCTCACTGTTGCTTCTTGACCTGCATATAGGTTTCTCAAGAGACAAATAAGATGGTCTGGTACTCCCATCTCTTTAAGAACTTGCCACAATTTGTTGTGATCCACACAATCAAAGGCTTTAGCATAGTCAATGAAGCAGAAGTTGATGTTTTTCTGGAACTCACTAGCTTTCTCCATGATCCAGCATATGTTGGCAATTTGATCTCTAGTTCCTCTCCCTCTTCGAAATCCTGCCTGTACTTCTGGTAGTTCTCGGCCCACATACTGCTGGAGCCTAGCACAGTCCTATGCACATTGAGATGGAAAAATGTCCTACAACTACCGGCATTCTCCAGACAGCATGGTTGTTGGACATATTCTGGAAATTGTGGAACTTTTTTCTGCCTAAACCTTGTGCTCTAAACCTATTTGATATTGAGCAGGTGCCTTTGTAACTATGAAATAGGCACAGGAGTCAATTTTATGCACCAGTTACTAGATGTATACTGAATTTGCTCCTAACCTAAGTGAACATTATCCAAATTAACCTATCAAGTAAGAATACTATCTTTCCTGTTATTAGTGAAACAGGGTCACTGAGGGTGCAATCCTGTGCATTGTTTAGACAGGGGAAAACTACCATTCCTACCTATCTAACATGCTCTGGATTATGCCCTAATGTATAACATTATGAAAATGATTGTATTTCTGATTTATGCTATTACCACCCTGCCAGATCCAGTGTATGCAAATATAAAACATGTACTTTTATGTATTTTGAACTTAATATTTCCAAAAAGATTTGGTGTAGCTGTTACCAGACCTCTATTTCACTATTTTTCAGACAGTTGAGGAAGCCCTACAACCCCCTAAAATATCAATGCCAAAGGCATTAGGCTTTCTTATCAATAAAGTAATCTTGTGCAGCAACATGAGATGTGTTCTGTCTGTCTGGATATGCAGTTGATGTCTGCCAGTTTGCCTGTACTCACCAACTAATTTTGATAAAATAACAGCACAATTCTGTCCATCTTAACTCTTAAGTACGAAACTCCTAATGGGTTCACTGGGGCCTACTCTCAAGTAGACACATATTGGGCTGCAGCCTTAATCTTTTTATCAAGGGCTTTCCTTCAGGAAGACTGCTCTGGAATGGACACAGTAGCTTGACTGGATTGATTTGTGTGTGCGGCTGGGCTGGGGAAAAGAGCTTCCCTGCCCCTCCACCCATGGCAGCCACTCTAGTCCCTTGAAAATGCTACCCAGGGGGTTGGTGGATCCTGCTGAAGTGGGAGATCAGGATAGAGGGGGATCCCTGAAAACCAAGCAGGCACCTACTGTGAACTGAGTTCTTTTGCCAGTGGAAGGCAGGTCCTGGATGCCACCCGGTCTCTGATAGCTCATTCTGCAGGGGGCTTAGATGAGTTACAGGGTGCCAGTCTTCCCCAGAAGAACCGATGGAAATCCCTTAATGAGGAGGGGGATTTTCACAAAATGCATGGGGACCTAGCTACTTGTGAGTTTTTCTGTATTAAAATCCCCACTCCCAGTTCCAGTTAATGGATTCCATTTACCCCACGCTGCCCTTCTGGAGAGCCACTTATTTGATATACTGTTGTCATTTCTCATGTAGAAATAACAACAGCAACAATTTGAAATTGAACTTGGTATTATGTTTCCTGGAAGAAAAGACCTCCAGGTTCTTTCAGATGCAGCTACAGTTCAGGGTTCTTTCCATCATGGAATAGAATGCTACATTTGTAGGGTGAGGAATTACCTTGCCCCTGAGCATGTTAGGACATTATCCTAACTTTTTTTTTTTTTTTTTAAGAGAAAAAACCTTCTACAATGTCCAGCCATTCTCACGCTGGTTGGGGACTGCTGAGAGATGTAGATTTTTTTTTCTGTTTAAACATGCTAGTATTGCATCCTGCTGAAAATAACACGCTGCGTTCCAGAAGTTCATTAACCAATAGTTCTACAAAATTACAAGAAAACTAGGATGTAAATGTAGCGAACTAATTCAAATTTAAATTACATCTAATGGTCATGATAGTGAAAACTCTATCTCTCATATGCCATACAGCTTGAACCCACGTTTGCCTCATACTGTTGCAATTTCGAAACAACCATCAACCTGTTTCTGTCCCTGGAGGAAAATTGATTGAGGAGCAATTTGCAATAGGAACTTTTTAACCCTGTGCAATCCCTGGCAGGGGGGAAAGGCGTGATCCAGATGGGGAGCTCAGTAGGAGCAAAGAGTCAAAGCCCACTTATCACAGACAGGGACTCGCCCGTTTTGACCTCCAGGCCTGGCTATTTGTGAGGGGAAATTGTCCTTCAAGTCAAAACAAGGTGGCCAGAGTAAGATGTAGCCCGACTCTCTGGGACTGCAATATATAAGGAAGACTAATCGTTGCTCCCGATCAATTTAACTCAGTGTAGGAGCCAACCTTTTTGTCTTTATGTGGGTACCTTGAAGAGAGAGCGAAGGGTATTAAATCTGCACGTCTCCAGGCAATAATTTGTAAGAAAAAGGATTATGTCTTCTGCGGGGTCCTTGTGACGGGAATTCCCCCTTACCAGTCATTTGCTGCATAATTCCATGCATGGTTAGACAGAAAAAGAAGTCCCACAACTTTTCGGCTAAATTGTAAGATTTTTCCGCCCGGTTTCAGCATGCATACGATTGCGCCCTTCGTATTTTCTCCAGCGTCGCTCGCCCCGTAAGATTCGCCCAAACCATCGACCAGCAATGGGTAGTAACTCAGGCTCGGGGTGCAAGCCGATGCATGTTGAGACAAGCAGAGGTCCTACAGCTTTCAATACCCTCCATGCAGCATGGGGGGTTGTAAGATCCCCCCCCCCCCATCCCTAGGCAGAGACTCGCGCCCTTAGCCGCAGGGAGGAACCTTTTCGCTCCGGCGCAGCGTTTCAGGCCGGCCTTCTTTTCTGTGATGCTCCGCGGTCGTTGTTGCTATGGCGACGATGTCCCTAGCTGGCTGGATTGGCAATTTGAGAGGAAGACGGGACTGGGATTTTGTTCGGACACAGTGAACAAGCCCAGGCAGCTTGTTCAACATGAACAACATGAGCAGGTAGTTGTAAATCGGCTTCTCCAGCGAGAATCGAGCGTTTTAAGAATAGGGAGCAACTCAAGCCTAACCCATCTCCCCACTCTCCTTTCCCTGTCTAGGTTCAATGTGCTCCTGGGCCAAGGGATTCCCAGGGCGGCAACCCCCAAGGTAAAAGGCTTCTCCTCTTCCTTTCGCTTCTCAGTGTCCGACTCCTCTTGGTGTCCAAAGCCCATCCTCAAGAACACTTTTGAAGATCCATAAAACTTAATGGGGAAATAGGTGCTCCAAGAGTGCCCGCCCACTGCGCGCGCTCAAAGAAAAAGCTGCGTTTTTAATACTGGTAAAACAGAAAGAAATCCAAGTGCGCTTCCATGCGGGGAATCCTCGCCTGTCGCTTGTTGGCTTTCGTTTCTCTCTGTCCTGAAACAGTCAAAGGTAAAGCAGCCCCGCCCGATAAAAAAAGGATTGGCCTAAGGGCATCTGTCTGATGTAGAACGGGACCACAATCTGTATATGCTGCTGGACGCGAGGAAATCCTGCTTTACCTTCGAGAGATGGTCATTTGGCTTTTATGCAGGGCAAGTCATTGAATCACTCAGTTTTTACTTGAAAATTGTAATGGAGTGGGATGATGAGAACAGCTTTCTATGTCTATATTTAAGACGTAGAAATGGAGATTAATTGCTCCTTTATGTGGTTAAATAGTATGCTGTATTTACAGGCAAGGTGTTGAAAGCGTTTTCAGTTCTTTTCATTTTTTTCTTAAGGTGATGTGAAGATTCTGTTAGTGGTTGTAGTTTTGGGTTCAGGGGGAATAGCCATTCCTTCTGCTGACTAAAGGAACTGATCTCTTTGCAGTGATATTAAGAACATTTATTGATTTACTAGTTTTTTTATACCATTCCATAACAGAGCATCCAGAGTGGTGCCTGTTTCCCATTCTTCCCCACCCTGTGTAAAAGCATCCACTCCCCTCAGAGGGGGGACATACATAAGTGAGTAATCAAACATTGGTAGTGATCTGCAAAGCATTTAAATTGGCTTATTCCCATTTGAATTCAAGCCAGACCTGCTGAATTCAGTTTACTAATGTAAATAGGGTTCAGATCAATGATTAGCAGAGATTCTAGTGTTCTCTAGAAATAGCAGCTGTTGCACATGTGTCATATATGCCACATATGAATTTTAAAATTTAAATCTTACTAGTCAATACTCAGAGATAAAGACTAGTAACTAAGAGTTCTGGGCCTCTGTCTTGCAGATCAATGCAACAATAGACTTTGGCAAGGTTGCGTAGCAACTGTTAATGAGATTGCTTCAATTCTGAATATACTGACTTACTGAAGAACATCCTGATTCATGCAGAGCATTATGACACTACATGGATTCTAGAATTGTCTTCTTTATGCATGCTAGTTCTGTGGAGTCAAGTAAGGTCAAGCAAGCTGTCTTGATAACCATTTTGGATTAAGACAGGATAAAAATGTTTTAAATAAATGAATAATATTCAGAGAAAATATTTTTGCTGCTAGTAAAATCATGTCACTCCAGTTGTTACATTCTATGACTTAATTAAGACATTAAGCAAATTTAGAGAAGATAAGGCGTATATACCTTCTTGCATACTCCTGTTTGCTATGCTGGTTGGGGTATGGTATGTGTTATAGGCCTTTTTTTGGTCTAAGCTCACGTAGAATTGCACCTTAACATTGGTACACATAATATATATTTACAAAGCAGTGTTGCCTATGGGAATAAAGTGGATAGATGTTTTCTTTAGATATTAATCACTTTGCGCTGCTTAGTAAGTGTTTACCAAAACTTGTCAAAAGGAATAGCTCTTGTTTCTGTTTTTCAATGTTTTAAAACACTAATTGCATTTATTTAAAACTATTTCCATGAATGGTAACTTCTACGGCACCATACCTAATAAAAGAAATAATTCAATAAAGCAAATATTCATAACAATGGCAGTTACAAATAAAGCCCACTGTCCAGAAACAGAATAACAATTAGAATAAGTGGAACATCAGACTGTTCCTGGAAATTTGCAAATAAAAGGCCTGCTGAAAGCAGAGACTTGTAAATTAAAGACTAATTTATTTGTTATAGTATAAGGTTACATGGACTGTGGTCTACTTTTTTAGAAATGAAATGTTACCCTCTGTTATAAAAATGCATGCACACACACAGTAGTGGGGGATTATAAAGACTGAGGTCAGAGGGATTTGAAATGCAGAAATTACAGGCCAGTATCTACAAGGCAGGGACTGCAGGTGGCGCAGTGGTTTAAACCACTGTGCTGCTGGGCTGGTTGATCGAAAGGTCGCCGGTTCGAATCTGCACAACGGGGTGAGTTCCTGTTGTGCTGTCCCAGCTCCTGCCAACCTTGCAGTTTAAAAGCATGCAAATGCACGTAGATAAAAAGGTACCACTTCGGTGGGCAGGTAATGGCGTTCTGTGCACCTTGGTGTTTAGTCATGCCGGCCACATGACCACGGAGACTGTCTGCGGACAAATGCTGGCTCCCTCTACTAGGAAATGGAGATGAGCACTGTCCCCTAGAGTCAGGCATGACTGGACTTAATGTCAAGGGGAAACCTTTACCTACAAGACATAGGTTCCTCAAGTGACAACAGAAAACATCAAAGGTCCAACTCGTCATCTTGCCCCTACAGTTGTATGAGGCCATGTGCCACTGAAGCATTATTGTGCCAGTGTTTTCACTTGTGAATCTATTTCAGTGGGTAAGATAGAGAAAGGTGGCCACTGCTACCCCATCAGAATAAGGAAAAGCAGAATGCATATGTGCACTCTTGAGTAAAAACCCCACAGTACCATTACATAAGCACCAGGATTCCACTGAAACAATTTGTATATAGTGTAATTTCCAGTGTTGAAATCACACAATTAATGTAGAAGCAAATAGATTTATTGGAAGGATTTTAAATACCTCCAGCCCTGTATTTATCTTCTGCTTCTGCTGAAGTTTGCTTTCTTTAGTTTTTAGAATATTCTTAGATTCTCTGCAATCAGAAAAGAACAACAGTCGTTTGATTTTAAAGAATACAGGCCATGACAATTCATAAAGGGAGAACCAGTGTGGTGTAGTGGTTAAGAGTAGGTCTGAGACTCAGGTGTTCTGGATTCTAATCCCTGCTCAGCCATGGAGCCAACTGGATAACTTTGGGCCAGTTACAGACTCTCAGCCTAACCTAACTCACAGGGTGGTTGTTATTAGGATAAGACTGAGAGCAGCAGGAGAACGAGGCAAGCTTCTTTTAAAAAAGAAAAAGGCGGGATATAAATGTAATAAATAAAACTGCTGCTCACGTTTTCCTGTTTTAAGGTTGGCAACAAACCTTGTATTATGCATTACTGTTCTTGTCAAGCTTTGAAAAATGAGGAGCTGTCTTAGATTAAACAGTCGATTGGTTTATTTAGCTCAGTGCTGCTTACACTGAGGGGCAGCAAGTGTTCAGACAGGCATATTTCCTAGTCCTTTCTAGAGATGCAGGAACTGAGATCTTTGGCATCATGGTACTTTTTGTGAACATTTGTTAAAACATTTATGTGTGCTTTATACCTATTGCTTTCACAAAAAATTAAATAATAACTTTAGGTGACCTCTAGTAAAACTAAGAAACTGTATGTGAATGTTTTCTGAGGACATGCTTTTCAGGTTGTATACATATGATACATTTAGCTAATATGCTGCTAGTAAATAGCTTCTTAGAAATACCACTTGGAGTTATCCTCTGTATTTCCCCAGGTTTCTGGAATGATGGAAGTTATAGCTCCTGAAGGTATTTGCTTTAAACAGTGCATTTTATAATACTGTCTTGTAGGTCCTTAAGTTCTGAATTTTTAAAAGTTCACATCTTTAAAAACATCTTAATACATCAACCTTCTTCCTTTTAAGCGTTTAGAAAGTCTTATCATAAGCATTTCTCGTGTTTCTATTGTTCTTATAATATTACTGATATTTCAGAGCTGTACTATGCCTGTCCGCTCAGATATAGGCCTTAGGCTGCCATCCTCTATCCACTTTCTTGGAAATAAGCCCACTGGAATGCAGTGAGATTTACTACTGAATAGGCCTGTACAGGATTGTGCTGTAAAAGGGGTTTTATTGCATTATTGTGCTTATGTTATTTTGTGAATTATGGAATTGACATGCGTGCTTTCTGGACAATAGTTCTGTTCAAGGAAACATGTGCAGAGCAAATGTCTATTCCCCCTTTTCTTAAACAAGAGCCACACATCCTGAGTTATGTTTTCAATCACGACTGTCACTCCCTACTTCCATATCCAGAAATGTAATACAGCAGTGGTTTCTCAATTTTTGTTCACCGGGATGCTATTGATAGGCACAAATTGTAATAAGGGAAAGATTTATACTTACTTCTAACTTCTGTGGCAGATATGGATATATCAGTCAAGCTGTCCCAAGTATCCAGGGAAGGGTTTGGGGGAAAATTGTGACGAACTGTTCTCCTTTAATTAATTAATTAATTTCATTGTTATACTGCCTGGCATGAAAAGATGGATGGATCCAAAACATTGCAATGTATTATCAGTCTCTCAACAGTAGTGTTCATGTTTAGGGTCTAAGCTGACTTGGAGCAGGAACATGGTTGTGGCTCACAGAGGTGGCATGAAAGGGATTCCTACCCTTTTAAAATACGTTCCATGTTTCTGTAGAGCAGAGAAAGGCAGACTTCAAGGCTTACAGGATCTACTTTGCTTTTTGCTTGAACCCAAGGTCCACCAACTGGAAGCAGATGCAAAATGGTGGCTCAGGGGAACCTACTAAATTCCAAATACTCGGCTGACCTGGAGAAACCTATAGCTGGGGTTTCTCACAACCAAATGTAGGTCCAGGATGCTTTCAGAAAGAGGGTTCCCAGTGCTAACAATCAAAAGGTATTAGCCAGCTATTCTGTCTTTTCCCTTATCAGGTTTTCTTTGCTAATGAACAAGATGGAAGAAGCAGTGGGAAAACAAGGAAGGGCCACAAATTGAAGATAATGACATCTGAATCTCCTGCAAAATTCCATGAATGAAGCAATTGCACTATAAAGGCTTCATCTGGAAGCACCCTTATTATTTCAAAAATTGAGAATTGGACACTGTCTGCAAATCACTCAGAAATATACCAGGAAATCCTGTTAAAAGTGTAATGAAATGTGAGCTTCACTAGGGATTGAGAGACTGTGTGGATTGTTCATAATACCAGGGAATGAACCTAGCTCTGTGCAAGTTGGAATAGCCCTTAGTTTGATACAGCAAAGGCTTTGGGATTCTTTACAGTGGACACTTCTTTAGTATGCATGCCAAGTTTCAGTTATATAGGTTTGAGTCTTGGCACTATAGTCCTGATAGACACACACACACCCCTCTGTTGTTATAGATGGCACAGTAAAGTGAAACTGAAAGGAGGAGTGAAGCACAAGAAAGACAGTCCTTCATTAGTGAGCTTGTCAGGACTATTTAACTAGTTTATAGCCAATAACTGAACTATTGCTAATATACTGAAGTTTGGAATTCATTAAATAAAAGGGATTGTGATGAGAGCTAGTTGGTAATATGGAAAATTGAGACGATTTCTACAGAGTAAGAAAGTGAAAGTATACAGAAAGTGAAAGTTAAGAGAGCATAGAACACATCTTTCTGAGCCTAATGCCCATTTTCTGGATACTGTAAGATCTTAGAGACTCAGGCAGACCAGTTCCCTACACTGGAAAGGAACCAGTTCCCTACAACTGGAAAGAAAAGGAAATGTAAATGTACAGTATATAGTGTTCACTGTTATCTGCAGTTTCAGAAATGTGCTGGGGAGCTTGGCACCTATCCTTGCAGATATGGGGGTCCCGCTGTATTATCTTTCTGGGTATCATCATCTCACTGCTGAACTGTCCACCCAAAGTTTAGTAGTAGAAGAAGTTACAGTCTTTTAATAATAGGTTCTTTTCTCTCAATTTACCTGGCTTTTTAGCAAATGCTTTCTTATATCACTACTAAGGGGTTTGTAAAATGTTGTTTAAAACATATATTTTAATGTTATCAATTTAATGTTGTGTTAGAGCTTGTATATAAGTTGCTGGAGATGAGAGGGCGAAAGCAAGTGTGCTGTCTCTGGCACACTTGCCACTTCCACTGCTGCTTTTGATTAGTGACCAGTGATTGCCCCACTTGTAGTTTGTCACTGTGATGTTACCTGAACACTTTGGATTGTTTAATATTTGAACAATCCAGAGTTAACCTATGGTTTGTCATTGGGTTAATTCTGGGTTGTTAAACCCAGAATAACTCAGAATTTCCATATTTTGATGTAACAGTAACCCAGGAATGGGAGAATCACAGGTTGTTAATGAAAGCAGAAGTGGCCAGAGGCTGCATATTTGATTTGATTTCTGCAATTCATGGGTTAAATAATCTGTACATGCCAACCAGGTCATTCTGTCTCATTGAACTTATTCATAGATTTAAAAAATACAGTTTTAATTTTGAACAAAAAATATTTGAACTTTTCTTTTTAGATGGATTTGTCCTAGAAACATGTTTGCCTTTGTCAAGGTAAGGGAGGAAGATGGGTTCTTGTCCTTGGCAAGTTTAGCAGTTCTGAGAATGAATTATCATTCAGTGGTTTTCTCTTGTCCCCTTCTGATGACACCTACTTAGTTTTGGGGGTTGTTTTGTTTTGATTTTTGAACTGTGTTTCTGAATGACCGACCTGAGGAAAATGCTGAGCAACCAAAGGAATAAAAAGAAAAGAAATTGGTGATAAGTGCCAGCAGCTTCCAAATGATCTGAGGTGATCTCAAAGATCCAGTTGCACTCAGTTAAAAAGGAACTGAAGGGGAACTAGAGATATACCATGTGTATGCACAGTGGAGAGGAGGGAGGGCTCCTACCAAAACTCTGCCCATCTCTAGAATGCTCCGAACAATGCTCTCCATAGGTGCGGAGCGCATATGTGTGAGTACATAGATGGCCACTTGGAAAACTCTAATTATCGGTAAGCAACCTGCCCTTCTAAATGCACATGGAAGTATCCACATGTTTTACCACATATGTTTCTGATGTATGTATTAGTATGTGAAAAGACTTTTAGAAAAACGAAAGTAGGGTTTTTTGAACTGTAATTCTGAATGGCTAACCTGAATGACTGACCAAGGGCTGAACAGACTAGAATTGTGTTGAGGTTTCCACCTCAGCCTCCTCTGAACTCTTGAGTTTTTGTATTTAACATGAAGGCAAAACAGAAAGGAAGGTATGTCAAAAGGGCAGATCCTTTAGACCTTTTTAGCACTTCTCTTTATCCCAAAATTACAGGATTACTAGCAAACTTGAATATAATGGAGGTTAGTTACTTCAGGCTTTATGCAACTATTAACATCTACCTTAATTACACCCCCCCCCACACACACACACACACACACACTATTTAGTAACTGAGAATATCCCTGAGAATATCCCTTTAATTAATAGCAACAGAACTGTGAATGCAGTCATCTGCTTTAAGTGGCAAACTAGGATACACTTACTTGGGAATAAGACTCATTGAATTCAGTTGTGCTTACATATGAGTAGACATCTATGTAATTGTACAGTTATTTTGGATTAGAGCTGTTCTCTTTGCTTTTCAATATTGAAGCACATTATCTATTCAAAGGCCAAACAAGCCTACACATGCACATGCACACGCACACACACAACAGCTGTAGAGGTAGAAAGCCAGCAGTAGGTTTGGAGCTAGTCAGTGTATTGCACAGTGTCATTTGTATGCCTGTCTGCCTGCCTGTTGGCCTGTTGGAAAGTAAGTGTAGGCCCTGGCTCTCGGGGAACAAATTAATTCTCTTGAGGCCAAAGTAATGGTAAACAAGCTATCACTACAATTACTCATAAAAACACATAAGAATGGCATCTGCAAAGAATAATCATGAATGGATCTTTGGTCTCTGCCAGTTTTCATTTATGGAATTCTGGTGCTAAATCATTTCCAGTCGAGTCATTTTAAGTAATGTGTGGAATAAATCAAGGCAAAGAATACTGGAGGTGGTATTGCACAGTAATCCCAAAAGGGGAAGTTTTCTGCACAGAACTGCTGTAGTTGACAATATCAGATCCCATAAATGATTTAGTACTGGGGGTATATTATCATACCTTGACTAAAATACTTGAGGTGATTTTGAGATGGAAAAATGAAATCAGGGAGACATTCAAAAGTTAAAGTTTTATAGTAATTGGTTATATTGATTACCCCCACATAGCCTGCTTGAGGAGGATGGGTTATGCTGACAGCTGTAGGCCTCTTTTCTCACTCAATATGCATAGGATTGCACCATACATGCAGGTTCTGGTCCTGACAATGCAGGTTCTGGTCCTGACAATGCAAGTAAATTCTTAAGATACCTGAAATATGTGTGCCCTAGAACAGTAGGCTATGGCACTATATAGAGGGGAAGTATCAGGACTTAATCCTTAGTGGTTTTAATACAAGCCAAATGAGAAAACAAATCCTCTGCCCTCCCATTCACCTGCTTCCACACCTTGGCAGTGGCAGTGGGGAGGAAGGAGGCCCCCTTCCTCTTGTGTCTGTGAAGGCTAGGAGCCAGGCATCCAAGGAACAAAGGTAATTTCCCTCTTACCTTCCATTTTACTAACACAACAACCCTACACCTGCCTGAGGAAGAGAGTTTGAAAGCAGGGTGACAGGTAGATGTACTCATATATAAACTCTTTTGAGTTCAGTGAAGTATATTCGCAGTAAGTAAAGGAATATAGCCTTAGATAGGTACTGTAGCTTCTGAAGACCAAAGACCATTTGAAGCAGCTTTGCAATTATTTTCTTTACAAAAAGTATATATGGAAATTAGCTCTGATGCAGTATGATGCACATACATGGAACACCTGAACAGGGGAAACTGGTTAGGTAGCAAGTAAGTGGTATGCATATGGTCTGTGGTGGTTTCCTTGAATGCTAGGAATGCAGAGGGAAGACTGTATCCCATATGCCTGTGGGCAGTGTTAGTGCTGAATGATGTGCCAACCATGTGGAAGATCATTCAACCAGCCTCTCAAGTTCATCATAAGATACAAAATGTGGTGGTCTGCAGAAAGCAAACATGGTGGTTGACAATTTAAGAAATATTAAGAATTAGTAGACTAATATAACAATTTCTAGTTGTGATTAGTTCTCATATTCTTCTATATAAAACATAAGAAGGTTCTGTGATGTAGGTTTATTTTAAAGTATTATTTCTATTTGGATAAATTGTTTCCCAAATATTCATTATACAAATTATTTTATCTTATATTAGGCATAATGGTTTAGGAAGGACAGATGCAGTGAAGGTAAAACTATTTCTCTGGAATTTTGCTATATGTTTATCTTTAACAGAAATTTATATTTTGGCATTTACTAATCACATTGAATAATGTCTCAGTCAGTTGCATGTTTCATATCTTTGATCAAGGATCACATCCTTTACCTATGTTGTGGTGTTTTATTGAAACTTTCAGGAATTCTCACTAGTGAGAGAAATCATGGTGAAGAATTTTAGGATAGAATTGCAGGTCCTGTGGTGGGTTCTTACTTCTGTTTGTATTGCAGGAACAGAAAAATAGGCAAAACGGAAGGTTGCATGTGTTTGGTCCAAAAGGTAAAGAGTTTTTAAAATCTTAGTTAGAATCCATGAACTTGTAATCTCCTTGGCACATGCTAGCCTGATCAAGAAGCAGAGCTAGATTTACGCAGATGAAGGAGTGATTGTGCTCAGATGGAACAGGATTCTGTTGAGGAGGGACAAGACTGGCCCAAGACATTTGCTGCTTGAGGTAGGGAAGCAGATGCCCCCGCCCTAGTCCAGGTAGCATTTCATAAAAGAGAAATGCTAGTGATTGGCACCAGGACATTGGATATGCTGCCTGTCTAGAAGGCAGGACTAGTAAACTCTACATGGGAGCAAAGACCAGGAGAATCTGCTGCTCTTCCTTGTCCCTGTCAGAGTGGTTCTTAACTGACCTTTTCTGTTTAAGGTAAAGCAGAAGCAGCTGTTCCAGGCCCTCACTCAAAGAGCATAATTAATGGACGTGGTGTTGACCACACTCACATACAACCAGAGCTAGAACTGTCCCACTTCCCTTCTGACTTTGTCATGCTACTATTCCACACAGTACCAAATCACACTCACCATCACTCTTTTCTGTCCTTGGCAGTAACCTCTTCAGCCAACCTAAGGCATTTGTCTGTCTGCCTGTGCCCAGCTCCCTGTCACATAATGACATCCTGCCAGGAGCCTTCCATTACTTTTACAGGCCACTAGGGCCCTGTAGGCCAACTTCCCCAAGCTGGTGCACTCGAGTGTTTGGGACTACAACAACCAGCATTCGTGGCTATTGACCACGCTGGCTTCCATGATGGAAGCTGAAAGCCAAAACATTTGGAGGACACTGAGTTGGAGAAGGCTCTGTAGGGTATCTAGGTTCCAAAGGAAGCAAAGGAGGAAATACGATCTTCAGCTACATCCTTCCTATCCCATCAGAGACTGAAAAAGGAAAAATTCAGTTAAATTCCACAGGATCGAGGAGGGCTAGAGAAGTACCCCTTCTATGTCCTGCCCATATGAAGAGTGTCTTGTCAGGCAGGATCTGCAAGCAACCAGTTGTCTCTTCAGTTGCAGCATGGCACTCCAATCAGGCACCCAGCTTTCTCTTTGAACTGCAGTGGGCTGAGGCAGGTGCTTAGTACATTGCTCTTGCGGTGCATTCAAAGGTGGTTGATCTAGGAGGTTCTACTTGCCACACAATCAAGCTTGCACTGAGAAGGTTAGGAAACAGCATTTTACTTGCACTCTTGAATGCAATATGGATTACAAAGCTATTGTTCGTGCAGAAGGTTTTCCTCCAAAAGTATTATATTCTTATATGTACTTGATTTTTTAACCTAACATTCAGAAGAATCCCTGAGGCAGCTTGCATAAAATGATACTGTTAACTTCTGCATTGTTTTTACCCATGCTTGCTCATGGAATTGCTCTGAGGTAGCATATTCTCCCTTTCCCAACATCATCTCTACCAATTTCAGGTCTTTCTTGCCCAAAGAACAGAGATAGACTCAGCTGCTGCAGCAGGATCTCAGATCAGCTACTGAGTGATGGCAGTTGAATTTTTCACTTCTTCTTAGAGCAAGATGAGTTGTGACATTAATTGCATGAGTCCAACTTAGGTGCATTAAAAATAAATAAAAAGCAACTCTAGGGATGAATCAGGACCATGAGCAGTAGAGGCATCTTAACTTTTCCCACCAGGTTGTTGTGAAGGTAGAAGGGAGCTATGTAAGTAACCTTGCTTGCCTCACAAGAGGAAAAAAGAGGAGATATAAATGCAATGTAAAAAGATTTTTACAAACATTCTTTCCATTTGCCCATAAAGCTATGCATTTTAATTTTAATAAAAATGATTTCTTAGTATTTGAATATGTCATCTATGCTGTCTTTCAAGGAGGAGAGAAATATTTAATAATATGTATCAAGTAAACTAAGTCTTTCTTTTTCTTTTTTTAGAAGAAGTAGTTATTGAACCTGTTCAATCAATGCCACGGTAAGATTTCTTTTATTGTGCAGCTGGTATATTTGATGCTTTTTAACAAGTCAAAGTTAGATAGTATAATTACTAGTCACATATTGCATAATCCCTTGTATATGTGTCTTGTTTAGCTTGGTGCAAGAGCAGGGATTTAACCAGTTTCTGTACTATATTGTGAGGTTAGTAGGCAATCTGGGGTCCAGAGAAGAACCAGGTTATTGGGGAATTATAAAGTAGGAATCTAGGAGTTGGCACTTTTTGTACAGATGGCCTTTAATGGTAAGCCTTCAGAGCCACTGTCCAGATCACAGCTATAGGCCATCAGTGCCACTTGAGAATGTAAGCGCAGTCTTGTTAATGAGTTAACCTATCCTCATGAGGCATCTTTATTCTTCAAGCAGGCAGTTAATCATCTCTCGTAATTGGCTGGTGCTGTACCTTAGGTGCTTGCGTTCTTTGAGGCTAGTTAACCAACTGACATCTGCCTCCAAGACTGAGAAAGGGCTAAGGCTTTGTTGGTGAACCCATGGCATGTGTGCCACAGTGGAAATGCAGAGCCCTCTCTGTCGGCACGTGAGCCAGGTCGCCTCAGTATTGCCCCAGCAGCTGAGCATTGGATAACAGCGTACACAGGGGCCATACACATGCTCAGAAAGGAGTAGTGACACCAGGTGATGATGTCACAAGCAGTGACTGATTAGCCGCAACTCGTCTGAGCTTTCGCGTGGCTGGTCAGTGCGCTGCCAAGGATATATATTTTTTGCTTGGACTGACTGTGAGTTGTTTTTTCCAAACTAAAACCTCCGTTTTCAGGTTTCATTACAGTGTTGGCACTTTGTGAAAAATAAGTGAGTTTTGGGTTGCAGTTTGGGCACTTGGTCTCTAAAAGGTTTGCCATCACTGGACTAAGGGGAAAGCATGTTTTGAGGGGAATGCATGACACCTGTCTTCCTTGGGGTTCAGAAATGATCTGCCTAGCTACTCCTCTGCAATAACTTCGGAGACTTCAGGTCATTCTCCAAGGAGAAGCCATTCAGAGGGAGCATGGCAACAAGTTGAGGGTTACTCCCCACTCAGTGTAAATACGATTGCAGCATCAGTTAGGTTTGAAGGACTGGAAATGCATATTTGGAGGGTACACATAATCCTGCAGCCTAAATCTTGGAGAATTGCATTACCAGCTTTTGTAAAGGCTTGGTTTCTGAAATGCAAGCATGTCCTGGTTATGGACCACAAATCCTATTAAGTAGCTGTCTGAGTTTGTAACTTTTCCCCCTTCTGTTTTAGGAGCTTCCATCCAAATTTTTATGTACACATTTTTATCATGAGGACAAAAACAGATACCTAGCGAATAATTTCACAGAGGCTCTCTGCTCTCCCTTTCCAGTGCCCATGGTTATGTAAAATGACTCTGTGGAAAATGAAAGTGGTGTCTACTGAAGTCCCAAAAATAGAATGGTGCATTGAGAAGCTCTTCCAGTAGTTAAAGACATGGATGTTCAGTTTCCCAATCTTACAGTAGCTATTTTTAGCCCTTGCTGCCTGTTTTTAGTACACAGTCTCCCTAGGGCAGTTGCAACTGCGCAGACAGCTGTGCTGGCAAAGCTCTCTTCTCCTTGACCCATTGCAGCAGTGCCATGCAAGAGCACTTATAGAAATCAAGTTAGTGATAGCATCACCTGGTCTCCTGTTGGCCTTCAGTATCATTGAAGCTGTAGCACAACACTTTGCCTAACTTATCCATAAGGGAAGGGAAGGTTTTCCTTACAGGAGCTAGAGATGGAGAACTCTGTTTCACTTGCTAGAATTAATTAGTTGCCATAGCTGCTGCAGTTTCAGGAACTCGCTTGTGCTACTACAGTCACTGCCAGTTTATAAGAGTAGGCTGCTAGATCTTGTTTGAGTCAGATAGCCAAGGATATATAGTTTACTTGATGAAATATTTATAATTTGGGTGAATATATAGCTCTTCTTTAAGAATATATTTGTCCACAGAGGATGCCATTTTCTAGACCCTGTTTTGATACACTCATCACTGGCAAATATGTAGGACCAGTGCTGTATGAACTGCATCCACATTCTTTGTCACATTTTTAACGGTAAAGAAAAGAAGATACATGCCAGATTTCAATTGTCACTGGAAGTAACTTCTGCTGCAATATATGGTTTAACTTGCTTACCCAAGTAATCAGAACTATTATGTATAAATACCTTTTTCATCTACATGGAAGCAAAGCAGCAAATGGTGCCCATCCCCATACTGATCAAGGTGCATAGTACCCAATGCTAGTCAAAGTATTTTGGCAACTGAAGGAGAAAATCCCACACGCATCTCTCTCCCTTCTTGCTAGTAAAAATATGAAAGCAATACATACTAGAATGAAGAATGTGCTGCCTGCTGCAGGTCTGGCTTTTTGTCTGCTAATAATACATCTCAAGCTTGGTGTGCAGAAGGCATTCAACAACGAGTTACTGCCCAGGAAAAGCAGGGATCATGTAAATAGGATTTCCCCCTATTATCTATAATGCAATCCCTTCTGCCAGTTTGTCTATGCTTTTTTGCTTAGGACAGAGCTACATCCTCACTGTCTCATCTTTTTCTTTCACTACACAAGGCTCCTATTTATTGTCTCTCTTTCACCCTTTTCTTTTCTTCTTGCTCTTTGATGGCCCGTACTTGCAAGAAGGCATCCTGCAAGTCTGTGAAGGAAAGGCATAGATAGCTAGGCACAACAGATTTGTCCTCAGCCCTAGTCACCACCAGCCTTCTTAGCCAAATCGCATCCTCAGCTCTATTTTGGACATGTCTTGGACTGAAGGGATCACCAGTGAGTAGCAACAGAATGCAGATTCAGGCCACCCACTCAGCCTCACTTTCCACAATCTCAGTGAGTGCTGCTATAATGAATACCTCCTGCTGGTGGAAATGACTCCTGAACTATTTGCATTCATGGACCTCACACATTCTTGGAGCTGCCAACAACTCTTAAGTTTTCCAAAACCAGTTTCCTGTTTTAGAGGGCTGCAGTTCTTGCACAGCATTATAGGAAGACCTTGTCTACCATTTAGCGCCCTCCAAATTGTCAGGCACCTCTTCAGAAGCTGGTTCTGCTACAAGTCCATAGATCAACTGCTAGAGGCCAGATTAACATGAGGCCAGAACTAGACATTCACGTAAAAGGGAAAAGGATACTCTGTCTAGAGATGACTTCTCCTCCATTTACAGGCTTAGGTCATCCCTTCCTCCCAAAAAAGCCTCTTAGAAACAGGAAAAAGCTATTCCACATCCACACGAGCATTTATCCAGTGAATCTGATAGGGAATCCTTAGACACACAGCAGCAGCCTAGGGCAAGAACAGACAGACTCCAGGTGGCGATTCCCTGGTTCATAAGTTCATACTAACTCTCCATAAATTGTACAGGAGACAAGGAGGGGGCGAATCGTCCATTCAGGGCAAATGTGAGGATACAGCAAACACCAAGGTTTTTCAATAATAACAATGCCTTTCCATTGTTAGCTAAAGCCATTACTTCCCTGGCTATACAGTCTATGGAAACTGAAAAATTACAACCGCTATTTAGAGTGGTGGTTATGTTTCATGTTCCTAAAACAGCAGAGAAGTGTTGTTTCCTCCTTTCTTAAATAATGTCATGAATGGACTTCTTACCTCCAGAGGAAAAAAGATCATTACTGTTGCCCACTGTTATTACAACTTTCCAGAGCAAAGTATGGAAGAATTAAAAGTAGCTCAAATATATGCTCTAGTTGCTGTCTCTTGTCTGAAGCAGTAATGTCTAAGCACTGGAAAGTTCACATCAAGGACCCACAGAGAAAAGAGGCTCCTATTCAGTACTATTAAAAAAGCACATAAGGCTGCTACATTCACCTTTACAGCTTCTGCAGTGCCCTCCTATATTTCCAAAGCCCCCATCATCTTGGTACAAAACATCATGACTAACAGGGATCTGGATAGAAGTGTTCTCTACAGAGGCTTAGGTAAAATTTCAAAATACAGTTTTCCTGTTCATTCTGGACAGGATAAACTCTTGTTCAGTGTAGATCTATTGTAGCCACTGCAGTAACCTGAAAATCTATCTGGTTAATGATAATGGAGCATTGAAGGCTTCTGTAAGGACAGCTTAGCTGGAGAAGCCTTCAAAGGGGCCCAGTTTTCAGAGATTATCTTAAAGGGCCCTAGTAGAAACAAAGGAGAAGCTAAAGGTTGTATATATTGCCTCCAAAAAAGGAGGTCAAGAAATCTTCCAACAGACCATTCCTTTCCCCTATGCTAACCCTCGGGCCAATTTTTTTCCTTCCAAAGAATTCAGAAACCCAAAACCTTCCTGGTCATCCCTCTCCACCCAAGACATGGTGCCAACAGTTGTGGTGCCTGCCTTCATCTGGTGATGCCCAGCATTTCCTTCTAGCATGGGAAGCTTATTCTATTTTATATATCATAGCACCAAAAGGAGTAGATTTAACATGCATAAACAAGTTTATAGCATACTGGCAGTTGCTTATGGAGACACTGTACACCAGCCCAAAGGGACTCCATGCAGGTGAGTTACTACACTCCTGCCGCCATATATTGATAGTCCTTGATCACTGGAAATGAAGGAGATTCTCTTACCAAGGCTAACATTTGCAGGAGAGGCCTATGTGTTCTCAGTGTAAGGCTATGTGTCCAGACTTGTCAAAAATAATGCTTTCTCTCATTATATACATATTTCTGACATCAGGGCATCCATCTATATCTGGATGATCTGCTCCTTCACTCTTCATCTCTAGAAGAGGTACAGCTAGAGCTGGACTAGACAGTGTCCTGTTAACAAGGCATGCTTACCCATCACCAACAAGAAACTCCCCCCCACTTGGAGACTTTCATCCCACCTCTTCCCCACTCCCCTGACAATCTTTATATCTTAGGGTGCTCAGTAGGAAAAGTATTCAGCAAGTGATTTTGCCCTGATATTGTTAGCATTTGGCCACATACAGTGATTTAGCAGAATGATCTAATCATGCAGCACTGGATTAAGTGCCTCACAATTTGATTAGGCACAATAATTGGAAATTACATGTGGATACACCTCCAGGCAAAAATCATTTTCACTGTGTGTTGAGTAATTATTGACAAGTGATCAGGCACAGATTCCCACCCTCAAGCACTGTAATCTCAATGAAGTACTGTCTTGAGTACATTCAGCAATGTTTATTAAAATTTCTGTTCATTTTGAATCAGGAGTTGTCTGTGCTCTTTTGTCATGTCTGTTTTACTTAGACCCAGAGTTTTTTCCCTTTATTTTCTTTGTTTAAATCCCATAAAAGCTATAGGCTCTAATGTCCAAGTAGTTCCTCTCCTCCCTGTTCTGTGCTGTCTAAGTAGTTCTTGCCCCCTTCACACTTCTTTCTGGCACTGAAGTCATAGAAACATAGAAACAGAACGAGTCAGAAGGGGTCTCTCAGGCCATCTAGTCTGACCTCTAGTTCTAGCCAGCTCTGCTCATGACATGCCTACCATGTGCATGTCTAACCTATCCTTGAACACCCTCACCAATAGGGCCTCAACCACCTCCTGTGAAAGCCCATTCCATACCCCAGGGTACTGTCAGGAACTACTTCCTGGCATCCAAATTGAACCTTGGTTCCCTGAGATTTGCTCCATTGGAGTGCGTCCTGCCCTCCTCTGCAGGGGAGGACAGGTCTCTACCCACCTCCATGTGGCATCCCCTCACATACGCATATGTCACCAACAGGTGCCCTCTGAGTCTCCTCAAGGCTGAAAAGACCCAGATTCCTCAGTCCTCATATGTCTTTCCCTGCAATCCGGCCACCATCCTTGTGGCCCTATGCTGCACTGACTCTAACCTGGCTATATCCTTCCTGTAATGAGAGGCCCTGAACTGAACACAATGCTCCAGTTGCAGGTGCACCAGAGTCATATAGAGTGGTAGTAATACGATCCAGAAGCCACACTTCTGGCTATGCAACCAAGGGTGGCATTTGGCCTCTTGACCACTGCGTCACACGGCTGACTCATGTTTAGCCTGCAGTCAACCAGCACTCCGAGATCTCTTTCACAAGTGCTGCTTTCCAGCCACTTGTCCCCTAACCTGTACTTATGGCACCTATTCCTATGCCCTAAGTGCAAGTCCTTGCACTTATCCACACTGAATGCCATCCTGTTGTTTCCTGCCCTTTTCTATAGTCTGCCCAAATCCTTTTGGATCTGGAGTACCTGCTCCTCAGTTGTGGCCACTGCCCACATTTTAGTATCATCTGTGAATTTGATCAGCAGACTGTTCACCCCTTCTTCCATGTTGTTGATGAAAAGATTGAACAGGATCAGCCCCGGGACATAGCCCTGGGGGACCCTGCTTGTCACTGGCCACCATCCTGATGATTCCTCACTAATGGTTACCCTCTGCTTTTGATCAGTCAACCATACCCTTAATCCATCAAACAGTGCATTGGTCTATCTCAAAACTCCTCAATATCTCAGCCAGGATATTATGGGGCACTAGGTCAAAGGCCTTGCTGAATCCAGGTAAACCACATCCACTTTGTCACTTTGTTCCTAACCTATAGCACAGAGGCAGGACACTACACTTTATTGTGGAAATCACTAGGTTCCTATCCCCCCCCCCAAGGCTGCCACCATTTTGCTGAAGTGCCTCATTGAAACCACTTGGTTCCTGACTCCTGCCATATTCCTGGCGCACACCAAGATCTGCAATTGCATGGCCTCTCAAGAACCTGAGACCCCTACTCTGCATGACAAACCCAGTGTCCTGGCTGTGTCCATTGACACTTGCTCCCTTGCTGAAATCTCCTGAAACAATGAAAATTGTACCCATTCCCCCAGTTCACTTGGTCCCTGCTCTTGCTTCCCATGTTGTGACTTCAAGGGCTTCTCTACACCCCAGGTCTCCTTCAGAAATGGTCCAGCCAGATCACAGAGCAACTCTGTTTCAGGTCCCATCCTATCTTCTGGAGTTCCATTCCCTACCCATTTCCTCTTTGCTGCGTTTGTTGGAAGCCCAGCCAGTTTAGCATATCTTGGCCTTGGTTAAGCAGTGAGACAGACCATGACCAGCCCTCCTTCTCCATATTCCTCTTTTGTGCCATTGTGGTTGACCAATTATTCCAGAATAGTTGACACACAAGCAGTCAGGAATAAGTGCCAAGAAGCATGACTGATTTCTATTACTGGAGTGTGTGATGGAGCTGTCCCTTGCATATCACAGTGCATGACCAGAAAGGGAACTCATGTACAGGAATCTGCTTGCACAGGGAGTGCAGGATCCAGACAGGGTCTGAATCTGGATTAATCCAGTGGTACCATAGTAGTAATATTCAGTTGCTGGAACATGCAGGATGTGATCATTTTTTGTAGCAGATTTGAGCTGTATTAATGTTCAAGAACACAAATTATATCACATTTTGGAGTCTGAAAAGTCATGCAAAAATCAATATGAAGAATGATGCTACAATCAACTGAAACAAATTCCTCTGAACTTAAGAATTACTTCTGAATAGAGGTGCATAGGACTGCAATGTTAAGGATTTTTTTTCTTTTCCAATGCATTTTATTCATTATGTTTATATCCTACAAGTGGTGCTAAAAGAAGTTTACAATAAAATACAAAATGATGATGATTAAAACATAAAGGCAAGTGAATCAAAACAGAAGATAAAATCAATTAAAATACATGGATAAAATTAAGAAATAGATAGCACCCACCAGTTACTTTCTTTTCCAGGGTTATATTTCAGCCTATATTCCCTTGACAAGGAGTTGCAGAGCCTACAAGCTATTGTTGTAGATCACTCCAGAAACACTGGAGATTATTTCATCTCCAGATGTGATTGAGGATGGTCAGACAGCATTGTAAAAGCAAACTGTGAACATGGGAAGAATTAATGAGACATCTGAAACCTACGTAATGACTTATGGATTGAAATTCTTTTATAAAGCACATATTAGACATAAGTGCCTTCCACTAATAATTATACTACAGTCATGCAAGTTCCACTTCAGCTAGGCTTTAGTTTCAAATAAGCATGCTTCTGATTGCAACCTGTGTATCAGAAATTACCGGATTTTAGATATGAATAGGGCATTTTACAGTGCAATATTTGTTATTGTTTGCAAGCTTAAACCAGGACCTTTCTATCTGAGATTTTCTGTTACATCAGCTAAAGTTCTGTAATTATATGCCCTTTATAGTGTTGTTTTAAACTAATTAAGTTTTAGATTATGTATAGATTCCTTCACAGTTTGAATCATTTATTTTGTGAACATATTCTGTATTCTATTTGGCTTGCTACTAAGCCAAAATCAGCCCTTGATCTTGGTATCTCAAAGAAGAGAATACAAGAAAGGAAGAAATAAATAGAAAGCCACAGCGGTTGGTTAGAAGCTTAGTGCGAATCATTATTCTGCAGTTCATGTTTTTTAAAAATGTGATGGTTCTCCCCACCCACCCCCTGGCTTCTTTTTCCTTTTTTTTTAAACCAAGGCAGCATGGGATGTGGAAATGAATCTGCAAGCAGGCCTTACACTCCATCAAAGCAGATCTTGTTATGTGCAGCTAAATCGTTAGAAAAGTAAGTCTCACTTCAGTTGAGTTCTTAATTAATTTTGTTATAAGAATAAATTGCTGACAGTGAGCTTTTTCAATAGTTAACTGTTATCCTTTTATGCAACAGTGTAGATCTCAAACAGGTCTTAAGGCATACTCCTGAACCCCTTTTAGAGTGTGCTATATATCGTGTCCATCTGGGAATGCTATCCAAAACATGACATCCCTGCCCCTGCTGTGAAGTCTAGATGTGCAAAGCACATGTAGCTCTTGCGTTGAGGACTTCCATGAATATTCCTAGTGGCTATTGATGAGAGGAAGGGAGTTCTCCTTATGATTGTGATGTTCTGCATGGTAAGCACTTCTAAATGTTAAGACAGGATTCACTTGCCTGCATGTCTCCATAGTAAGTGTAATATGCACACCAGTCCTCAGGCGGTGATGGAGAAGCAGTCTGGGAAATACAGCATTAGTTCTAAGTAGTTTTTCTTGCCTGTCAATGTTAGATGGCAGCAGATGGACGTAAAATGTTCTTTGCCATAAAAAGTATGCCAAATGCAAATAGTAATAGAGCTAGAAATTCAGAGCATAAATTCTCTGTATTCTTAGTCTGTATATATAAAAGTACTTGTGTTTTTTATCTTTCCCTTGGAAAACACTTGCAATACTTAGACGGAAAACTTTAACAAGGATTGCAAAACATAAAAATCCAAAGATGAGTGTAAGATTACATGACTGCATAGAAGAAGAAGCAGGTGAGATTTGTGTGTGTGTGTGTGTGTGTGTGTGTGTGTGTGTGTGTGTGTGATTTATAGCAGGCCTATGCAGTCCTGTACTGTTAGGTCAAAGGAAAGGTTTCCCCTTGACATTAAATCCAGTCATGTCTGACTTTAGCCAAGGGAGCCAGCCTTTGTCTATAGACAGTTCCTGTGATGTACTGTTAGATGGGGCCTAAGACAGCAGAGTGCAAAATTATCTTGCGGACATGGAAACATATGCAATGGACAATATTTGTTTGTTTTGTTTTGTTTTGTTTTGATACCACTCAATAGTCAAGACTCTCTGGGGAGTTAACAAAAATTAAGAAAATTTTTAAACACTCACACAAACACATGTAAGATCCAATTAACCTAAAACAAGAAACTGTAATAGGAATTTGAATTGAATCAGCACAGAAGTATAGCAGCAATACAGGCTAAAATGCAATACTAAAAATTAAGTTAAAAAACTGTTAAAACGCTGGGAGAATAAAAAGGTCTTCACCTGGAGCTGGAAAGAATACAAAGTAGGCACCATGTACAGTGCTTTGGGGAGCTAACTGCACAACTGGGGTGCTATAATGGAAAGGCCCTCCTCCTGGTAGCCTCCTGCCTCACTTCCTTTGGAAGTGGCTCCTGGAGAAGGACCCTGGGATCAGTTTATCCTACTCATAGTGGCACAAAGGTCTCCATAGCTCTGAAACATGTTTTATTTAACATTAAAAAGCAAGGGGAGAAACCCCTTGGCTGCGTCATGATGTTGAGAATAAGGTAAGCACTCCTATACTCCTGAAAGTTTCACCATTGCCCCTATCTCCAGGGGCATCTTTATTTCAGTGCCAAGCACCCCCACCCCAACTGCTCTCACGGCTGCCAAATGTTTGGCCCAGTTCTAACCTTATACCACGTCAGACCAATTGTCCACTTCACTCAGGATTGTCTCCAGTGACTGACAGTGACTGTCTAAGGCTTCAATATGGGGTCTTTTCCAGCTCTGCTTGCAGCTTCTAATTTATTTATGTTATGTTAGGTATTTTTATTTTATTGTGTAAGCTGTCCTGAGGCTCTTGCAAAGGACGGCATACAAATATCCTAAATAAATAAATAAAATGTTGCATATCATACTTGGGTTCTTTTGCATGCATACAAAGCAAATACTCCACAACTGATCTTTCAGTCTCTCTTGAAAAATCTTTTGGTGAGAATGGTCAGTCCTGATAAACCTGTATCATTATTAGCTTTGAGGTCTCTGAACAATTTGCATAGTTTATAGGGGATCCTCACCAATAAGCTTTTGTGTTTAATCAAATTTTTGGTATCTCCTTAAAGGTTCATCACCACCACCACTGCTGAATCATAATCCAGTAGATTGGTTTGCTCTGGTACTACAAACTGATTAACCCATGAAGTGTATCTCTGTTTTAGTGACTTCTGCAGCTTTGGCCCTAACCACCTTGGCCTTCACTGAAGCAAGTCCAGGCTCTCCACACATCACAATCGTAGACAGGCCTCCTAGGTTTCAAGACTAGTAGCCAGTGATTGATGGGGTTTAAAACATCAGTACCTCAATATCTGGGGTTAAATATTCTATACTTAAACTCATTTGTCACTTACTGTCTATTGTAGCTAATAGCAAGCAATCCAACAAATACTTCTCTGAAATTAAGGGAGAGAAAGACTGAATGAGGACTGTGGTTCCTGAGTGCACATCAGTTGGACTCACTAAATGAACACTGATTTTATGATTTTAGTAGAACTTGTATTTCTAGTACTATATGTTAGTTTGATTGATATATCAGACATACAGTCAACATGTTAAATAGTATGGATTCCCTGCTATCAAAATATAAGATAAATATGAGAATATCAGTGTTGCTGTTAATTTGCAGTGTGTCTCTACCCCATATTTCTGTTTTTTCCCACTTAGAAATTCATAATGATCAACATTTAAAAACTGATTTACAGAGACTGAATCATGAAGCTTTGATAACTGAGGCTAAGACAGAATCCAAAGTCAATGGTTGGTTCAGACAAAATATATTTCATTTCAGCTTTCATGTCTATATATTATGGTATGCATAATTTCAAAAGGATATTTCCTTGACTTTATGATAGAAATGCCATTAATGTTAGTTTTGAACTTCATGGAGCAACTACTAATCCAAAAGGAGTATTCCAACCATTCCTTTATTGTTGATCTTCTCACTGAAATATCCTTCAACACTAACTGTAACCATTTAATATTGGGAGGAGAGAGTTTGCTATCATGCAGCTGTGGGTTACATTCAGCAGTTTCCTACCAGAAGAGTGGACAGTGCTGGCAAATCAAATTCTGCCTTCCTCACCATCAGCACCTTACCTTGCCATATCTGCTCCAGAGGGCCCTATGCCCTCCTGTTTCATGAGTGGAAGTCTGCTTGCATAATGTTGAATGTAGCTCAAGAGTTATATTTGGTCTTATTCTTTTTACATCAAACAGATAGATGTAGGCATTGTTCACTTTCACTTCTCATTTTCTGATTAATTTGAAAGTACAAACAAAGGGAATTAAAACACATGTTACAAAGGGCACCATAGAAGAGGCACTCTCTCATGTACAAGAGGAGGCAGAGCAATTCTTCCACAATAACATCTGCCCTCTGTAGCTTATGTTTGTACGGTTCAGTTCATGACCAAATCGTGGTCGTGAACAAAAATTTCATAAAAATTTTCACTCAGGTCGTGAACTCTGCATTGGGTGGCGACCACGACCATGACCACCGCCGAGTGGGGAGATGGCCGCGATTGTGCTGGGGGTGGGGGAGGGAAATGGCCGAGATCATGCCCGTCTTTCCTGCAGGAGTGCAACCGCGATCTTGGCCATCTCCGCCCCCAGCACGATCGTGCCCGTCTCCCCCTCCCACAGTGTGCCGGGATGATGGGTGCATGCAGGGATGACAGGTGCGATCTCAGTCGTGCTGGGGGGACAGGGAGATGGCTGCACTCGTGCTTGGGGGCGGGGAGAGAGATGGCCACGATCTTTGTTGTTCTTTGTCACTTTGCTTCACATTTTTCTGATAAAAAAATAGTTACAGAACAGATTAACCTTATTTACATTGAACCTTATGGGGAAATTTAACTTGGCTCATGACCAATTTGGGTCACGACCAGATTCCTGGAGCAGATTAAGTTCATGAGCAAGGTACCACTGTATTTGTATTAATGATTAAAATATTGTAATATCTGCTACAAATTAATTGGGGTAGCCTTAAAAGCAATCAAAGATTTTATTTGATTAATCACTTAATTGGCTAATTTATACGACCTTAATGTTTTCTTTTATCAGGCCAGATTTCAGGCATGAAACAAAAGAAGATAATATAGGTCATCTTTCAGTTTCGCTGTCCCACTATTTCTTCTTTCAACTAAGTATCAATAACTGACAAGTAAACTGTCATAAGTAGCATAGTTTTCCTAGCCTTGAAGGAAATCCTGACTTCTAAAGGAAAATTGCTTCGTATGCGTAGCCCTTACCTCTTATTCCTGTTAACTGTTTTTGAGCTATACTCTTGTATCATATATTGTATGTGATGTCATAGCTCACTCAGCCCTACTAAATAAAAGGTTAGATGGTTGTATATTTTTAAATGCAAAAAAAACTGCCCTATGGAGACTTACTGATGTGTCTAACAGAGATATGGTAGGTCATGAACAAGTTTGAGGGAAGAGATGGCAGTCCAGGTATGTTAATAAAGAACTAGGAGGAGGGAAGTTGTATAGACCTGTGGGGGGTTTTAGTCATCACAAAGCATCTGGAAATTGATTAAAATATATTTTAATCACCCTTCACCTAGGCTCTAGGTTCTAGAGGATTCCAGATTAGGTATACAAAGGCATGAATAAATCTATTTACACAAAGATGGGGTATACATCTTAGAATTTGTTTTTAAATTCTGAAGCAAAGTTAAAAGCTGTTGCATCACAGCAACAGTCAAAAACAAAACATCTCCCCTAAAAATAAAAAAACAAAATGGAGTGTAGTGGATAAAGTTCAATTATACCCTTGCTGAACTGACTAATTCACAAGGCTCTGATATTTCATTGTCTCTGAGGAAAGAGAGTAACAAGACGCTTGTTCCTCTAATACTGACCTGAAACTGAGAATTGTACTGTTGGATATTTTGGTTTATTATTTGTAGACTCTCATTTCTTAAAATACTTCAGCCTCTGTTGGAGGCTGCTCAAAGACTTCTAAATTAACTCCTGTGTATCAGATCACTGGTACTTAATCCATAAAATGAAGAGAAAGAGGAGATCTTTCTAACCTTGCTTATTCAGCATGTTGCTGAGCTGTCTGATAGCCAAAATTCAGTAACTACAGGGAGAACACATGCACTTTTAGTAGTATATGCAGTGCTGCTTAAAAATACTCCTATTTTCCCAGATTCCTATAGTATAGGAGCATTTGAGTGTAGAAGGAACTGAGCATTGTTTAAAAGGTCTGAAAAAGACCTTTAGCATTTTCTTCTATTGATTTTTTATGCTTTTCCAGAGGACCAGTTGAAAGCATGCCACAGTTTACTCATGACTCAAGAAGCACTGAGGTGGTTCAAGGCAACTATAATTTAACTGGCTTTGTTTAAGAATAGTTAGCTTGAATGGGAGTCCCTCAAAATCAGTGCAATCCTGTATGGATCTCAGCAGGTACGAACCCTGCTGAGTTCAAGGAAGCTTCCACCCAGGTAGTTATAATAGATCTGTAGTCTTAATTTAGCTTTCAAGAATTCCTTGTATAGTCTAAGAACAAAAGGCCATCTAGCCTTGGATAACACTTTAAGGTGTACTTTGCTCTTAAGAATATAAAGCTGAGAGAGCAGATAATTTGATAATGAAATAAAGTCTTGGTTAGTTTTTTCAATATATGTCAGTATATCAGTGCTAGTTTTTCTAATATGTAACAATATTTCAATTGTATAAATCATTTTTTCATTTTGGGTCATGACATTTTTTTCTCATAGGTCTTCCTTTAGCTTTCAGCCTAATTCATGGCATTTTAATTTTTTGCTCAGTCCTATGTATGTTACTTGGAAGTAAGACCCACTGATTCCAGTGGAATTATCTCTTCAGTAAATGTGCATCAGCTTAAAAATGGTTTTCAGTTGACTCACCCATGTGATTTACCCATAATTTACTGAAAAGATGGAGCAGAAATAGCTTAAACCAAGGAGGGCAAGCTTTGTGGGGCGGATGGGTGGAGTGCCCCCCACAGAAGCATTTAAATGCCACAAAAGCAGGTAGGGGCTTGCAGCACATGCACTCATGTGTACCCACAGCCATTCTTTCACACAAGGGGTGTGATAAAATATCAGCTGTCATTCAATAAGGATATCTAAAAGTGCATATGTTTTAACTTAATTCACCCTGTTGCACAGAAGCTTGACTCCATTTACCTTAACGATATTTAAATATTATTTAACATGAGAAGCAGTGAAATAGCAAATATTTTTGAAACTAGTATCCAGTAAATCATGATGTGATTTTGCGTACATTAGCTTTTCTATATTAATATATTTGTAAAGAGTCTGTATGGTATTTGAAATGCCATCTACTTACTGGAACTGACTCTTGCTCTTTTTATATATAACACATTAATTTTGTGCAGATGAAAAAATTAAGAACTCCAAGAATGTTGAAAAGGCTTCCAGTGATGGGGTCAGTACTGAAATGCAAACAAAGAGTGTGGATAAACAGAATGCTAATGAGAAGCCACCAGATAGCTCTGACGATGAAACCAATGAACAAAATCAAAATGAAGCTAAAAAGAGAATTGCACCACTACAATTAATGGGAGAGGTACAATAACTTCTTACGCATTCTTCTTAAGGCATTTTAACAAAATTGGCCTTCTGTAGAGTGAAAATTAATGTCCAAGCATTTTGATATGTGATAAGATTGTTTAGATAATTGTAAAGTTCTGTTGAATGAAATAAAATCTGACATTTTATGTATCTAAACAGTGAATAGTAGGCATGACTAGAATTAAAATCTATGTAATGGTAAATGTTCTCCAACAATATGTAAAGGGGATGAAGTATTTTTTGCTCCAATCCTAAAACTACGTGCCATTCAATCTGCCTGCAGTTAGATTGTAACATCGCTCCAGCAGCAGATGTACGGTGCTATAACTGTTGATATAGTTATAGCACTTCCATCATAACTACTGCTCTGGCACTACACATTTGTTCTGTCATCTCTAAGAATATTGTGACTACCAGATTTTATGGCTCCTGTAGTTTAAAAGCTCCTAGCTATTGTAAAGAATAGCCATAATACATGTTACATTTCTATCGTACCGAGTTTTAAAATTCTCTCATTCTATTATATATTTGTTCTTCAAAAATCTTTCTTTATATTGAGAATGAATAGGAAAAGATATCAGGCTTCTCCTTACAGATTAGCCGATCATATTCTATTGCTGCTGGCTAGTAATATATCTACGACCTTGTCCACAGGCCCAGTGTTGAGTCCTTCATACCCCGCCTTCAGTGCTTCACTTTCCACAGCAGCTTCCATTAATAACCAAGATTTGAAGCGTGTTTTAAAATGTGAGCAAACAAAAATGGCAACAGAGCAGTAGATAAAATTGTCCCTCAGCTGAAATAACCAGAGCAAGATGGTTAAAAATATTTAAAAACCTGCAGTATCTTGCTTTTTACAGAAGGGACTACATTTTTTAAAAAAGGCATCAGAGCAGGATTAACAAATCTTCCGGAGGACCAAATGACACACCTCATTTTTTTTTTCTCCGGTCACTACCTGCCTAACCCCTAAAGGTGAAGGCAGCTCAGAAAGTCTTAATAGGTGGCAGATAAAGCAGTCCATATAAGAGGAGCTGCCTATACTTCAGCAGCCTAGGACAGCTTCTTCTGCAAAAACAGATGAGAAGGCTACATTCCTTCTCAGTGTAGCCTTTTCAGTGTGTGGAGAGTCTGACGTCACTGCCAGATGCCCTTTCAGTGGTTTATCTGCTGATGTAAAGGAGAGAAGCTGCCATGCAGAAACCCCTGAAAGTCAAGTTGGACTCGGCATGAATAGCTTGCCGTTTAGTTGGGCCTTTGAGAGAAACTGGGTGGATTCTGAGCCAGGGCAGTTGGCTCGCACTGCTCTAAGAGTGTGGCATGATGGCAGTCCCACAGAAAAATGGAAAATCTGCAGGATTTAGGATTGGGAGTGAGGAGGAAATTTCAGAATTTCATAAATTAAAATGAATTTATGTTCAAATTCTGAGGCTTTGTTATTTGAATGTAAGAAATTGTTTTCCTTGAAAGTTTGTTACAAATAATTCTCAATTTGTCGACTGGGAAAAAACCTTTTGTATTAATATGCATCATTTCAAATATCCTTTATAGTTTCTGAATGCAATAATGGAACGGAAATACAGTCTTGCAAAAAAACTTTGCCAGATGAGTAAGTACTGCATATAATTGATCTGATGTGCATTCTTTTTCCATATCCCTCTTTCCTGTCATTTAGGTAATGGTTACTTAGGTACATGAATTTGTTTACATATTTTAGGCTGTTGCTTATATAAGAGCAAGATCTAAAATGCATTTACACTAACCTTCAGATCTGATTGATTATTCAAGGGTTTGGATTGTTTCCGAAATAATTACTCATAGAGAAAGATCTTAAGGTGGTAGCACTCTCCCTTTATATGCTTCAAACTTATTTCACTTGTAGAACACTTAACTGCCAAAAATTCTGGGAACTGTAATGGAGGAAGAGTGGCAGGAATCTTAGAAGGGAATCAGTTACCTTGGTTTTCCTAATTTTGACTGCTGCCTGTACAAGTCAGTGGAGTAGTATGTCTCCAAACTAGACAATGGGTGAAATGCATGTTTTTTTCACATTTTAAATTGCAAAGCAAGAGCTTTGATCAGGAATGCAAGAATGGCACATGGAGAAACAGAACTTAATACTTCCCCCCTTCACCAATTCCTGTGAAAATCACCTCTCCTGTGGCAGGCAGAGGCTGACAGGCGTAATTTGGGGTCATTACAGTTATGGCACAGGGGAGAAGCAGAAAGCTTTAATACTTCCCTCCATTAATGATCCTGTTTGTCACCTGGTCCCCAAGTACTAATATTAAAATTTGAAAGCATGGAAGTACATGAAATGCACTTGTGTATCTCATGAATCATCTAGGCAGATGACAAAAGCAAGGGATTTCTTGATCTAATTAAAGAAGAAATTAAAAAAAAAGTGTGGTCTGATCAGTTTCAATTCTGAGGAAAGAGCAGTGTTAGAAAAGGAAAATCCTGTTTGTTCCTTTAAAGGAAAATTGTAGCTTTAATGTTGGAAAGCAGTGGGTAGACAGATCTATCAATTTTCTCTCTGCTTCTCATTTTTCAAGTTTATTTTGTCCTATTCCTGTACCAGTTTCCATAATTACTTAAGTCTGCATTTTCATGCACCTTTCTTGTACTACATTCTACTACATTCTTTTTTATACACAATTTTGCCTATAGGTACTGTTTTCACAATCAATTTTCCTTGTTTTTCTATACAATTTTCTATATAATTTCCACTAATATGCACATTTTGTATGCATGTTTTCACTGGAGAACTGTATTATGAAATTTGAAGCATGAATACCCAAGGATAACTGCATTTCGGGTTGCATGTTGATTCAGGAAATGCAGGTTAAGCAGGTTTACCTTAAAATGTAAACCAAACCATTCCTGCACCCCTCCCCCCAAAGTTGTTCAGAGAAAAATTGATTTTTAAAAGTTCCAAGAAAAGTAGTTGAAATGTTGGGATGTGCTGCTATAATGGTGACACTCTTTTTACTTTGAAACTAATCAAAATAAGGCTTTGGCTACCTTGGCAATATGGATTTTGCATATCCTTCATGTTTTGTTTTAACTTGACTATTTGATCTAGAAAGAGGGACCACCATAATTTTTGCATTTGTAAGAACTAATAGCTCTTTTTGGAAATTCTCTATATAGACAATAATCCCTCTTGTCAAATTCCAGTTTTAATATATGAACCAGACAACCCTGAGGCCAAGCAGTTTCTTCCACTTATTGAGCACAAACTACTATTAGGTAAGTGTGAAAAATGGTAAATAGTACAAACTATTTTCAAATGTTTCTGCTCTCCACCAAGAGAAACATTTGGATCCTGTTGAACTGACATGGCCTGTGAAACCAAAGCAAATCAGAAGCTTGTTCCCTATCCATACTCTCATTCCAATAAATGGTAAAAATTTTGAGTTACCCCAGTTACAGCTGAATCCTATGCATGTTTACCTAGAAGTCATGTGCACCGAATGCATAGGATTATACTGTTATTTGCAAAATTAGTGTTAATGATATTGGAAAAAATCATCTGCACCTGTTCCACATTTTTCAGAATCATTGTATCAGTGGTATTTACTATAATTCCTCACTCTTTTGCCAAAAGGACTCCCAGAGCAGCTTTAAAGGCGGAGGACAGAAGGGGAAAGTATGGGGAAGAAAGAAGGAAATAGCAAACTCAGATACCATTTCTTAATGTTGCAAACATCTTATAATGACCAGCTGAGATGGAAACAATTCAGGCAGAGGAGGAGCAAAAGGCAAATTGGTCCCTCAGTAGTGGAGGGCTATTGGTACTGCGTGCCCTCTCATCCACGGACACTCAGGGTTATATCAAATGGTGGTGTTTTCGCAGAAAGTTTCTCTGGCCATATAAGGGGAGCGCCCACGTTTGCCCCAAGAGCCCACCTCCTACAGTCTTGCAAATATCCCACATTCTTCTCCACTGTTCACTGCCTAGCCCTTTGCAGAGCTGGAAAATATTTCAAGTTCCTGAGTGATTTTATAAAAATGTATATGTCCACTCAGCCAGATATCTGAGATTTTTCCAGCCCATTCCTTGATCCAAAGTGACCACTAGGGTAAGAGAAAGGCAGGAAAAGAAAAAAGAAAAGAGAGCTTTTCTCAGTGGCTCAAGGGACACAAGAATTTTTTCAAATGTAACAGACAACAGAGAGCCAGTGTGGCGTAGTGGTTAAGAGCATGGATCTTGGCCTCAGGGGCTCTGGGTTCTAGTCCCCGCTCAGCCATGCAGCCAACTGGGTGACTCTGGGCCAGTCACAGAATCTTAGCCCAACCTACCCCACAGGGTTGTTTTTGTGGGGATAAGGTTGAGAGCAGGAAGAAGAGAATGATGTAAGCCACCTTGAGTTCTCCAAAAAAGAAAAAGGTGGGATATAAATCTAACAAGCAAGCAAATCTAACAAGCAAACTTTCAGAAGATTAAAGCAGAGACAAGTTCCTTTAAATGTTGCCACTAGCAATGTTGTTTCTCTGGCTGTGCAGGATTTCAAGGGGCCATTTGGCCCGTTCTTTTTCTGTGCTTGGGGCAGGTAGCCCTTGCCCAAGCACCTTTATGGGAATTTATGGTGGCAGCTCCATGTGTCCTAGGAGAAGCCATACTGTACGTACGAATAGACATCTCAGTGCTGCCTCGTGTCAAATGTAGGGAAAGGAAGAAAAGATGGGCAGCACCCATGTTCATTTCCAAAATGCTGAAAGAAAGATATATGGAAAGCAGTCTATGTCCATTGCTTTTCCCATGAAGATCTGGTAACCTCCTGGATCTAAGGAAAGCAGCAGAAGGAAGTGCGTGGAGATGATAGCAGCTATGTTGTGGTCATTGCCTGTCCCCAAGACAGGCAAGGTGCATGGGAGAGAGGATGCAGGCAAGGCCAGGGAATGGGCGGAGGAGCCCCTGGATATTTTAATTTCCAGGCTGATGCGTGTGTGTATCTTAATCTATCCACATTAGATAGCCAACGGGGTGAAGAAGCCGAAGACACTGGTGAAGGGAGCAGCGATGAGAGTGATTCCAGCAGTACAGATCACAGTGAGACTGAGAGTGAATCAAGTTCTGAAGATTCTGATGAAAATGCTTAACAATTTGGCAGTGCCACAACTGAGTGTATGTTTACATTAAATTTCTTTGAAATATCCACATTAAAATGAGCTGGTTTAACAACACTTGTTACCCCCCATGATATATGTGTTCCTTGTCCTTCCATTGCTTCAGTGTTGCACTATTTCAAACAGTGAAAGTGCTGGCCAAAGACAATTCCTGAAACATGCTACTGATGGGTAACCTGTGGAATGAAAAGCATTTGCGAGATATATTAAACGTGTCTATGCAATAAATGCATTTGATTTGAGGAGTTTAATGTTCAGGACAAGTTAGCACCTCTTGCTCTTGCTATTAGTCTTGCTTCAGTGAATTGGCATATAAGAGCACCGGCAAAAAGATACAGTAGAATCTCTGGCCATCAGTTGGTGTTGGAAGTGTTGTGCAAAAGACTTGAGGAGATTGCGAAGCAGGGTAATTTTAAATTCTTTCCATCTCAAGGATCGAGCACAGAGCCTGCTCTTACATGCATCTTCCATGCCTGTTCTGTGGCCTGGTCTTTTAGAACATTGGTTCAGGGGTGACCATTGGATTGGACCACTGGTGTGGGGGAGGGGGGTATGGAGCACTAGGAGTACTCTAAGAATCCAAGAAGCTTTACACAGCATCCCTTCTTGAATTCTCATCACAGCCTCTCACTAGGCTTCTGAGGGTGGTGGTGGTGGAGGTGGTGGTTGTTGTTCCTTTTTGAAGTTTTGGGTGTCCTGTCGATTATGCAGCATACCTGACTGAGTAACAAGTAGGGCTGTGCTACTGAGTTAACGAATTGGGAAATGTGACCGATAGATTTAAAATTCCTCCCCTCCCCCAGCAATCAAGGAATAAAATTTTATGGCATTTTCTGGAAAAGACTTACCTTCAAGGTTTGCCAGTGGTCTGATCAGAGGGACAGTAAAAGTATCTCTTTCTAGATGCTGTCTATAGCAGGGATGGGTGAGAGGGCCTCTGGAGTATAATCCTAGGCTGACCTGTGAAGATTCACCATCCAGCATGTGCAAGCGTTGGACCTTTCTGTTGGTCCCACTTTCTCTGTTCCTGAAGCCCTTCCCCAGTTCCTACCTCCTAGAGGCTACTAGGAGTTTGGGGGAGGTGGCAGGAATTTCTCTGCTCTGATCATTGATGCTATTTTAAAAATTAAGTTCAGTTGTGAAAGTATATGTGTATCATTAATACTTGTCAAAGAAATAAAATGCTTTGTGTTCATTTTATTTGTGCATGGATAACAAATGTTCTTATGGAGTAATTTATAGCAGGTGGTCCTCCTATACACAAGCAAGCAAGCAGCAAGATTGGTGGTTCTGTGCCTGCCTGTCCAGTCAACAAACAAAGGAACACCTAGAGAGCTCAGTAACCTTCCTCTCTTCCCTCCCGTATGCCAATGTTTGGAGGCAGCATGCCAGGCCAGGGGGGCTTGTGCATATGTACCTCGTACCCCCCCCCGCCCTTCCTGAGCATACTATAAATTACAGGGGATTGTTGTATGAGAAAAGGTCACACTATGTATGAACGCTAAACATCCCTGTGTTCTTCCTGTATGGGATTGGATTCTGAGGAAAGGTGTTCCAAGCTGTTTTCCTCAACTCACAGTCCTGGAAGCAGGAATGAGGAACCGCCAAGCCATGGGCTGGATGCAGCCTGCAGGAGATTCCCTCTCTCTGCCATAGGCAGCTCTGATGAACTGGCACTTCCCCGCTGCAGAACAACATCCTTCCTTCAACACAGTTGTGCTCATTGAGAGGAGATAAAAAAACTTTAAATGCCATGTTCTTTAAAGGCCCTTAACATTTGCTAGATGAAACAGTCATGCTTATTCGTAAATAGTCATGATACTCATGCTTATATTTGAATAGGCATGATTCCTACTTTTCATTGATAATAGCAGGACAGGATGGAGACGGCTTGTTCAGCCCTGCCCAGTGTTGCCCATGGCCATAGCCATTCCACCTGTGACTGCACCCACCACTGAACCCTGGTGACATGGCATTTGCCCCCTTGGGCTGAAAACGTTTCATCATGCCTGACTTGAAAGGATTGCTCAGAGTAGAAATTAGGATTGTATTCCACTTGAAATGTAGAATAGTGGCCTTAAAGTGTCTACTAATTCTCATTCTGTTGTCTTGATATCCAGGAGAAATAATTATGGTACAAATAGGTACTGAGTAATGAAGTAGGTAAATTAAACCGAAGTCCTTGTTTTGCTCAGGAAGTTAGGTCTGCCCTTCAAATCTGGGATTACAACATGGACAGTGTTGTTGAACAGTGGAAAGCCATACAAACATGATTTGAGACATGTCTTCGGTTTGCTGGATCATATATTCTTTCTTAATTAATTACATTTATATCTCACTTTTTTTTCCCTTCAGGGAACTCAGGGTGGTTTACACAATCCTCCTTTCATTCTTATCCTCACAACAACGCTGTGAGGTAGTTAGGCTGAGAGTCAGTGACTGGTCCAAAGTCACTGAGCCTTGTGGTTGAGTGGGGACCAGGGGCTCTGATCATGCAGAGCCCCAGTCCAACATGCCAACCACTGTATTTGCATTGCTCCTCAGTGTATAATACTGAGACATGTTGCTGTTTCAGATGGTGAAGATTTGAAATTTCAATAACCTTGGTCTGGCTTTGAATACACTTGGAAAAAAGATCTATTGAATGGTGCTTTGTAATGCGTCTTACAAACTCGCCTTGTAAAATAAATTCTTTCTGAAGTTTCTGAATTGAAATTACATGATGTTTATACAGAGATGACAGATTACACAAGACCATATAATAGAAATCCTTTGCATAGTTTATCACTTATGTAAAATAATGTGATCCCTAACACCACTCCTTATCAGTCCCTTTACAAAAGTAAAGCACTTTTTAGCTGTTTCCCATGCTTATTTTTCACCTCTGTAAGATGCGATAAGTATGACCTTCATTGTGCTGAATGCTTCAAATGGATCCCTGACTTTCAGTTGTAAAAAAAGAGGGGGTATATTTTGCACAGGGAGTATTCACAATGTCTGGAGATTCCTGGCTTGGATCATAAGAGTCTCCTGAACATGACTTTTGAGGGGATAGATGAAGGGGCAGATGAGCAATAAGAAATGGGAAGAAAGAAAATAGAGGAGAAACAGCAAAGAATCAGAAGAATGCAGAGGTGGGAAAATACCTCAGATATAAAAGATAACCAGGAGTGTATACGTCTTGCCTTCCTATTTCCCTCTACTATTGTCATAATATGCATAGTTAATTTTAATTCCAACATATTCTCAAAGGAAAGATGTAATGATTGGATGAAATCATCCATTGCTGATTACCAAGGCCATTTTACATAAAGATTGGTTATAATACAATATAATATTTTTAGTTTTGCATAACTAAGGTTCATATTTGCTGTTTCCCATATCCTGTGTGACAACCATACTAAGGCTGGAAACTATTTCAAAAGCCTGGGATAGAAAAGAAAAGGTGGTTTTAATCTGCAGGAGGAGTTTGCGGCATTTGCCGTGACTTCCTCAAGTGCCTGTTCCCCGGGGTTGCTGCAAGAAGCAGCTCTGACTTTTTCTAAGGGGAGTGAGCGGGCTGAAGCCTGAAGGGAACTTTCCAGAGATGTATGTAAGCAACTGTCAGAACCTATACCTGCTACAGTCACCTGGAGACTTTTGACTTTTTGGAAAGCTAACACAAGTTAACAAATGGTGTTCTCCCTTCCTTCGCTATGGCATTGCAGATTTTTCATGCCAGGGAAAATGTTATCAGATATGCAATATTTCAAATTAGCTGAAAACCTTAGGGCTTGCAAATTTCAGTGCAGCAATTAAAATATAGTTTGAACGCCTCTCAGCATCTGAGAGTGAGAAATAGCGCCATCTGGGGGACAAATCTTATTAAGCGGAAAAGGAAAGCGGAAAAGATCCCTTTGAACTGAATGTTTACTAACAGTTCTGTCACATTTTTGTCCCACCTTTTCATTTGCAGTGATCTGCTGAAATTAGTTCGCTTCTTTAGAAGGACTTTGCTTTAAACTGTTATTCAAAGTCAGTTTTCATAATATGTCTGGTCATTTTATTCATAATAATTGTCTGTCATTATGTTATTTGTATATAGGCCAACACAGCTTAGTTTTTATGAAAGGTTCTAAAGAGTCAAATAAGTGTAATTTTCAGATTTTCTCCTCTTCCTTAGGTCTGAAAGTGCTTTAAGTGAAGCTACAGTTATTTGTCTTTGTTTAAAATAAAGTGGTGTTAATATTATCAAATTAGTTTTATTGTTATTTAAGAACTGCCTACAATTAATTTCCCACTCCTGCCCTGCATTAAAGGAAGCCCAAATGTGCAAGGGCTGTTAGCTTTTAGCTGGAGCAATTCAACTGTCTTGGAAACCATGAGGTTTTGTATTCTGCACTTGGTGTGTCATGTTTTTGATGAGAGAGAGCTCCAGGTGCTCTAGCTGGTCAGAGGGTGGAATGGAAGGTACGTGGCCAATCAGCAAGAGGTTTCTTCCTCCTCCCAATGATGAAACAGTAACAGCACCTTCCTCCTCTCCATTATGCTGCTGAAGTCAAAAACATTGGAAAAAACCTGGTAGATTTGTATATTGAAGAATTCAGAGGCAAATAAATGCCAGTCCTGGCACTGCGGTTCCTGAGCAACGCATGTGTTCAGAGGCACTGTCTCTGCAATTCTGTGTCCACCTTTCCTGAGCAGCTGCCTCAGGCTGGTGAAGCTCTGGTCTGTAGTGAAAAACAAAGTAGAACCTGCACCCATTTGAAATCCACCTGCCTGTGCTCAGGGTGTGATCCCTGCTTTGGAGGGACCAGTGCGGGGTGACTTTTCTCCATTACTGTACCTGCCTTTCCCTGATTTACCTTGTGGGTGAGGCCTGCCGTGTTTTGGAAGCCCTGCTTCTTTCTCCCCTATCCCTGGCTCTGTCCAGTGCCGGTGAACCCAAGTGTCCAGAGATGCTATTCCTCCATCAGTGGCCCTCTGCACGACCCCTCGGCTTGATCCGAAGGGGCGAAGTGGGGAGAAAGCGGCAACGTGAAGGCCCAGCTGGAGATGGGGGAGGCGCTCACCGCCTGCACCCCAAACCCGCTCCGCGGCACAGCCGCTCCTCTCTCTAGCAGAGCCGGGTCGCGTTTGTCGCCGGCGCCGCTCTCCGAGGTGCTGAAAGCCCTCCCGGCGCCGGCCCGCGCCCCACACGGCCCGCGCCCCCACACGGAACACACGCCCTCCGCCGGGCCCTGGGAGCCGGCGTTTCCCGCGGAAGGAGTGCTCGGTAAAGGCGATCGTTGTGTGGCTTGTGCGGAGCTGCCTCAGTTCGCCACACTCTTCTTCCTAGCAGTATTCCTTTAGAATACGCTCGCCAAATGCAAATGCTAGTCTTCCAAGGCCCGGGAAACGTGTCCTTTCTGAGCGTTGCACAAGTATCCTGCTGTTAAGGCAAGGAAGGAAAAGTTCGGCCCAAAGTTAAAAAAAAGATTTCCGGAAATAACGACGGCTGTGATCGGGGCATAGCCGTCAAGCCACAAGCGAAGAGCGGCGGCGCTCTGGCCTCGTTGGTGACAGGACGGCAAGCGGCAGGGCCGCTGCGAGGGCCGGCGGAGCGACCGTCCTGCGCCGCCCTTCGCCCTGCCCTGCCTGCCTTGCGCGGCCCTCCCGGCCGAAGGGTCGGCGGTTTTCCCCCGAGTCCTTCGGAAAGGTCGCACGAGCAGAACCTGCACTGAGGGCTGCTGGCTGACTCTCCTCCGTAAGAGCTCTCCTGACATCCACACGACTGTTTCCCATTCTCTTCCCCCTGCCTCCCGTGTGTGCGCGCGTGTGTGCGCGCGTGCACTGCGACATGGTGTTTGATTGCCCCTTTCTACATCTGGCTAAGCAGTTTCTTGGCGCCAAAGCAAAGCACATCCTGCGTCGACGAGGAATGGCATATTTTAAAACCCAGGAAGGTTTCCCAGGACGTAGAAGGTTTCCCCTTCTCTCCTTCAATTTCGTCTCTGGACAAAGAGCGCTGCTAGGACCGCGGCTCAGTGCGCGTGCGCGCGTGTGTGATTGTGTTGCTAAATCCGCGGCCGGGCGGCCAGGTGTTCTCCAGTCTGTAGTTAAGCGGAAAGGACGCCGAGGCGCTCTCCCGTCTCTGGTTCATTGGCGCCCCCCAGTGGAGCCTCTCAAAGGGTTCATTCAGAGCCAGGCTTCCCGCCCCCTCCCCCTCCTAGACGGCAGCAAATGGTCGGTGGGCTTTCCGCAACTTCTCTGAGCCCCCCAGTGAATCGGGGAAGGAATTGTTCCCCCCGAAGGCCACTGCCCACTCGTCTCACCGGAACGTCCCGGGCGCTAATAATGCTGCCCAACAAAGACGTCGATGAGCCCCGACTGGGGTCGACCGGCTGCCTCCCGGAAAGCGAGCTTCATCAGCAGACCCGATGAAGGCTAGCGGGGGCAAGGCGCGCCCCGAACGGGGACGGGCTCCGTCTTTCAGGGCTCCTGCAGGGCATCCAGGGGACTGGCTCAGGGCGAGAGGAAAGCGCCGCCCTCCAGGCTGCCCTGCCCTTCTCCCGGCGTGCGGTAAGGGTGCGCTCTCGGGTCAACCGCTTCCTTCCTTCGTGATCTGGATTCATAATCGAGTTGCAAAGCCTCCGTCACCGCACTGCCCACTTCCTTCCTCCTTCAGGGACCCGCGACACCTGCAAGTGAGTCGCGTTCGCCGAGGAAGACGCAGCAGCCCCCGGAGGCGCGTGATTCCCCCTTCTACCCCCGCCCCAAACTCCGGCGATCTTGCCTCCCATGCTGGAGCAAAGGGGGTGCGCTGTGACTCATGCCTGCGTCGCCACGGACCAGCCAAGAAGTCACGCTTGGGAAAGAAGCATACCCCGAGCGCTCGTGCGCGGGGAAGGGTCGTCTCGAATTAAATTCCAGGGCGCCATTGAGATTCCGACGTCGTTCGTGGCGGGGTTTATAAGCGCCAAGTCCTTCCAAGGCTCAGATTTGATTTCTCCATCTTCTCCGGTTCGGTCTTCGGGACTTTGATCTAGCTCCTTGCATCTGCAGCTGGTAAGTTTTCTTAATTTTTGATTTAATTCTATTCCCCCCACCCCAGGCTCTCTTTTTCTGTGTCAGCCAGGTTTTTTGAGATATCCTCTTCCGTGAGTGTGGAGCTTTTTGCATCGCACAGATTCGGTGTTTTCTCCCGTGTGAATTTGATTCAAGAATATTTGGCGAGGAGAATGGGAAGCGGATGTTTATGGTGGTAACCTGTTACTTCCCTTCCAAGCTCGGCCCGGAGTGCCTGTTCCTCTCAGCCTCGGGGAGCTAAGATTCGTGATTTTAAATTAAATTACGCAGACCGCGCATTACAAAATAGTCTCCCCCCGACCTCTCCTCCCGAAGCCATTGTTTTCTAGCACCGGTTGTGTTTTCGTGGAAACTTTTCGTCTAAATAATGCAATGCTGACAGGTGTTGCCAGATCGCGACCAAACTTAATTTGCTGTGACCTTGGATTTGTATTTACTAAATCGGGCAAAACCAATCTGAGCCGTCCAGCGCATGGGGAGGGAAGGAGAGAGGCGGGTTGCAGGCCACCGAACCAGGAGTGGCTGCTGGAAATCGACTGGGATCTCTGAAACGCGGAGCAAAGGATCCATATGAAAAGCTGCTCCAGAAAGGCCAGGCAACTCGTAACGAATGCACACCGCGTCTTATTTGTGAAAATGCAAAAACGAATTGTGCCCCATTTAATCTCATTGTTCTCGATTAAGTGTGCAGGTGCACGTCTCTGGCCGCACACCTTTCGTGTGTGCTGCTCTTTGTGTGTCTGTGTGAATAGGTGTGAGTTGCTGCATAAAATATATTGGTTTACAGCGCAATCCTGGACGTATCTACTCAGAAGTAAGCCCCCCCTGTTCAGTAGGACCTACTCCTCGATAACGGTGTGGCGAGTGCCGCCTTCATGGTTCCTTTTATCCGCATTGTTCGCCCACAGCGAAGTTATCCGCCCGCCACGTTACTTAGTCTGGCGTTGCATGCAGCTGGAAGAAGGAAAGATGCACGATCGGCTGTCACAAGACTTCTTTCCACCACGACTTACGACCTGAGCATCCTCTCCTCCTCTTCTCGCTGCTGCTGCTGCTGCTGCTGCTGCTCCACGGCCGCTTATTGGAAGCTGCTTTTCCCATTTGGTGCGAACCGTAATCGCCCTCCTCATTGCCCGTTGATATAATTACCACAGACTTTATGGTCGGCTGAAGCCATCCTTCTCCTCCGGCGCGGGCGACGCGCTCGCCTCTCCTCCAGTCGCAAAGGCACGGCTGCGCTCGCCGGCGCCGTGCAGACGTCTCCGCGCCGGCCGTGACCGCCAGCCGTGGCCAGACCGGCGAGGGCCGGCGCCGCCAGCCCCTTCTGCGTCCACGGAGCTTTGTTGTCTGGATCGCGAGGAGGCGGGCGAGAGACCCGCGCTGTCTGGCTCCGAGGCCCGTCTCGTCTCGTCGGAACCGGGCGCTCCTTCCCACGCGGCCCCTTTGTGCGGCTTGCCCGCCGCCCCACGCGCGCCCTCCCCGCCCCAGCGCGCCTCCGACGACCGCCGCTTCCCCGGAGTGTCACTGCCCAGGCTCGGCCGCGGACGCGCCTCCGGACCGTCGCGCCTCCCGAATAAACAAAGGCGGAGGCAGAGCGCGGGCAGCGCGACCCGCGACCCTCCAAGGACCCGGTTTCTAAACCCGCCTCTCTCTTTCCTTGCAGCCGAGCCTCTCGCTGGCGGGGTCCGCAACACAGCGAAGCACCAAAGCTGGGCTCGCAGGGCTTAGAGTCGGGAGCACATGGCCACCTCGGAGCCGTCCTCGTCTACTCCTGCTCAGGATCCCAATCCGACGAATTTGCGACCCACAAGTAGGTCTGCGGGGGAGGGGGGCGTGCGCGCGCGCGCGCGGCTCCATCTTCGTTTGGCAGGCATCGCGCGGTGCATGCGGCGTCATTTTCGGCTGGGGCTGCGAGGACGGAGGCGCGAGTCCGGGCCGCGGGGAGGCGGGCGGCGCCCAAGCCCTTCGCGTTCCCTGCGCCGGGGGGCCGAGGCCGGCGGTGGGCGTGGGAGGCGGCGCGGCGCGGGCTCGGCCTCGGAGCCCCGGAGGGAAGGGCGCGGAGAGGCGCCGCTCCCAGCCGGGCGGGAGGAGCGCGGGGCTGCTCCTGCCCCGGGGCACCGGCGGGCGCCCTGCGGCGCCGCGGAGAGCCAGCCCGGGCCCAGCCCACGCGTGCTTGGCAGGCGCGCGAGTGCGGCCCCGCGCGCCTCCGTGGCAGCCGCTCTCACGGCGCGGCCTGGCTCCGCCGCGCCCTCGGAGGCTCTCGAGCGCAGGCAGCCGCCGTGGCGGAGGGCCCCGGTCTCCGGGCGTGCGGGGAGGAGCCATGCCCCGCTTGGCCCAGGCCGTTCGGACGGGCGCTTAGCCGCCCAGAGGGCCGCGCGGGAGGGAGTGGCGGGGGAGGGGGGGTGAAGCGATCACGAGCGACAGAGCGGGGGGGCGGGGGCGGGATGGCGCCTGGAAAGCAGAGGGAAGCGCTTGGCTAAAGAGGCGGGGCCGACGGCGGGCCCGGAGTGGCCCGGATGGCGCCAGCCTTGCCCCACTGCCGTCCGTGGCCACCTGCGGAAAGAACGGGACTGGACCGGGGCGCACTCCTGTGCCCCGCCCCCTGGGCTAGCCGGCGCCCTGCTCCCGTGGGCTTCTCCCCCGCTCCATTGTCTCGCCTACGAGCTTTTCCGTGCCGCTGGCCGCTGCCCCTCCACCCGCCTTTGCAAATCCAGGTGCCGGAGGAAGCGGCCCTTGGAAGGCGCCGCCGCCGCCGCCGCACACGGCCGGCGTGCGAGCTTACATAAATTCGCGCCTGCATGCAGATGGGTGCGCGCGCGCCCGAGCCCCGCCGCGGCCGAGCGAGGAGCGGCTGCTGCCCCGGAAAAAGCGGCGCGGCCGCGAGGCATGAACGCCCCGTCCCTGCCGCGTATCCTGCGCCTGCCGGGGAGGAGGAGCAGAGCGGCGGCCCGCTAACGGAACGGCTGCGCTGCTCTCCTCCCGCGGCGGAGGCGTCGAGCGAGGCGGGCGGCCCGGTTCCGGACGGCGCAGCGGGCTCGCCAGGTCCACGTGCCCCCGCGGAGGAGCGCCGGCTGGGCCGCGGGCGTGGCGGCGGGGGGCGCGCCGGGCTCCCCTCGCCCGCCTTCCCGCCACTTCGGGGCACGCGCCCCCAGGCCGCGCCGCCCATTGTTTCCCGACGGCCGGAGGCGCCGCGCGGCCTCGGTGGCGGCGGAGAGGCCTGTCGCCCCGCTCGCCCGGGCACGCTCGGCTCGCCTTCCGCCGCCTGGGGCGGGAGCGCAGCGGCTCCCCAGCCCTGCCAGCGCCGCCTTCCCGCGTCGCCTGGGCTCCGCTTGCTCGCCGGAGGCGGCGGCCGCGTCCTCCCGGTGCCCTTCCGAGCCAGCCGGCCTGTCCCGCCCTGCCCGCCGGCGCCCACAGCCCTCGCCACCCGCCGGGGCTTGCCGCTCCCTCCCTGCCTCCCACCTTGCACGCTTCACTTGGCCTCTCTTCCCGAGGCTCCCTTCTCCCACAGCGCCTCCGGGCGCGTTTTATTTTATCGCATGTTCCTGTCGTCTGTTTTTCCAGTTCTCACACCCTTTCGCCCTCCAACCCCGTGCAAAAATCTGCCGTTCTGCAGCGCGCCATCATTTCTCTGAGCAAAGCCCACGTTCCCGCCTCGCCTCCTGCAGGCACGGAGCGCGCCCCCTGCAGGCGGCCCTGAGAGGACGGCGCGCCTCTCCCTCTCGCGGGCCGACGCGCACGCCCCGCAGGCCCTGTGGGCGGAGCCGAGGGGCGAGGGGCCCCTCGTGGCTTGCCTTGGTTCACGACCCGTTCATCCAAGGGGCCAGCGACGTCCCTTCTGTATCGCTTGCCGCACTCTCACGCTGAATTTTAGGACTGCCCTCCTGTGAACACTGAAAGAGGAAAAGGGGCGTCAGCGGAGACTGACTTTCGAATGAAGGTGCACAGAATTGGGCGGTCCAGCTGCACTGTTACCTGAGAGGAAGTTCTGTGGAAGTCGTTGGACATTAAGTCCAAAGGAAAGCAGTCACGTTCCAGCTGCAGAAGTGCGTGTTCCTGCACACACAAATTGCGGGCCCAGCTTTACTCTTGTGCAGCATGTGTGGGCAATGGTCGACCTTTCATAATCTAAGAAAGGGTTTAAATTTCGATTTGACATGTATTATTTATGGCTATACAAATCCTATCCCACCTCCTTGTTTTGCTCGCTTGCTAGTTTCTTCCAGGTTGAAGGAAGAGGGCTGGAAATTATTAATTTCCAATGAAATTTCCTATAATCAAGTAGCTGAATTCCACCTTAGGGTGCTTTTATTTAAATAGCATTTGGCTTTGTATTTAACCTGCTTTGGGACAACTGGGTGATGTCACCTGGGTCTTATTTAAGACTCGTCAAAGTTTGAGCAGTATTGCAAAATATTGGTTCCCTCTAAGATACATAAACACTGAGGATCCATTAGGATCTGACTTAGTAATTCACACCACAGTTGCAAACATTGCAGATTTAAAGCAAGCAAGTTTCCTCTGAAGTAAATTCCACTGAATTGAGTGGAACTTAGTACTATAGCCTTCTGTAATAGAGCCAATTTCCCCTTCTCATGTGCCTCTGGCCCTCTGGGATGTGGATGGCAGAAATCAGTTCTCTTTCTCCTACGATTCTCCTGGTGCCTGTGCGTGGGCCGTGGGAGGGAGGATGTTCTGTTTCTTGTGTGGTTCCTCTTTGCTCTGCTCTGCTCCGCTCCGCTCCGCGCTGAAACCCACAGCGGGACCTCGCCATGTGGCAAAACCATCTGCGGGTTTCACAAGAGGTGGAGGAGGCCCCTCGCTCACCTCAGGCCGAAAGGGGGCTCACCGCTTCACTCCCGTGCGCTCCACTCCCGGCCAGGCCTCTTGGGCAACGCCTTCCTCGCCCGCTGAAGGTCGCCGCCGCCTCCCGCCCGCCTTCAGCACCACCAGGGCTGGACAGCGCCAGCGGCTGTCCAAGCGCCCGAGCGGGCGGAGCGGGCTGGATGCGGAGCCGCGCAAAGGGGGCGCGAAACGACGTGAGGGGCCTTCGATTTCGTCTCCCCGACCAGTCGCTCCAGCTGCAACCTAGTCATGCAAGTCGGATCATCTAGTCAAATACTATTTTTCACCCAATTAATTCTTGAACTCTTCCATGACCCCATTTCATGCCCGTTTATTTTAAGCTGCCACTTTCCTGGAGCCCTGCCAGTAAATTATGAGGAGACGTTCGGGTCCTTTCCAGCTGCGTTTTCCCCTCCCCTCGTGCGGATGGGACCCAATTTGTGGGCGAGCCGGCTCAGTGCTCCGGGCGCTCCTCCCTCCTTCGATCCCAGCAAATGCCTCAAGTCTCTTCGCGAAGGAGAGCACGTCTCTCGACTACAATTATGATCGGGCCACGAACATCAACTTGGGGCGAGGGATTGATGGAGGCTCCAGAGAGGGCGCTGGCAGAAAGCTTTGGCGAAGGCACGTGGCTTCTTTCTGTTGCGGCGGTTCCGTGATGGCAGAACAAAGACTTCTGCCAGCCCGGACGCCTGAGCGGCCATGATCAGGCTCAGAGAACCAGGCAGGCGCCGCAGCGGCTTGTCAGGACCACCTCTTGCAATCTGCCCGGTTTTCACTCAACGCGCTTGTTTCGTTTCGTTTCGTTTCAAATGCCAACGCGGAAGGGTGCAGCCTGAAATTCTGACCTCAGGCCTCCTACGTGCGGCCAGGGCATGTGTTCACACCAAAGATATCCTTGATCGTCTCGAGGATAATCCATTTCGTGTAATCGTGAATTCCTAGGTCCCGTGAGAGCAGAAAATAGAAAAATAAAATTTAAAACACCGTATTCAGCATGGAGCAGCTGCTGTCCTGCCTGTGTATCTCATATAAACCTAAATTCTGGGGACTTGTAGGCTTTCGGTCAGGGCGGTGTTTGCATAAGGTCAATTAGATTCCCCTTCCAAGGTAATGACATCTACCTCACCTTACTTTGATTAAATAATAATAATAATAATAATAATAACGTTTCAGTTTGAGCAGTCACCTCGTGGTACTTTTTTATGCATAGGGGAGTGACTGATACCGGTGCTGCTACTAAAACATCTGTTTACGTGTGGAGTATTGCGAGGTTTCGAGGCAGATCTGCAGCTTCGACTGGGGATTGTGAAGCAGGCTGTGCTGGCCCGACCGCCTTCTGCAGGGCGTAACCCCTTTGTTTCTGTTCCTTTTAGCCTATGACACCTGGTGCGGTGTGGCTCACGGCTGCACGAAGAAAATCGGACTCAAGATATGCGGTAAGACACACCGCGCGCGGTTTCCTGTCCCTCCGCCCGCCCGCCCCTGCCCCTGCCCCTGCCCGCTCCGTCGCGCTCGTCTCGGGTCCGAAATCGGGGCCGGAGCTTTTATCTCTCTCCTGCACGCGTCGCTCCGCTCCTGGAAGGATAGCAGGCGCTCGGTTGGCTCACAAAGCAAGTAGGCCACCTCTTTTATCTTGAGATGGCTCAGAAAGGGAGCGGAAGGGCAGCGGGGCGCTCCTCCTCTCTTTCCTCCTCCCGCTGAGTGAGCGATACCCCAAATTCGTTTCGGGAGGGGAGGCGGGGTGCTGCGGCGGGCGCAGCGCCGCTTTCCCCCTTCCCGGCCGTTCGCTGGGAGCGAGGCGCGCCGAGCCGCGCGGTGGTCTCTTGCGCCCCCTGCTGTCCGAAGGCGGCGAGGACGAGCGGCGCGGGCCAGCCCTGCCCGGAGCTGAGCTCGCTCTTGCGCCGCGGGCGGAGCACCCAGAAAGACGCGTGTTCGGGGCCACAAGCCCGAGTGCTTGGCGCGCGTCGGGCGTTTGCTGCGGGGAGAGAAACAGCGCTGCGTGTTCCCAGCGGGCCTCCCGAGGCGGGACGGGGGTGCGCGGCGAAGCGCCGCAGGCCGCAGCTCCCTTCCAGCGCCAGCCTCCTTTCTCCTCCTGCCTGTCCGCCTGCCTTCGCCCGTGGCCTCGCTGCCCCAGATCCGGGCTCGCTGAAGCCTGCGGCGTCGCTCCGCTTCCTCCTGCCGGCTCGACTTCAGCGAGTGGGGGGGGGGGTCAGTCGAAGTTGCCGGGCAGAGAAAAGGGGGCGGGGGCGCCTCGCTGCACGCTACCAGGCTGCGTGGGGCTGCTTTGCCACATCTCACTGTCTGGAATTTTTCAACCTTATCGGCCCAGAAAATACTGATCTCCTGGGGGAGAAAGATTAACGAGGGCCTTATTAAAGGGCCATTCGTCAGTCTGCTGCGCCCGGGAGATAGGGGGGCTGGCAGCCAGTCAGCGCTCCGGCGGCCCGGAATGAAGGCAGGAAGGGGGAGCAAATAATATACCATCGGCCTGCTCCCGTTGCAGACAGAGATTCATTCCGATAACAACCCTGTCTGCCTCTCTAGATTTCTTTATAACGCCTTCCCAGCCGGGGTAGTCGCGGGGAAACGAGGGTGGGCGGGAAGATGGCGACGGGCAGCCCCTTGCCAAAGGAAAGCGGGGTGGGAGCACAGATGCATTCAGTCGCCAGAGCTGCTCGGGTCTCAGCCGCCCGGGGCGCGCGAGCCCTTCTTTGCGCGCAAATGTGCCTGGAGGCGCAGCCTGGTTGTTCCGGTCTTTTGCGCGCTTCTTTGGGCGTGAGGCCCCCTGGCCTCGGGAGGGACTTGCTTCTGGCTGAGCACAGGGAGGACCGGGCTGCAAGAGCAAACGTGGTGCACGCACAGCGACGTCGCACTGATGTTTTAACTTAGGCAAAGGAAGGTGCAAGGATCCTCCCACGACAGAGAAGCCACGCAATCCCGTTGCGTGTCTGTTTAGAAGTCAGCCCGGTTGAGTTCAGCGGTGTCTAAGGACTGCAGCCGCAAATGCTCCCGTTACACCAGAATTCAGGTGCTGTGTCCAATCGGCCTCAGAACCGCAGGGCTGAGCCCTTGCGCCCACCGGCGGGCGCTGCCTGGGAGCCGGAGGCGACGCGAGCTCGTCCCCCGGGCGTCGCTCTCCTCTATAAATAGCTCCGGATCCGGACTTAATGGACCGTTTCCCTACAGGTCCCTGCCGTGGCCGAAGCGGGGAGTGTTTCCATCATCGCTTTAATTTAGCCCGGCGAGCAGAACTGATTAAAGGGACGCGCGGCTGGCGCAGCCGGCGGGGCTGCCGGGCTGCCCGGCTCGGTGCAGGGCCCTCGCTTGCTCTCGGCGGCCCGGCAGCGGCTGGAGACGCGCCCGTGCGGGAGGCCAGGTCTGGGCCAGCGCCGCCGGGGCAGGAGCGCTGGACGGGGCCCGGGAGAGCCCGGTTCGAAAGGCCCCGCTCAGCCGTGACGCTCACGGGTGACTTGGGGTCGGCCACGGCCTCTCAGCCTGACCTACCTCACGGGGTTGTTGGCGGGAGAAAATCGAGCGGAGCAGCGGGGGCGTTTTATGTAAGCTGTCTCGTGGTCCTGGCGAGAAGAAAAATAAATCAGGGCGCAAAATGATGAGGATAAATGATTAGGTAGCTTCTTGACTATGTGACAGCTAGTATGATCAAGGGGAAGGTACTGTATATCCCTACCTAATGCAATAAAAAGTAACCAATAGGCAGGAAACATGAAAACAGTGTGGCATAATGGTTAGTGCTGGGCTGCGACTGGGGTTCTCCGGGTTCTCCCCGCTGGGCCACAGCGCTCACGGCGTAGTTCTAGCTGGGTCAGCGACACTCAGCCTGACCTACCTCACAGGGTTGTTGTGAGGATAACTGGAGAGGAAGAAGGAAGGCCGCCTTCCCTTGCATGAGGAAAAGCGGGAGAGAGCGATGAAACGGATAAACCAGTAAGCAGGGCGTTGCCCGCCCCCGTTCCCAAAGGGGGAAACCGGACAGAGAGCGGGCGTCCGAGCCGTGGCGCCCCTCCGCGCCCCTGGCATTGCGCGGGGCTGCGCGGCGTGCGCCCCGCGCTCCCGAGGCGGCTGAGCTTGAAGCCGCCGCGGGAGAAAGGGGCTCGCCCGTGAGGCCTGGCGGCGGGAGGGCGCGCATCTGGGCAGGCCGCGGCGCCCCGGGCGCTGAGCGGGGGCCAGGCCACCACGAAATGGCCGGGGGCCTCTGCCGCAAGAAGCCCTCCTTACTCTGCCAGATGATTGAAGCAACCTGTGTCTGGGTGCTCAGATGCGATCGGGTGCGTTAGTCCGTTTGGCGAAGGCCAAGCTAGGCGGAGAAGGCAAGCCGGGTCTGGAATAGGCGCCCCGCGCGCATTGACGGACGGCCTGAGCCTGAGCCTGAGCCTGAGCCTTGTGAGGGCGCCCATGCCTCGCCACTGCACTCGAAAGCACCCGGGAACCCTCTCCACCTGGGAACCCTCCACCCCGCAGGCGCGACTTCGGAGCGCGCCTTGCTCCGGTTCGCCCAGTCCAGCTCCGCAAAGCACTCGTGCGCTGCGGCCGTGGCTCCCGGGGGCCTTTCAAGTCGATCCACCGACCCGGTCGATCGGTTCATTGGCGCGTCTGCAGGCGATGGCCGTGGGGGCTTCCTCGGAAAACGTGCCAGCCCGAGAGAAGCAGCCAAGCATCCTTTTTGCCCGGGAGAAGCGCCCCCGGCTCGGTGCGTGCCCAGGACTGGCCAGCAGCCGCGAGTCTGCGCAAGGCGAAGAGACGCTTGTGCGAGGCAAGCCCGAGAAAAACGCCGTGCCAGATTTCCAGGGGCGAATGAATGGCTTGTTGACACCGACGCAATCCAGGGGACAGCCAGACCTGCTTCCTTTAAGATCCGTCTCACGTGTGGGCCATCCCTTCCCTTCTTTTTTCCTCGAGACGACTGACTGACGTGTCGTATTAATTGTGCATCACTAACGATGCCAGAAAGACAAAACACGTAGCACAGTTGCTTGATTCAGGAATATTAGCATTTCTGTTCCATCCATCCATCCAAAAAAAGAAAAGTTTTATTCAGCTTAGAGGCATACTGCATAAATAATTCCTACACTCGGGGTGGCAGAGAGAAAGTTCTGGATGGAATCAACCTTCCCCAAAGCCACCTCTAGGCAAGTGGGAGCGTGGCAAAGCTTGTTCTTGTCCCCAGCCAGGTGCCTGGAAAAAGACCTCTTTGGGGAAATGCTTTTGAGAGCACGCAGCGCTTCGATGTGAGTCCCATTGATTTCAATGGGGTTTTGAATCCGTTTCCGCCTCTTGGGCTTTAATTGAAGCAAAACTCGAGCACTGGGCACCTTTCCAAGGCTACTGTGGGATTTTGGCTGCAGTACTGTGCCTGGTACCAGGGGCTGAACTCAACTGGAATTTCTTCTGAATGGATCTATGTAGGATCCTGCTGAAACCATGTATTTGGAAAGAAAGAGCCCGGAAATCAGCTGGTCTGTTTCGCTGGAATAGGGGGAAACTGTTCAAATGTTTGCTGACAAGTGCTGACATGCTGCGAGATATGTGCATGCAGACGAACAAGTTCCACATCCTCAGTAAGTTTCTTTCCGAAGAGCAGAGATCTGTGCTGTTGAGCAGGCAAGCTGCTCTTCAAGAACAATACGGAAGTGGGCACGCAAGACGGTGATACGTCGTTTATATGCACCCCACTTTTCCTCTAGGGGACTTAGGAGGGAGCAAAGGACCTCCCTCCCACCCCCAAACTTTCATTGTCTGAACAGTGCTAGGAGGTAGGCTAGGCTAAAACATACCCACGTGGCCCTTCATCCAGTAACATGTGGCTGATGGGGGAGCTGAACCCGAATCTACCCATGTAGCGAATCAAACTGGTAGCTAATCAAATGTTAACAGTTCTTGTATTACATAGCACTCTTCAGAAATGCTCACAATGATACAAATAAAAACAAGGAAAGTTTTAAAAAGGCTCTTTGGATTAGTTGAAACTGGCTGGCCTTGCTTGTGCTATTAGGTTTTATACACTGCTAGAAGCCACGTGAAGACGTTTTCATTATCAATACAATGACCGTAAACCTGGCAACTGTTTCACCCAAGCAGGGTCCTAGGCGCATTTCCTGTTAATGAGGTTTAGACTCAAGCTTTGGATTCCATCCATTTTGTGCTGTTCGGGAGGAAGGGGAAAAATTCGTTTTGATATTATGTAATGAGAACACTGTCCATTTTAATCCCCGTTCAAATTGTGCGCTCGCCTAGCAACAATTCCTTTCATTCGAGGAGAAGCAGAGTGGACGGTAATGTATTCTCCACTGCTTCCATAGCTTGTATAAGTATCTGATTTCAGTAGCCAAATAGATGCTGTGATTATTTCCATTTTGATCCTTTGTACATTATTCTCTCTACGCCAGCAACCTTGACAAGAAATCCTCAGAACTCCAGTTCTTTGCAGGTCAAGGAACCATTGCCTATTTTTACCAATGGCTTAATTATTGCTGTCGATGCACGTAAAAAAAATAATCACCGGGTCAGCCAATTAGAATGTGGCCGGGCAGCTGTCATTGGCTGGGCTGCCGTCATTGGCTGCGCTCCCCTTTATGTAACAGGAAGCGTGCAGTGCTTTTGCCTAGAGAAGGAAGCTGAATTCTACGGGAGGTTTGGAAAAGGTGTTTGCCATGAGGGCTTCTGGGGAGATGCTTGGTGGCAGTTGTCTCCGGAATTGCAAGTACTTTGGGGGGAGGGGGGCATCTGTAGAGTGTGGTCGATGTAGCTCCTAGATCTCAGTGTTGTTGCCATAGATAGGAGTAAAAAAATTCTCTGAATTCAATACTTACTTTGAAAAACAAACCTCAGAGAAATCAATGCAGTTGATTGCCAAATGAAAACAAATGTTGCATCTGAAATGCCAGGAACAGAAACCAAGCGGGACAGTCGAGATTTCCTTGCCACCTTCATTATAGCGGACCAGATCTCAAAATGTAGCCCCGTTTATGCTGAGACTAACTCCCCCTCCCCCCAAAAAAAGGTTACTGAGGGTTGTTGGTCTTTTTCAGTCCAAACATGCATAGGATGGAGGCTTTGGTTTCTAAAGTAAAAGGGTCCCATGGCAGCTGGAAGCGTAACTGCAGGTCAAAGATTTTGGCGCACAAAGCCACCCCTCACGCCGGTTCCGCATTCGTTGTGGGCTGCTTTGTGTGGCGAAGAGGCCCTGCGCGTGCCCAGCAGCACTGCCCGCCTCACACCTGCAGGGCTGCAGGTTCTGAACTGATCCTTGGTGACCTCCTAGCTCAGGACCTGGGCGGAGTACTGCGAATTAGTAGTAAGCAAAGCGAAAGCACCTCCATATCTAATGTGCGACGCGGAAGTAAAGTCATGAAACGGACATTAAGCCTCTGCATGTTTACTCAGAGGGGCGTTCCAACAATAGTTGTTCAGTGGTGCTTACTCCTTAGTAAGCGTGACGGGATTGCAGCCTCGAGTCATTCTCATTGCTGGCTGTCCTAGTGAGTCAGGGGCAGCGGTGTAGCGAGAGCACCTGCTTCGCACACAGAGCGTTCTGGGTTCAATTTAGAGCCGGAAAAACCCCTTCCTGAAACTCCCGAGGGCCAGTCAATGCCAACAATACCGGATTAGCTGAAGGATGCTTGAATGCTGCTTCCTGGGAGTTGTGCACACCCCCTTCATCATGAGAATATGCACGTATGTGCACCCGCCCACACCCAGCACAGCGATCCTGCCACGGTTCCCTCTTTCCCTACCGTCCCGCTGCTAGGTAAGGAAAGGGCGAGCTGAGCTGCGGCAGCGTCTCTGAGGGAGGGAACCTCCTCTCTGCCCTCTGACCGTGCAGGTGGCTCCTTCCTTGCTGGTATGGAAGGATCTAGGGGCGGCAGTGGTGGAGAAATGGGGCGGGGGCGGGGCACTCGTGGGCTGAGGGCTGTGCCTCCTTGTAATAGGGGGACCCTTGACCCTCTGAACTGCAGGCTCGAGGGACTGACACAGTGGAGCCTGGGCGGGGGGGGGGGGGGGGGGTCCATGATTCCTTCTTGTTCTTCCATACTCTCTTCTGGGTGAACCTGTCTGATTATCTGCGCTTCAGGGCCTGAGATTCAACATTTCAGGCCCTTGCTTTATCTGTGATGCAGTTGCCTGTGAATTATCTGAATTCCGTTATATAAGTTTTGATACTGGTATCCATACTGGGGTGAGTTGCACATAGAATTCACCCCACAACACACACTGCACCATTTTTAAGTAAAGATGCTTCTCAACAGTTAATTTTATTTTCTCCGAAGATTTAAAAATCTTTCATGGACAATAATTGGCTTCTTTTCAGTCCCCAGTAGAGCCAGATCAAGTCAAATTACCTCCTGGGAGAGGGGGAAATGGAGAGACAATCTACTGTAAAGTAATTGCCTAATTTGTACCTATTACTTCAGTATTACGAAAATGCAACAACCTGGTTAACTTTATTAGTTGAAGATTTCCTGATGTATCATCTTTATACATGTTCAGTTGTGGGGGGAGGGTTTGAAAAAGAATAACTGATTCTATCATTAAATGAAAGTGGTACAGGGCCAAGTTCAGCGCTGACAGAACTCACCAGATATGTATTTAATTAAGGTTTCTGGAAGGCTATGGGATTGAATGCTCCTTGTATTTCTGGATGCTCTGAAGAAAGGAAATAATTATCATTCTGTGATGGTTATCAAATAGCCCAGCTGAGCAGAAATCTAAGGCTAGCAAGCTTCATGGTCCACCAGGTCGCTGGCGTGTGTGCTCTTCTTTTCTTAATCCAGCACAGCAACTAAACATTTTGGGCACAACCCCCGCCGCCTGCAAATCAGGCTAGTTGGGCTGCAATTATGTATATATCTGCCTGGAAGTAAAACCAACCAAGTAAATTCATAGCGCTTGGCTTCTGAGTAGATGCGTAGAAAGTATTGCACGGTTGCATTCTATTCCTAGAGGTACTGAAAGAGCTGGATGAGTCTTACTTCCAGATATGCACATGTGGATTGTGTATGAAGTCCCAGACGGAGGGTGTGATCCCAGCCGTGTCTGTTCAAAAGCGGCACCCATTGTATACGGTGGGGCTGACTCCCAGCCTTCAGGAGGTACTGGAGAGGGCGTGGGTTTTGGCTGGCTTGTGCTCTTCATATCTACCACATTGCTCGAAGTTGAAGCCATTCATGCAGAATTCCATCCCACTCTTTAACATGCTTTGTGGAGGTTTCTCCTCAAAGGATCTTGCTTTATCTTCCTTCCCGCTTTTGACAAGTTCAGCACTATCAAGAATTTAAACGTGCTGTCCTGGTGTCCAAACATTCACACAAACGGGCAAGTGAATGTCTGAGCAACAGTGATTTCTCTCAGTCCCATTTTCAGCTAAAGCTCAAAGCTTAAATTTGGATGATCGAAAGCAGCCCTCAAATAGGAGAACCCTTGCTCACCTCACCTCAGCCGACTCCAGCTGAGGTTTTGGACTACAGTCCTCATCAGCCCCAGCCAACTTGGTCATTGGCCTGGGACGATGGGAGTGTAGTCCAAGTAGGCAAGAAAACTGACTCTTTCCTCGTAGATGCAACTAAAACTGGGAAGTCCTGAAAACCCTTTGCGACCGAGTCGCTTGCCTCTCAGCAGTGCGATGCGGGAGGCACGGAAAAGCGAGTCGCGCTTCTGGTGTTCGTTTCCTGACGGCACAGGGAACCCTCCCCCCCTCGTCCCCCCGCCCCGAAGTGCGGGCCCGCCGTGGCTCGCCGCCTCCCCAGCGAGCGGGAGCGCAGCCGCCGTGCGCCGCGGAGTCCGCGGGACCCTCGCCCCGGGCTCTCCTCCCGCCCTTTCGAGCCGCGCAGCCGGCAGAGGAGGAGGCTGAGTCGAGGTGACAGGCGACGACGCAAATAGCCGCGGCTCGGGGGCCTTTCCGGCCGCGTCTTTCGCGCTCCTCGAGGAGAAAACCCGAGGAAAGCGGCGCCTCGCCGGCTGAGGGGCTGGGCTGGGGCGGCGCAGTGAGAGCCCCGCGGACACGTTGCCGCATTTATAGCTCCCCGCCGCCTTTCCCTCTCGCGAAGCGCCCGAGGCGGCTTACGGAGTCGTCCTCCTCTCCATGTTGCCCTCCCAACAACGACCCTGTGAGGCAGGGTAGGCTGAGCTTCAGGGATTGGCCTGCAAGCTTCAGAACCACGCGGGGACTGGGACTCGGGTGCCGAGTGCCCAGCCCGGCACTCTCGCCATTGCGCGCCTCTGTTTCTCTCAATTGCAGCCTGTTTGCTTGGCGTTCAGCGACTCTCTCAACAAGAGCGAACTCCAGTTCTGGAGGTCAGCTTAGTGTCTATTTGAAAGCTCTCTCACCCTTCTAAAAGCTAAGCAATCGATCCATCAGTTCTTTATTCGGTCATTGACTGGCCAATAAAACACAAAATCACAATTAGTTAAGATAAGGAAAAAGGAAAAGCTAAGCCAGGCTTGGTGGAAATGCGAGGCAATGCCTTTCAGCCGCAGAATCCCATTGCCTCGATGGTGGGTTGCTTCCCCGCGCAGACAGACACACGCCCAGATGCAGACGCGGGCGGAAGAGAAAGCCCGCGGGGCTGCGCTCCCTCTGGCGCAAACGCGGCATCCTGGCGGGGACGGCACGGCGATCCCCGGTCAACTTGTCCCGAAGCCGCGCGCGTTTGGTGCCACAAGCGGATTGGTGCTTTGGAGGAGGTGCGGGGGGCGAAGGCGGGCTTCTTCCCTCGAGGTGGCCCTATTTGAAGCCAGACAGAGGGGGGGCATCTGTTGCCTTGGCAACGCTGAGCAAATCGGAGAAGGTTGGCGGCCCCGCTGGGCTGAAAGTACTGGCCGATGATTAGTCGGGGGGCAGTACTCGGAGGAGCGCAATCCCAGGCGTCGTTGAGGCAGGAAAACGGTCCAGCATTCTTCAGCCGGGCTTTGCAGGAGAATTCCCAGCTTTCCCCTCGAAGCATCCCCCTGCTGGAGAATTATGGGAATGGTAGGATTCCTTTCCCGTCTACGAACACGCAGGGTTTCGTCTCGAAGTACATTTTGGAAAGGGGAGCTTTCCTTCTGGAGCTCGCTCCTGCGGCTGCAGTCCCGTATCGACTCGCCTGGACAGAAGGCGCATTGAACTCTATCGGACTTACTTCTGAGTAGACTGTTTATCCGGAATTAAATCCGTCTAAATCTACGGGGCTTCGGAAAGTGTCTAGGACTGCACCCGTAAAAGTTTGCTTGTGAAGTAAGGCGAACTTCATCGCCAAAGTAAACGGGTTATAATAATGACGCCACCCTTCGCCCTTCTTATCACCCCCTCCCCCCAATTGCAGCCTTCTGTATCTAAAAAATAGTTTCTGCAGCAAGAATAAGAAACTCACAGGAAGGATGTAATCCCATCTTGGGAATCCCCTTATTGAACAACCCGCGTATTCTGAATCGGCAGGTATAAATGGCCCCTCGCTTTCGCCCAGCGCGTCCCCCTAGCCTCCCTTCTGCGATCGCCGCAGATTGCGCGTAACCGACTCGGATGCGTTGGTGGATTTCACCCACCGTTGTCAGTGCGACTTGCTTCCGAGGAAGCGTGTCGGTTTTCAGAACCGTTCGTGCTTTCCGCAGTTCTGGCTTCGAAGACCCGCGTCCGCCGAGCGCCTCTGCCCCGCTCGGCTTTCGACGAGTCCGGCCAGGGACGCGCACGCAGAGGCCTCTCCGGAGCAAGGCCCTCTCTTGCCTCGGGGTCAGGGCGCCGGGCCCTGCCTGCCTCCCGCGGGAGCCGCTTGCGAGCCAGCAGGCGCCGGATCGGGCTGCCCGGAGCTGCCCTTCTTCCCGGGCGGGCTGTCTCCCCGCCCTCCCTGGCGAGGGGCCTTGGCGGCTGCTGGGGCAAAGAAGGCTCCCGGCACCTCTGCGAAATTTCGGGGCTACGCGAGGCCCTTTTATGGCCCCACGCCTTTCATCTGCTTCCCTTTGCACCGAGATTCTCTTCCCCACCGGACTAGGCCGCTTTCGTCTAACGTGTGTGCGTATGTAGACGCTTATGATGTGCCTCGTATGTTTTGCACTTGCTGTCTCTTTGAAATGGTTTTTATGCTTGCCTTAAGCCATTCTGGGAACTTTGTTATACAGTGATTTTAAAAAAATAGAATTGTCTAGATTGGGCTCTAAGGGTGCAATTACCGGAGAACAGACTCTCTGGACCCTGTGGTGGTCTATTTCCAGGTACACGTGCATAGCATAGGATTTGGCCGCATGTTTCTTCCCGAAATCTAATGCGCGGGGCAGAGGAAACCGTGCTGGATCTGAAAGGAGAGGCGCCCGGGCCCGGGAGCCACGCTGTGTGAGCTGGAACCCGCCCGCGTGTCAAATTCTAGGCGCGCAGAATGGGGGAAGCACTCTGCACGTGCTCTCGTGCACGCTTTGCTCCACTCCTCTCGTTCCAAGGCAGCCAGAAGCCCAGGCTCTGGAACGGGGCTGCCTAAGAAACCGCGCAAGACCGATTCGTGCGGTGCCTTTGGGTGGGCAGGCCCAGCAACACCGAGCCGCTCCTCGCATCCTCTGACGGCGGCCCACCTCAGAGGCAGCCTGGCCGCAGGGCCGATTTCCGAGGTGTGTCGGAGGAGGGGAAGCGGCTGCCACCCGGGCGCCAGTCGCCCCGAGCGCCTCCTCTCCGCGGCGGCTGAGCACCGGCGTGGCAGCTGTCCGATCGAGTTAGCCAGCCCTCGCCACGGCAGGCTCCGCGCCGCCTTCCTCTCGCCTGACTGGCTTCGTGCGCGCTCCCTCCCGCGGGCGAGCCTCTCCCGCATAAATACGCGCCGTCCCTGCCCTCGTCCGGGAGACTCGCCTGGGCCGGCCAGCCCCACGTCGGGGCCGTCGGGGGACGTGGCTGGGCGGCGGGAGGCGGCCGCCCTGGCCGGCGCCGGACTCGAGGGCTGGCGGCCCGCGCCGGCCACCATGCTGGGCGGCGAGATCAAGGCCGCCGCGCTGACCTGTGCGCCTTGCAATGACGGCGTAGGCTTCTTGCAACGGAACCACAGCCTGGAGGAGCGGAGCCGGCTGGTGAGCGCGCTCAAGGAGCGGCAGTCGTCCAAGAACCTGCTGGCCTGCGAGAACAGCGAGAAGGAAGCCGCCCGCTTCCGGCGGACCGAGACCGACTTCTCCAACCTCTACGCCCGCGGTAAGTCCTCTTCTGCTCCTTCTCCTTCCTGGGCACCGTTTCCCTCCCCTGCCCCCTCTGCGCCTTTCCCAGCACAGCCCCCTTTCTCCAAAATCAAGAGCCCGTCACCCGGAGCACTGGCTAACGGTTTGAGGCGACAGGGTCCCAGGCTGCCTCGCTTTCGTGCCATGGTGCTCCGCTGTTCTACCAGAAGCGGGACTCAAGGCGGGCAGATGCACTGAAGTGAAGGGGGAACTGAAGTCTGTGGTGACCAACCTCAACACTGTTCATTTCAGTGGGTCTGCTCTCTATAGGAGTTGACAGTGGATCCTACCCAGAAGACCAAGAGGGTGGACGGGTACGGAACCAGACTTGGTGTGAGGCAGTCTTCCCCAGCCCTGGTGCCTTCAAGGTGTCTTGGGCTACAGCTCCCAGAAATATGGATTATGTTGTATCCCGGCACATGTAGAGAGTGCAAGGCTGGGGAAAGCTGGTGCGGAGAAGATGGACGGAGAGGCAGAGAGCCCCTGCTGTGATAAGGGGGGACCTATGATCAACTCATGAAGTTCAAGGTGGGATATCGAGTGCACTGCCACAGGGAAGGTGAACTGAAGGCACCCGTTTCCCTGCTGAGGACAAACCCCGTGGAACCCTGCAGGACATGCCTCTGGGCAGTGAGGGGATCTCACATCAGTGCCAGCTTATGCAATATCATAATATTTATGATGCCACAGAATAATGTGGAGATGGCCATCATAAATATTACCCACTGTGACTGTATGGAGCCTCCATTCACAGGGGCAATATTTCTGAGAGCACCAAATGCTGGCGTTGGTCAGACGGAAATGGGCCAGTGCCTTCAGGTCTTGCTCCCTGGAGGCCTTTGGCTGACCACTGGGTGCTCCACCGGATGGATCTTCAGCCTTATCCAGCAGAGCTCTTGTTCTCAGCTGCTACCACCGCCACCATTTTCACTGCCTCCCCCCTACCTTCCAATATTGCAGCCTTTTTGCCCCTGCCCCTTCAGTAACCTTCCTTCTGAAGAACCGCACTGGCTTGTTTAGAACAACTCGGGCTTCTTGGATTCCTTAGCAGGGGTGGTAGCAAAAAGGATTTTGCTGACAGGCTTGATCTGGGACAGATACGCTAGATGAGTATGATGCATGCCCACCCTTTCTGCTTCGGTCTCCCCAGGTGGCTGGTTATTGAGGGCCAGTGTGGTGAAATGGTTAGAGTGATGGGCTGAGGACCCAGGAGACCTGGATTCTAGTCCACATTTGACTCAAAGTTCACTGGGTGACTGGGCCAGTCACCCCCTCTCAGCCTAATCTACCTCACAGGGTTGTTGTTGCTGTGAGGATAAAATGGAGTGGAGGAAGACACTGCAAACTGCCTCGTGCTCTTTGCATGAGGAAAAAAGGCAGGTTTTAAGCACAACGAGATGCTGCTACAACTGCTTGTCTCCATTCTGCTCGGTCTTTGAGCTACCCAGGGGCTTCTGGTGCATGACTAGATGATCTGAACTATGCAGATCCGGGTTCTCATCTCCTTCTCCCGCCTACCCAAATCACCCCTGGTCTAATTTCTGGTGCAGCTGTATGTCCATAAAGGTCTGAACTATGTAGGTCCATAAAAATAGTATCTCTTCCCTGGCCAAAGAGCTGCTCTTAAACACAATCGCAATAGCTCTTCATTTCTCTACTTTTGTTTGTACAAGTAAGCAAATATGACCCTGACTGATTCTCAGCAGCTGAAAGTATTTTGTTTTAAGCCTTCCCCAATCCAATGTCTTCCAGATGTTTTAGACCTCAACTCCCAACAACCCCAGCCAGCAAAGCCAGTGGCCAAGGATCCTGGGAGTTCTTATCCAGAACATCTGGAGAGCACCAGGTTGAAGCAGGTGTCTAGCTGGTCAGGATCACAGATCCTGTTGAGGGAGGGTGAGCACGCTAGGCCAGTTTCTCTGAAGAGGTCTGGATTTTTGGACAGGACTAGTTCAAGGCTCTGGACACCTGGGTATTCATGGATTCCTGAGAGATAAAATTCTATAGTAAGCTGTTAAGTGTACGTTATTGTTAGTCATGAAGTTGTGTCCGACCCATCGTGACCCCATGGACAACACTCCTCCAGGCCCTTCTGTCTTCCACTATCCCCCGGAGTCCACTCAAGCTCACACCGACTGCCTCAGTGACTCCATCTAGCCACCTCATTCTCTGCCGTCCCCTTCTTCTTTTGCCATCTATTGTTCCCAGCATTAGGCTCTTCTCCAGGGAGTCCCTCCTTCTCATTAGGTGGCCAAAGTTAAGTGTATCCTGATGTTAAATAACTGTTTTTGAACTCACGTATTAAAGAGCAAGAGCGAGAATACAGTGGTTTTCTGAAATAAGAAGCACAGAACCCCTGGAAGCCAACCTTGCCTGGAATTATTGAAATCTGGAGAGCTAGTTGTAAAAGATACTCAGCACATGCTCAAAGACACTTGTCTGTCAGTGGGGTAGCCATGTTAGTCTGTTGTGGCCAAAACAAAATTAAAAGAGGATTGGGGCACCGTACAGACTAACAGCGCAATGGCAAGTACACAGGTCTTCTCAGAAAAAAAGCTGCACTGAGCCCAGCTGGGTTTACTGCCAGGGAAGTGCGTACAGGTTTGCACCGGGAGAGATTTATTGTGACAGGAGCCGCGGGGACTATTGTCCAAGTGGCGAGATGCATCCGGCATTCCCAAGCTCTTCTTGAGTACGGAGGGGGCCGCTGTGAGCAGCAAAGCCAGCCGCTGCTGGAAGGTGGCTGCCAGCCTGTGTCTTCTTGACTGGCTCTGTGCCAAGCAGCTTTGTTACAAGCAGAACTTGACCCCACCGTGTGTGTGTGTGTGTGTGTGTGTGCACACGCATGTGCGATTGCCTGACAGGCTGAGCGTAACATTTCATGCTCCGATGAAGGGGGCTTTTTAGTTCAGGGAAGTTTGTAAGCAATCCAGCTTTTCGTCTGCGAGGTGCCACAAGAAGCTTGCTGTTCTTCGTAGAAGTGGAGCGAGCAGATCCAGACAGAAAGAGGGTCCTCTCTCCTTTGCCGCCTTTTCTTCTGCAGTAGAAAAGGTCGACATGACATGAAGCGACCTAGAGCAGCCTTGCCTAGTCTGGTGCCCTTCAGCTGTGCTGGGCTACAGCGCTCAGCATGCTTCCCCATAAAAAGCTTGGAGGGAGGCCGGTGCTGAAAGCTGCCATCCTTTAAGGCATGCCTGCGTTTGTTCGTGTTAAGGAGGATGGCTTAACCACCCCCACATGCACAATAAACGAGGTCAAAGGGGGCAGGGCGTGTGGAAACCGTCGTACTCTTTTGTTCTACGTAATATCACCCAACCTGATGACCTCACCCTAGTTTTATAGTCATCGTTACTAAGACAGATCAAAAATCTCTACGGCCCCCACAGGCAAGCATCAAGCGGATGGGAAAGCATCTGCCCATGCGTCGTGTTCGTCTCTGTTCAGGACCACCGAGGAACTCTTAATCCGTGTTATGGGCAACTCACCCATATTTAGTGATCTAAAGTTTGCTCGTTAAGGGATGGTGCTGGTAGCAGAAGCTATTCTGGATTAATCCTCGTGCAGCATAAGGGAGTCAGTGCAATGTAGTGATCGGTGTGTCGAACTAGGAGGACTGGGGCGATCCAGGTTCACATCCCCACCAGTTCAAAACGCAGAGGTGCAGTTCAAGACAGGCCTGTTCTATCTAGTTAGTTTAAAGAGTGGACCCAGCCTATCTGGTTACCATTATTTGTGGTGGGGGAGGGGAGGTGTCAGAATTAACCCTTTACATGACGTTGGCTAGGAGAAAGAGTCAGAAAGTCAATTTTGCGTTTATTTTAATCAGAAGCTTCTGCAGACCATTTAACCAAGCACAACAGGCTCCAGAGTGCCTCAGTCCTACCAGTTTGTCATACATTTGCTTGGCTTCCTTCTTGGGCTGGTTTCTTACCACTGACTGTTGTCCCACAAGGAGCCACAGCTTGGGATCATGGTCAAGGCCAGGGGCAAAGGTAGGCCTGGCTGGGCATCTGCAGGTGTGCCACACCCAGCAGGGGGCCCACTAACAAAGGCCTCCCCTGCAGTGCTGCAACCTGCTTGGTTGCCTGCCTCAGTCTGACCAAGGCAAGTGTGGTCAGCAGCAGCAGCAGGTGGTGGTGGTGGTGGTGGTGGTGATGATGATGATGATGATGATGATGATACCACCCTCCAATAGTTAGAGGTCTCTGGGCAGTTTGCAGCACCTAAAATGCAATACAACATTTAAACATCATAAAAAGTTATCATACAAAATGTAAAACCAAATGAAAACACACATAACAATTGCAGTAGGCTATATGAATTAATCAGACAACCTGTTTAAGCAGCTAACACCCCCCCCCCAAAAAAAAACCCTAATAAAATGCCCTACAACAGAGGACAGTCTTCACTGCTCCTCTCTGACTCTACCTGTCAAGCAAGCAGGTGGCAGCAAAGACAATGGTGAGGAGAAGAAAGATTCACTGAAGGAAGGACCAGTTGAGGAGGTTTTGCACTCAAGAACCTGGGTGGCACTTACCTGTTCCTTTATGGCAAGCAGGTCATTTAATGGCAAGAGATACACAGATGCACTACCATCTGTGGAGCTGACCTTCTTGAGTTCGAAGTCCATTCTCTCTCAATGAAAAGGAGTTTGGCAAGTGAGGGTGCAGGCTGTGGAAAGAGCTTCCAGACTCTCTTGCTGCTTTCCCTAACGGGGTTGGTTGTTTATTGGTCCCTTGCTCAGATTTGTTGCCAGCTAAGAATGGCGAGGAACAGACAGTGCAGTTCCTTCTGGAGGTGGTGGACATTCTCCTGACCTACGTGAGGAAGACCTTTGACAGATCCACCAAGGTGCTGGACTTTCACCATCCACACCAGCTTCTGGAAGGCATGGAAGGCTTCAACCTTGAGCTCTCCGACAACCCAGAATCACTCGAGCAGATCTTGGTGGACTGCAGGGACACGCTGAAATATGGAGTAAGGACAGGTGAGAAGATTCTCAGGGGGTTTCACAATACAAGGAGGTGGGGATCTTGCATGGGGCATTCTCAAGCCATGGTCAGAAACATCTTGGCAGAAGCTAAGCAGGCCTAGTTTGGCTGGTGCCTTTATGGGAAACCACCTGTGAACTCAATGTTTACCGCCTTAAGTTCCATCATGGAAGAAAGGTCAGGTCTACATGTGGCAATAAGAAGTGATATAAGGCATGCCGTCCCGGTGTCAGAGTGCAGGAACTGTGCTGCAAGGTCCTCAGGCAAATGGCATCATTTATTCCTGGTGTTCACAAGCATGGAATCCTCTGCACAATTATACTTGCAAACGCTGCCATGTTGCGATTTAATGTAAACTGTGCACAACTGTAGAAACCCTGCTGTTTGGAGATGCAAGTGTTCATACCTGGGCTTTATGAGAGCTCTGTTTAGGCAGGCCTTTATCAGCCAGGAATAGGAACAGTCAGGATTAAAAGAGCACCTGTGCTGCTTAGTGCTGTCATTGTATACCTCATGGTACTGATGGAGGCAGTCTTCTGAGTAAACATGCATAGGGTTGCATGGTAGATGAGTGCTGTCAACTTGGGTTCCTCCCCCCCCCGCCCCCGCTTTTAAGGGACTGGATTCGTGACTTTGGCATTCAAGCCAAGCACATGTTGTGCACAAAAGTGGTACTCGGTCCTGGCACGCGCAGTAACCAGTCGAGCATTCCAGGGGTGTGAGACCAAAAAGGCTTGATTCTGCAGAAAAAGGTCTCCTTGCACAAAGTTGGCAAAGTGGAACCCTGAGTTAAAAACAACCTCCCATTTTATCACATTTTACAGGAATGTAAACAGGCACTGGCATAGTCTTGCCTTTCGGGGTCAGAGAACTGCCTCCTTCCTAAACCCATGTATGGGCACTTCCGGGGGAAACTCAGGTCTGCCCTTCACACATGGGCTCATTTAACAGTTTGCCACAAGAGCAGCTCAGAGTACAGAATTGATGAACCAACCCAAGAGACCTGGGTAGACAGAAGGAACAATCACACCTGTACCAAAGTAGAAGGTGTATCCTGAACAATGTGTATTCAAGCAAACCAAATATAAACAACAGGGACAGAATTGTTCTCCTTTCCACTTCTGGCTATCGGGAATCATTGCAGCACAGTTTGGAAATACAATTCTTCCTTGAACCTCCCCAAAAGAGAGTGATCTGGAACACAGATCCAGATCTGTGGATTCTATTCCACTTCGACCAACTCCTTGATAGCATGCGGAGGTGGGAGAGAGAGAATGTTCTTACGGAGCATGAAATTCTTGCTCTGACCTGGGTGGAAGAAATAAACTTCCTCTCCCTCAGACTTCCAGCCCTTGAAAGAAAGAAAGAAAGAAAGAAAGAAAGAAAGAAAGAAAGAAAGAAAGAAAGAAAGAAAGAAAGAAAATGTCCTTATACCCTGAGCAGATTTGCTTTTGTGGTAGCAGCAACCGGGTTCAGTGAGACAAATTTCCAATAAATGCGTTTAAGGTTGGAATTCCAGTTAGCTGATAAAGATACATTTAATATACAGGCCCACGGGAAATTTCGGGCATTTCCCTGAACAGAAGGGCTCCACTCATGCAAGGTGCTCCTACTGATTTTTGGGGATACCTGTCTCTCCCCACACCCAACAGGACACCCTGTTCAGTACAGTCCAGTACTGCATTTTCAGAGATCTGCCAGGGCTGCTATGGCAAAACAAAGAGAGGGAATTCCATTTCCACTGGCCCAGTTGCAAATACCTAAATCTGGATTGAACCCATTGTAAATAATCTTCTATTTGTAGGACGATCCTATGCATTCATGGCCAGAAATAAGCTGTTTTGGGTCAAATGGGTCTAGGATTGTGGCCTTAGTTGTAGCATGGTCTAGTGATCAGATCCCTTTAGGAAATATATGAAGTTGCGTCATTCAGTAATGTGAAGAAAAGACCAATTTTAAATCACTGATTTAAAGGGGCCTGATTTAACTGGATCCATCTTCTGCTTAGTGTGCAGGCTGGATGACATCACACCTCCCCCCCCCCAATCTTATTACCCACATTAAGCAGGCTGTTGGCATTTCCGTTTGTCACTCAAATTGGCATTTTGCAGCATTGGGTGTAGACAGCCCTGACAGGCACACTTGAAAAGTCGTAATCTCTTTCACTTGATGGAATGCAAGCCGCCTGTATCTCTGGGGAACAATATCATTAGGTAAATGAGGGCATAAATGAGCCTGAATTTGCAGTTTTTCTTCTTTATGTTCCCAAGACATTTAATGCCAAAAAAACAAAGAAAGGAAAAGGGGGACTTGGAGTCTTGGGATCATTAATACTTGCAACCCTACTGATAACTTATTATACAAGGCAAGTTGCCTGCTTCTAGGTCATTTCAGAGTAAGATATCAAATATAATTTCCATCATAATCTCTCCCATTCTTTAGTGACTGATATACTAAGGATGACTTGCTGTTGGAAGGCTTTAAATTTTCAAATGGGAATGTTGCCTGCAATAGTTTTCATCTATCTTATTAGAAAAGATCTTAATGCCTAATAAACTCATCTGAATACGAACCTCAGCTTCAACAGGGCCAGCTCCTCCTCCTCTTCTTCCACGGAACTAGGCTTGTGAAGCGAGTTTGTCTACTGAGCCTTCCATAAGATGCTCATTCAGTGAGAGGGTGGAAGCATTTTTGGTAGGGCCTGGAGGCTTTTCCCCCCAAGTTGGGTTGTCCATCTGTGAAGATGCCAACCCTGAACCACTGTCTGGACTGGATGAGGACTAATAAATTGAAGCTTAAGCCAGACAAAATGGAGGTGCTATTGGTAGGTGGAGCCTCAATTCGGGAGAAGGATATTTGGACTGCCCTGGACAGGGCTGCATTCCCCCTAAAGGACAGAGAGCAGAGCTTGAGGTTGCTCCTGGACCCCAAGTTGTCCCTGGAGCATCAGGTGGCATCTGTGGCCAGGAACACCTTTTAGCAACCGCAGCTGCTATATCAGCTGCATCCGCATCTGTACCAGCAGAACCTAGCCATGGTAATCCATGCTCTGGAAACCTTGTGTTTCGACTACTGTAATGCACTCTCAAGGGACTCGTTACAATCTCTGTTTCTGGGCCCCAGTGGTGGTACCCACGTAGACAATGCAACGGGGGGCGGGGGGGCAAGTCAGGCTGGGGAGCTTTAGGCCGACCACTTATGCCTGTTCTGTGCCTGGAATATTTTCTTGCAGGATGGCCAGAGAGGGTCCCTTAGGGGTTCTAACTCTCCTTGAGCCTGGCTCAAGCAGAGGCCTGTGATTAAATCTTCTGATGAGGAGATTTCATCCGAATCTGACTTAGAATTAGCAGTTCTTGAGACTAACTCTAATTAGTTGGACTGTAAACCTAAAGGCAGTGACTGTCCTGATTTTATTGCCTGTATGAAAACCACTCTGAGAGACCTTTTGGCTTAGCAGTGAGCTAAAAATGATGATGATGTTGTATGCAAGTATTTGGACTTGCATATAATTCAAGTTTTGAACGGTTTGTTTCATGTTCTTCCTCAGAGGTCTTGTAAAAAGAAAAGAAGCTCTGGGGTGTCCATTGGAAAGTTCAGGGGGGCTCTGGCTTGGGACTTGGACCAACTGGGGCAGAAGAGAGACCTCCAAGCACTCTGCACACCCTGAGCTCTCTCAAGATCCTTGACCCACAGAAATAAAGTTAGCTTTAGTTCTTTAGGCTTGGCACTCGTGAGGTTGCTGTACCAGCTCATCAGGGCTCAGGATGCATTGCTACTATCACTCCTCTATTATGGCTCCAGTGTGATGACTGTTGACTAGGGGTATTGAAAATCTTTCACCTCTGTTTTGTGGGCCACGGCCCAGTGGTGGACGGGGCCAAAAATATCAGCATATTATAGCTTAAATCTCTTGCTGCCAGTAAATAACTCTCAGGAGAGGAATTTCAGCCTTATAGAAAGGGAATAAACCCACACAAGTCAAGAAACCACCACCACTCCTTAGCTAGCAGGAAGGCATGGGATCAAGGGCAGAAGCCATCTGGGAGAACCCAGACGGTCAGGTCAGGACCCCCACTGGACAAGACCTGGCCTGCGGGCCAGAAGTTCTGCATCGTTAGTGAGAGCAGAAAGTGCCAGTGTTTCTATGATGAGGAAGGCCACTGCCACCTTCCATAATGCTCCCCAGCCCTGAAATGGGTCGTTCATCTCTCAGGCTGAAGGAGTCAGCAGGCCCGCTCAGAACCAGCCACAACCACTAACTTCCAATAGTAAGGAGCTAAAATGGGAATCCCGTGCCACAGAGCAGGACACGGACCGACCCATGGCCTCACATGGGATGCTGCCACAGTCAGATGGGCATACGCCACTTCCCACCGGTTAGAAACGGAGCACTGGCAGCTGAGCCCCCACCAGGAGTGATGTGAGCTCCGCCATCATCTAGGAACAACGCATTCTCTATTTAAAAATAGAGAGAGAGATACGAATACAGAGAAAGATACTTCTGCAATCTGCACCGGACGACCTCTCAGTGGAGGATCCACTATTTTCCCCCACTGTTTGTTCCCCTGGAGATAGAAAGTAGAGGCGGAGAATCTCTGTTGCTACCATTGCCAGTGATTCCCTCTTCTGGCATGGAGGGCAGCGCTTTCGGGCAAATCTATGCATGCTTGCTTGGAAGTACAGTAAGTCCCACAGAAGGGAAAGAGTGGGGCTGGGGGCTGGATGGGGTAGGGGAAGATGGGCCACAGACTGCCTTCGCACCTCCCTCCCGTTTCCTAGTCCCTGGCCGCCTCCTTTCCCTCCCTTTGTAGGATCTTTCCCTGGTGCTGAACTCCCTCCCCAGAATAGGGTCACCACCCTGGAATGCCATGGATAACTCACAGAAGGCTGCAAAGAAAACCAGCAATGAATGATATCGGGGTCACCAGCCTCCCCTACAGAATGGAGGGTCTCATTTTGTAGTTCTTTCAGTGTGGGCACTTTTTGGACAATGGTATGCTTTCACTGAAGTTATGAAACAGGGCCACGGGGACTGGAATTGGGCTTCGTGTCACGTCTTCTGGGTGCAGGGCAAGCCTTAATGCAAGACCTAATGTGATGTGACAGTGTTCTCCTCGCTGCCGGCCACTGAACTTGACCCGTTTTCTCAGAACGAGCGACCGGAGCGCTGGCAGCGTTTTGCAAGAGCTAGCTTGTCCCCCAGAGTGAGGCAAAGTCAAGACTATACTGCAGTACTGGGGCTAGTCGCACGGCACAGCAGTCTCCCCGGGTCATATAACCAAAGGAGAGGCCTTGGCCTGTGAGGGCACCATTTGGAATATGCGGACCCTGTTTGGGGTTTGTCATATCATGCGAATCCAGCCAGCGCAGGTTATATTTAACACTTGCAAAACGCAAGGTCTGTTTTAGGGTCATGTGAGGATTGTGTAACGCTTGCATAACCTCATGCATGACAACCCCCAAGAGGGGTTGTAAGTGCCCTTTGGTGCCCACAGATATGCTTCGTCGGGGGTTAAATAACCCACAATGAGCTGCAGTGTGTTGTCTAAACCAGTAACTGTCTAACAAAATCTCCCTTGCTGAAGGTCAGTTGGTTAAAAACCTACCTAGTGAAAGCTGGAAATGGAAAGGGCTTTTTCAGCATACCACTTATGGTGGGATGAGAAACATAATTGCAACCAGATAGTTGTTTTGACTTATTTGTTGCACGTGGCCTCAAGGTTGCAGGTCTTTAATGGAGGGCCATGTTTTCTGAGCACTTCATGGACTGTGCATTGTATGGAAGGAAAATGCCTTGCGACGTCCACGCGGATCATATGTTATCATTCTGATTGGCACGACTGATACAAAATCTGCGCATGAGAAGATCGCGGAATGAGCACCAAGGGCATCTGCGCGATATTCTCTGTGGAGGAGTTGCGGAGGCACATAGCGCTGAGGCCCTGGGTGATGTGATAGATCAATGTGTCGGACCTGGACCGGAGAGAACCAGATTTGAATCCTGGCTGGGCCCCAAAGTTGGGTAGATGGCCATAGCCCACTTGCTATCTGTCTAGCCTACCCCACAGGGTTGTTGTACAGTTAAAATGGAGCAGGAAAGCCTCTTGAACATTGCCCTGAGTGCCGTGCATGAATGATGAGGTTTACATTAACTATCAATGAGAATCACCACCATCGGGTCTCCTAAAGTATTTTAAAGTCTATGTATATTCCAAGCAACTACAGGTTGCCCTGTATTTTCATGAACAAACACTAGATTTTAAAAATTCCTAATCCATTACTTGATTTCAACACTGTTTAGTTGTGCAGAGAATCGCAGAGTTTTCATGTGACTACTTAAAGGCACTGATAGCCTCAGGCCACTGTAACAGTTCTTGCTCCCAGCTCTGTCTTCTAAGCTAATAACCCAAAGGGTGCTGGATTGCTCAGAACCTCTCTTTCTGTCCTTTTAATTCCCTTGAAATTATCATCCTTTGTTTAAACAAACCTTCAGGTAAGGCAAGGTCTGGAGAACTTATCTCAGGACATACAATTCATCTAGAAAGCCATGCATGTATACATGTATATGTTTTGACTGATGTACCTTAATTCAACAAAGAAAAATCACACAGTTCCCCATATAATATTATTTTCCATAGGACGGATTTGACATTTAAAAAAAAACAGCTGCTACATGAATGTGCCATACTAACAAACCATATCTGTTAGCTAAAGACAACCCCACAGCAAACCATGGGCCCCCTGCATGTGTGGTTTATGGTGAATAAGACCGGGGCCCTTAGCAAGGCTGGATTCAGCCCACACCATAACCCATGATTCAGTGACAGCCCACATTCATACTCAATGCTTCAGTGTGGGTTATCCTATTGTATGAATCCAGTCATTCCTCTCCTTCCTGTCTCTCTGGCTGCTGAAGCAATAGAAACTTGGTAGAGAGGTGGGGACAGCAGTGGATTTAATGTGAAAAGCTGAAGAGCTCAGCTCTGGAAATGTAATCAGAACAGGCTCTTGCCCTTCCTTGATTCTGATTGAGTGCCTGCCTCAGTGAGCCAGCGTGGCTCCAGTTGGTGGATTTAGGAAGTCAGATGGACAGACACCATTCTCTCCAGCTGCTGGTCTGCCCACCCTTGGTCTTTAGGACATAAGGAAGTGGGACAGTGAGGGATAATTTCTACTCAGCCACCTGGTAAGTACAGCCCTATTTATTATGATCCCCCTGCCCCATTCAGTATCTTAAGTGGTAACCTTACGTGCTCAGAATTTTCCCTGTAAGGGAGCAGAAAAATCCATGACGTTAGCTATTCTTCTCACTGTCCTGCTTACTTAAAATACAGACCTCCCTCCTAGTTACATTTCAAAGTATAACTTTGTGCTATGGATCTTGACAGTTCAGACTGTTTGGACTATTGATGTAAGAATACGGAGAAATAGAAGCTATGAATATAGAGAAAGAGAAGCATCCCTAAGCTCATGTCCTTTATTTTTCTAGGTCATCCTCGTTTTTTCAACCAACTTTCTACAGGGCTTGATATCATTGGCTTGGCTGGGGAATGGCTGACATCTACTGCTAATACGAACATGTAAGCACCTCTTGTTCTTTCTCTGTGATGCGTGCCGGGCGTCAAAGTTTGGGGTGAGGGGGACGGTGATGAGGCAAAGTGTAGTTGGGTGACAGCGCTCTCTGCAGTGTGCGATGCCCAAACCGAGCTCTCCCACACTGGAGACTGCACAGCTCCCGTGAAGTGCTGGTCTTCGGGGGAGGCAACTGGATTTGCGTTTTCAAGCAACTTGAAAACTTTTGTCCACGCAAATCTGCTGAGGTTAAAAACTGTCCCATTAGTGTGCAAAAACAAGCAAAGCACAGACAAAAAGGTGAGTCTGCTGCTTTTCCTCTTCTTGAGGCTAGACTCCACCCTTTCATAGACCAAAGAAAAACTGAGGGTGGGTAACCAACCACACAGGTAGATTAATTGGGGGTTTGCTTCTATGGCACTGTGCCAGCTGAGTGATAATGAGAAAACTAAAGCAGTTGTACAGTTGTGTTGTCCCGTAGCGTATTGGAAGCTCATGGGGCACTAAATATCAGTAAGGAGAGAGTTTTCTGGATAAAGTTCTAGAACTACTTATCAGCACAGTAGAGAAGAGAGGGTGACTCGCAGGACAAACACCTGAAAGGATTTCCAGAGCGGTTGCCATGTTGGCTGCAGTGAAACCAACAAAGACTCTCTTGACAACTTACCCAAGGCCACCTAATTCATGCTGGCATATGCGTTTGGCTGTAGCTCACTTCAGCTGTTGCATGGAGAATTACAGAGAGTTTATAGTTCTTATAAAGACCAGACATTCCTCGTCATTCTCCATGCATCTGATAAGGTGACACTTGGAAGTCTAACACATTTATTGTGGCAAGCTTTTATAAATGTGACAGGCTTTGTGGTGCAATAGAATTCTTTGTAATATCGAAAAAGGTAGAAAAGGCGCTGCCATTGCAGTAAATCCACATTTTGGGGATATTCCCCTCAACCTATAGCAGTTGCTTGTCCTTCCTTAGAGCGGTCCATTTCAAACATGGAGGGTGAATATTATGAGTTTTTCTACACGAGGTATTAGTTGTGCACTTGCTCTTCCTTATGCATAGTTGTTTATGGGTTCTTTTGATGATTTTGCGACCCTCCAGGTTTTTTTTGGCGGGGGGATGGTTTCCTTGGTAAACCCATTTTCTGTGAGAGTTTTTAGGGCATGCAAAATGGAGTATTATTTTTCATGGTGAAAGAAAGCATAATTTCCTCTTGTGTATTTGCACTATTTTACTGGGCAACAGTACCCCCTAGAGGTTATGAGGTGAAAAAGCAGAAAAGTATCTGCAACAAAACCAAAAGCCAATACAATGGATTAATTGCCTCGTGTAGAAAACCCCTATATGTACATAAACTAATGAAAAATTTGTAGCCATGAGTATGCACGTGTTTGGTGTTCAAAGTTACTTGTCTGCCTATCTTTATAGCTTTCCTCTGCATATTTGATTCAATTGTTTTGTCTGAGAGTTGTTTGTGGAATTTTTAAATCTTGAATCCAGAAAACATGTTTACTACAGTCTTGGAGATAGGTGTGTGAGTGTTCAAAGGATTATCAGAATATCTGTCTTCAGCACAGCCAATGATTGTGAAATTGGGACTCCTCTAGAGAAATTATAATTTAAAAAAAAGCAAAGCTTTCCACTAGAATCTCTGCAGTAAAAAAGAAACCCATCTTGAGTCAGTGGGAGCAGGACTGGATTTTAAGATTTTGTTTTAATGTCCTGTTATTAAAACAGGACATTGTAAGAAACCCCCCACTGATGCAGCATGGATTGAGGAATATATAATGCAAATTGGAAGTGTTACTCTTCCTGCCAAGCTTTAAAATTGTGGAGGGGGAAGGGGGAATGACACTTGTAGCCGCTGTTGGGTTTCATACTTTTATGCAATGGTACAACCACACCGTGGGAAAGTTCAAAATCAAGTTGAAGGTATTTGTTGTGACCAGTCTGTGACTGAAATGGGCCCTTTCCCCCCTCGCTATGAAAGAGATGCAAAGCAAGTATGAGACAAGCCCCTGAGGCGGCTTGAAATGGTGTATTGATTTGCATGGGCATGATAGTCCAAAAAGTCGTCAGCGATCAAAGGGCAGGTTTCTATTTCAGAATGCAGTTAGATGAGTGTGTGAAGGCTGCATTCGTCGAGCGCTGAAAAGTTCGGAATCCCAGAATTCACCAGAAGGGAAAGCCAGTTCATTGCGGGTGACAACGGACAAAGGAATTCTGGGGGGGAATCGGAAAGGAGAGTGTCCGTCACTTGGACCATCCTCCTCGGACAATGCTTGGTTTTGTAGGGAGGGGTAGCATCACTTTAGCACCATGGGTTGCCACCCCTGCTCATCTGAGGAGCTGAGTGACAGGGAGTCCCACCTATTGGACTTGTCAGAAAACATTCCAAGGAAAGCACCGACCTGTCATTGGCTTCCAAGGAACCAGGGCACCGCTCTGTGTGCCTTCGGATTTTCCATTCAGGGCTGCTGTTCAGAGCGACAAAACATCTCTTTATTTTGGGGTTCTGTTAAAGTACCTGGGGCAAGAGTGGGAAGTCCCTAGTCCTCCTAGGGGTGCCGAAAAATACATGCTCAAGGGCACTGTCCTATGGCTGCTAGACAGAGACTAACTAGCCACAGGATTACTTGGGCTCCCAGCTCCACCCTCAGAAACTCACTCTGAGGTCAGAGCTGGGACTCCAGGTACGAGAGTGTCCTCCTGCCCCACTCACAGCCAGCCTGGGATTCTGAGCTCATGAGAGCTGCTCTGAGTTTTGTGGGCATCCCAGGGTGGAGGGAAGGAAGGAGAGCGGTGCTGCCATGGCATGTAGCATCCCGGAGGCGCTTTAGCCTCCTCATTTCACACTTCTGGGCAAAGCACTTAAACAGCTGCAATCGACCTTTTGCAAGGTGGGAAGAGCATGGAGGTATCTTTCACTTCCACTCTCCTGCTGCTTTCTATAGGATGCCCATAATCCTCTGGATTCAGAGAGTTAGGGGCAGCCTCATTGGATTCTGCTGCAAAGGCATTGGAATTAATGCATCAGTAAAACAGCATGTAAAAGAACCCTAATATAACCATGTTAGCCTTCTGTTTAGAAATTCCAGGATTAAGGGCCATGCACATATGGCTTGCTTTGGTCATTCAGGTATCTTGATGCATAAACTGAAGCCTGCCACAGTTCCATTTACAGCATTTGATAAAATGGGTTGAAACCCATGGGAGTTGAGGCTAGTTTATTAACAGCTCTAAACACAGGGCAACACAATCCAGCCTGGCTGTCTGCAGTCCATTGGACTTGGAGAATTAAAGGCATCCTGTGGAGAGTGGAAGGAGTACAGCGCTGAAGGTCACCGCTGTGTTTCTCCTGCCCTACCAAAAGGGCCAGTTTTACCCCAGGTGAGGACGCAAGGGTGAGGCACCACCAAAGATGCTGCATATACGGACAGAGCGTGTCTCCTTCTCTTCCCCACTGGAAGGCCCACAAAATGCCATCTCTGAGGTCACTCTTGTGACTGCAGAGCCAGAGCTGGTGCAGTTCTTTCCATGCCCACTGTGGGGGCAGAGTTCAGAGCTCTGGCTGCAAGCTTGGAGCAAGTTTCTGAGGTCAGAGTGGGGACACCAGCATCTCCCATGGCTGTCTAGACAGTGTCCTGCAGCCACAGGATTATGCCCTGAAGTTAGCCTACACTTTAACCCCTGAATATAAAACATTATATAAGTAGGACACAATCTAGCCTACTTTAAATAGTCTACATCCCGATGATGATGAATTTCATTTCTATGGTGACCCACAGCCAAAACCCTCTGAGCAGTTTACAACAGTCCATATAATATATACAATCAAAAATACATTAAAAGTTTAAAACAGCTAAAACCAAACAATAAAAAGAACAGCTCAGTAAAACACCTGGGAAGGCCATCCCCCAAGCCCCTGGGTTTCCAGATAAGTCTTAAAAGCTTAAAAGCCGTGCTCTGGAGATCTCCACAGATTCAGCTGCATCCAGTGACTCTGGCATCCAAGTCCAAGCAGATGCAAGCATTTTTTTTTTCCCCTGGAAGTGCCCAGAGAGTAATTGCAGTGGGCCTGCGATGGTGCCAAGTAGTCCCTGGGGTCAGATCGCAATAACTGACAGCTTTTCCAGACAACTTTGAAAAGCTCTGCTGCACAACGGAGGGAAGACTGAACTGAAGCAATGAGATGTTTCTTTGCCACCCTCGCTGCCTCAGAACATACCCAATTGTAGGCACGTGCCAAGTTTCTGTTGCACTCACTGGGAGTTCTCCTCCATCTGCACTCCAGCCGCCTCTTAAGCGGTTTCATCACTTCAGCTCCGGAGCGCAGCACAGAGCCGTGTGAACCGCCCCGCAGAGCGGGCGCGTAGGAGCAGCCATGTCAGCCGTCCGGCTCACTTCTGCATGAGGTGGTTAAGAACATTTGTCATGCTTTCTGCCCAGACTTGGTGAGATGTAAAACTCCTTTGTCTTAGCTAGATGGTGCCCCGTTTTGTTCTGTTCTGTCAATCCATACTGTATTGACAAAAGCTATACAGCGCTGCACTGTACCACCCAGTCACAGAATTATTCATGCTGTGCAGGTAACCCCTCTATCCTGGGCCATTTTGCGTGTTTCAGGGGTTGTTTGTTTTTTTAATTGCTTGTTGAATACACTGTGCAAAAGCTCCCTGGATTTTCTACTTGAATTGATACATATGAGTCAGAAAAAGTTCTTCTGTACATTGGAGAGGCTTTCTGTCTAGAGAGGGGCAAATTTTTGGTCCAACCACTCAAATGTTCTAGCAGTATCTTTTAAAAAGGCTACATACTGAACTGATGAAACAGGAGTGCTAGAAACTGTTATTAGCTTTATTTATTTATTTAGGATATTTGTATGCTGTCCTTTGCAAGAGCCTCAGGACGGCTTACACAATAAAATACAAATATCTCACATAACATAAATAAAATAATGACCCACTCTGGCTGTAATTAAAATATGATGATAAAATTCAATATTAAAACTTATTAAAATATTGATTAAATAAAAAGGTCTTAACCTGGTGCCAAAAAACATACAATGACAGCACCAGGCGGACCTCTCTGGGGAGCACATTCCATAGACGGGGCACCACCACAGAGAAGGCCCTCCTCCGGGTGCTCTGCCTCCTAATGTCTTTCATGGAGGGTTCCTGGAGCAGGGCTTCTGCTGCCAATCTCTTTAGGATTCTATTCATTTTTCATTCTTGAAACCCTAAACTTTTCATTCATTTTAGCATCCATTTTGTAGCCTCCTTCTCCTTTTCCTTCTCCCTCTGTTCAATTTGCCTGTACTTGACCTTGCCTGTGGTGGCAGAAACATTTGAGCAAACAGCAGCAAATCCTTTTCCTTTTTGCAGTTGCCTTTTTGTTCTCCCTGGAGTGCCCCAGATGTTGCAGTTTTCTGGAGCATAGTTGGAAAAACAAATGCTGCTTGCAAAAGGAAAAAAAAAGCAGCCCACACTGCAGGCTTCCAATATTTTCCAGAATGTCCCATAACAATGCAACACCCAGGATTTGGAAAATCCAAATGGCAGGTCCTGATGACAATTCCTGTTACTGCTGGTGAAGCTAAACCTGCCCTTCCCACCCAGGAAGAAATGGGACTCTTAAAAGCAACTCCCGCTTCTTCCTAAGAGTTTCCCCTCACATTCATTCAGGACAAATGGAAACCAAAGCAAAAGGATCAGTGGAGGCTGACTTTTGAAAGCCATATTCCTTTTGTAGTGGACCCCACTCTGCTTTCAACTAAATGCCCAGAAACAACTCGATTTCTGGAGTTGGGGTGGGGGGCAGGAGGCAGCTGGCAGGAGAGGTTGTTTGCTTTGCTGTCACAGATACCACAAGCGGTGGCAGAAATAGTAATAAGCAAAGCTTCCCAACAAAAGGGAACAATTCAGTGAAGAAAATGCCAACAAAGGAAGCAGAATACAGTTATGATTTTGATGAATGAGACAAAAAGCAAACAAGACTTTCAGTAATAAAAATACAGAATTAAAACATCAACAAACAAACAAAAATTCTTGAACATCCTATTCTTGCTTTCCACTTAGAACCATAAAAATGGGTTGCGGAGGAGCACAACTGACCGGGTTCATACAGCACAACATCCCACCAGAGCTTTAAGGATGTTTAATGTGTTGTGCAAACCCAGGATGGGTTTGTCAGGGTGGCTTATGTTTGGGTTGTGAGCTGCCCTCACAGCTCATGGCTTGTTAAAGGGATTTCTTATTCCATTATGGGTTGTTCTATCATCCAAGCCCAGAGCACAAATCTATGGTGAGTAAACCCCAGCCACAAGCAACTGCTTGGCAGAAGCGGCAAGAACACTTGTGCTGGGTGAGCACCACGGCTAGCTGCCCAAGACTTCCCAGGTAGCAACCGAGGACCGCAGAGAGAGGTTTGCCATGCTTCCTGCCACAACGGTGAGCCGCTTGGTCTCACTGTGGCTTCCCACCCCCCTTTCATCATTTTTTTCAGAGACCGATTCATGCACTGGAGCCCCACGAGACACTTTGCAAGCAAGGATCACTTTCAGCTTTGGAACCCTTTGACAGCTCGCCTTCCAACAGCTATGAAAGGATTCTAAAGGGAGGATGAACTTGCCTTCAGGCTCAGGTGTGCGCTGCACAGAGCAAGCACCTGCTGGAATCGGCCAGATGGCAGCCCCCTGCATGACAGGCGCCTGAGGCGCACAAACCTCAGAGGTGCACAAATCCAGCCAGAAAAACTTGAGACGAATGCCAAGTTCTTCACCTAGGAAAAAGGAACCAAATGTATCGTTACAAGATGAGGGATACTTGGCTCAACAATACTGCAAGTGGGAAGGGACTTGGAATGGTTGTCGATCACAAGCTGAATATGAGTCAACACTGTGGTGTGGCTACAAAAAGGGAAATGCTATTTTAGGGTGCACCACAGAAGTATCACTTCCAAATCACGTGAAATACTAGTTCCCCTTTACTCAGCACTGGTTAGGCCTCATCTGGAGTACTGAGTCCAGTTCTGGGCACCACAGTTTAAGAAAGATGCAGACAAGCTGGAAAGGGTTCAGAGGAGGGCATACAAGGATGATCTGGGGACTGGAAACAAAGCCTTTGAGGAGAGATTGAAAGAACTGGGCATGATTAGCCTCAAAAGAAGACTGAGGGGAGATGTGATAGCACTCTTACAACTACTTGAGAGGCTGTCATGGAGAAGGACAGGATAGCTTCACAGTTGATCCAAAGTGCAGGACCCAGAATAATGGGCTCAAGTCACAGGAAGCCAGATTCCAGCTAGATGTGGGGGGAATTTCTTGCCAGAGCACTGCAACCGTGGAACTGATGAGCTAGGGAGGAAGTGGGCTCTCCCACACCAGAGGCATTCAGGATGCAGCTGGACAGCCACCTGAGGGGGGTGCTTTAACTTGGAGTCCTGCACTGAGCAGCAGAGTGGACCTGATGGCCTTCTTGGCCCCTTCCAACTCTACTATTCAATGATTCTATGAATTTAAAAATACGAGCTCAAACATGTAATCGCATCACAGAGGGCAAACTTCCTACCTTCCTTCTTTAAAAAAAAAAAAAAAAAAAGGATGAGCGCTAGGGCACTTTGGAGCGATTGCTTGTAGCCACCAAATGGAAGATGGCCTGACAGCTGCCTGTTATAATTCCACCCCTTCAAAAGGAAAAAAAATAAAGAGGAGGAAAAAGCTGTGGTGAGAGAGGGCACTTCCATGGCTTCATGTTGGTGCTTTCATGGTTTCCCCTGGGATGTGGTGGGGAGGCTACCCACGATGTGCCCAGTTGGTGGAGAGGGATTCCCGTGTCAGGTGAACCCCACATTCTGCCCAATCTCTGTCAATAGTTAGGGGCTGTGCGTCACTTGGTAGGTCATAAGTTGTGCAGTGTTTCTCTCTCTGTATATCTATCTATCTTCTCCAGGCTGATTGCTTCTGAAACCATTAGATTCACATTTCTGACTTTTCATCTTGCACTGTACATCTCCCAGTGCAGCATAAATTGATTTGCAAAGACCAATTCAACAATGTGGTGATTAATCATATGCACTGACTCAATGAATACCTCAACTCCAAATCACACATGAACAGCTGCTGTTGTTTTTCTTCACCAACTCTGCACGTGGCTGCTGGGTTTGCAGAGAACATAAACTTTCTGCTCATCAATGCACCAAGGTTTAACCCATACAGTGCAGTGGAAAAGAGCAATGCCTTTAAAATGGGTCCGTCCCTCAACAATCTTGCCAGGCTGGTGTCCTCCAGGTGGGACTTGTGTTTGGCACAGCTGCACGAAACAAAGTTTGGGGAGATTGCACCAAACGGTACTGAGAATTGTCTTTTTCTACCCCTACCCCACCCCAGTTGAACATCAAACGCAACATTTGGCCATTGACTGGCAAATGTGGGAAGTGTGTTTTTTGGAATTCAAGCCCTCACATTTGACGTGAGTGTGGGTTCATATGGGCATTTTGACAGAGGGAGCCAGCAGAGGCTTGAGAACTTAGGACGAGGAGCCATTGTACTGGCAGGGGTGGGCAAATTGTGGCCCAGGAGGTGTTGTTGGACTATACTCCCATCAGCCCCAGCCAGCATAGTCAATGATGAAGGCTGATGTGAGTTGTGGACCAACATCTGGAAGGCCACACATCCCCCACCCCTGTTCATGTCAATTGCTTATTTGTTACATTTCTATACTGCCCATAGCCAAAGCTTTCTGCTTTACAATATTTAAGTCACCCATCCAGATTTCAACCAGGGCTGATCTTGATTAGCTTTCAAGATCAGGCAAGATCATGCACTTCAGGCTATACAGAAGCATATTTATAACTGTCCAGAAGTACAGACTTCCCAGGTATTGCCATCTTTTTCTGGACCCTGGACATGGGCATATAGTGTTTAATTTGTACCATCTGGAACATTTCATTCTTGGATATTGTACCAACTTGGCTGAATTATTTTGATAGCTGTCTACAAACCAGGTACGTTAGCATATATAGCAAAAAAACATGGGTTTTTTGTGAACTGCTGCCTTCTGCCAGTTTCATACAGCACCATGTTTTGTACAAGCTTTTGTAGCTCATGGGGATAGTGTTCCAAAGCGAAGAATTGTGCTTGATAACTGAGGAAAAAGAAGTAAATATATCTCATAATGAACTGAATTTATCCATCTGTCTAATATATTTCTAGGCTGTGTTTAAAGTTTTGTATAAGAAATTCTTGCCAAAGGAACATAGTTTCTCATTTGCTGGAAATCTCTGAAGTCAAGTTAAAATTCTAGAGTTTATGTGAAACTTTTTTTCTCCTGCACTTTTCATTGGAGCTTGAGATTTCCTACTGCTACAGTGCAGCTTTTAACAAGATCTCAGAAACGTCCTTAATCACTGTTGGTATAGGTTAAATGTTTTGATTCTTTATGACATGCCAAGCAAGCTACTTCACATGAATGTTATGTGTATGTGCAACACTTTTCATTGTGTGTAAGACTAAGACTCTCCCTCACCACTTTTTTTACTTCCACATGCTGCAGAAAGCCATGAATCCCCCACTGCCTGCACATACCTTCCGAACAAAATCTATCCATAGATACACGCCTTGGTACAGGCACTTCTCATTCATTCTGCACCATCTTCAGTCTGACAAAGGAAGAGAGGGTTAGAGGCTATTTGTTTGTTTATTAGATTTTTATCCTGCCCTTTTCCTGTTTTTTAAAGAACTCAAGTGGCTTACCTTGTTTTCCTTCTCCTACTCTTGGTCTTATCCCCACAAGACAACCCTGTGAGGTAGGTTGGGCTGAGAGCCTGCGAGTGGCCCAAAGTCACCCAGGTGGCTCCATGGCTGAGCGGGGACCAGAACCCAGATTGCCTGAGAGCCAGCTCTGTGCTCCACCACTGCTCCACACTGGCTTTCACAACTGGTGTTGATGAGATGTTTTAGCTGATGAGGCACAAACTCCTTCTGAGGACTTGTGGCATCAGCTAGAGTTGGGCTCCGTAGCAGTTTGCCCTGTTGCCTCGCTCAGCCTCCTCAGACACACTGGACTAGAGTGCTCATCATCCTCAGTCAGCAAGGGCTCTGTGGGCTGGGGGTTATGGGAGCTGTGGTCCCACACATCTGGAGAGTAGCAGCTTGGATAAGAATGATACAAATATCTTGGGTTAGCCTAATACAATGAGAAATATTTTATCCTGACCATTATGTTCATTTCTCTTTGGCTTCATTTTCAGTATTTCCCCAAAGAGCAGGGACCTTAGGTTTGTGCTGCTGCTTTAATGGAGGAGCAACTTTCTTCTTGTTGCCAGTAGACTGTTCTTGGTCCTCGAACAGAAACAACAGAGCTGGCGTTGAAATGTTAGTGCATGGGGAGAAAATGCATGATACATTAGAATATGTGTTGGTTCATGCCTGAGTTAGATGGGTAAAATAGCAGACTGCCCTCTTGTTATCTGTAATTGGTAATTAGAAAATCATCCTTTTTAATTACTCTTGACAGGTATTGATTGTGTGGCATTGTATAATTAGTTGTCCTTGGGATATAAGCAGAATAATTCCACATAAATTATTGCTTTTGATTTCTTTTTAAAGCTCAAGTTCAATATTTCTAATTATCTTTGTGAGTAGCCTTCTGATGTCTGTGATAACATTTTCATAGCTCTCTAGTTCTGGCAGCAAGTATGTTTTGCAACTATGAATCCAACACTGAACTAAAAACCTTTCAGTTGAATATTTTCCAAAACAAGTTAGCAATATGGTTAAATTGCTATAACCTGAAGGTATAATCTCAGAATGCTATGGCCATTTGTGAGAGCAACCTGTAGAGAACAAATAAAGTGATGTTCTTGTTGGGTTTCTTTCTGCATGCAATTTTTATCATCTGTCCAAGTGGAGTGACAGCTGTTGCAGCTTACTGACCCCTGGTTCAAATCTTGCCTCTTCCATGAACTCCCTAGGTAGCCATAGGCAAAGCCATTTTCTCTTAGCTCCAGATCTCCTTCCTGCAAGGTGACAATAATAATATTGACCTGCCTTGCAGGGTTGTTAAGATTACACATGTGAAGTCCTTTGAACACTGCATGAACTATATACCTGCTGCTTATTATGAATACAGGGAAGGTTTGCGGGTGGACACAAGCTCTGAATGCAGAAAGGCCCAGTTTGGTCTCTGCCCTCTCCCATGTTCAGTGAGCAGGTGCTGAGAAAGAATTCTGTGAGCTGCTGCTGGTCAAAGAAGACTGTATGGGGCTAGAAGGATAAATAATCAGTCCTGGTATAAGGCAATATCTAAGGTTTCTGTCTGTATTATTACTATTACTATTATTATTCCTATTATTATAAAAGATGCGGACAGACTTGTCCCTTCCTTAAGGGTCAGGAAGCAGCAGGGACTTCATTTCCTGTAAGCAATCAACATCTCCTTTATCTCAAACCTCTGCCTGTGAAATAGACTCCCTCACCTAGTAAGAGGTATCTTTAAAAAAATAATAAATCAGACCACCCACCAGGTAATTTGTGTGACATTATGGAGCTGCAATGAAGCCAGCTGAAAGCGAAGGCAGTGTTTCCTGGTAACATGCTCTCTATGAACAGTCAAATGCAGTGGGAACAGCCCCCCCCCCCCGCACTTCGTCACTGTCATATGTACTAAGTAACAATGCACCTTTTCAGTTTAGCATGTTAAGAAACTCCAGAGGATGGCTACCATTTTGGAAGACATTTTTCTGGGAATGGAGGCGAAGCAAGGGTTTCAATGGCTCATGTTTGTTTGAACAGCTAGGGCTTCCCCCAGTAAAAGTCTGTTGTTACATAACTGAAAGTACAGTCCTTGCCATGCCTACTCAGAATTAGGCCCCAGTGAGTTCAATGAGGCTTACTCCCAGGTAATTTGGTGAAGGCTGAAACTTGTATCTCATAACATTCTAAAATCAAAAGTGGCTTCTGAAGATATGTGTGTTTTTATCTTTCCTGTTCTGAAACAGGTATTGGTATATATTTTCATTTGTCCAGGTTTACATATGAAATTGCACCTGTGTTTGTCCTCATGGAGCAAATAACACTTCGAAAAATGAGAGAGATTATTGGATGGTCAAACCAAGATGGAGATGGAATATTCTCACCTGGTAGGTTTTATTCTTGTTCCAGATGTAGTGCTGGAAAGACCTAAAATGTAGCTGCATGAATGCCTTCTAACTGTATAGCACTACTGTATTTAGAACAGTAAAGATTCACCTTAAAAACTACTGCCAGGCTTTCCATGAAGCCTTTTTAAGGGGTGCAATTAAAGAACCATTTGGGAAAGCAGTTGCCATTCTGCAATCAGTTTTAAGGGGCAGGGAGTCTTGGGCAAGGGGCCCTCAGCGGCCCCCTTTCCCGAGTGGGCCCCCTCTTCACCACCATCACAGCTGCCCATCTGCTCCCCCTACCCAGCTCTCTCAGGGTCCAGTCCCCAGCACTATCCCGATGGAGAAGGTAACATGTGCAGGGTTCCACTCAGCCATGTCACATTATTGGGTGGTAAATTGTGAACTGCCAAAACGAGGACCAAGGGAGATCTCTATTTGTACAAAAATCACGATGTGTGAATGTATAGGTATGGCTGCAAATTTAGAAATGATCGTGATAATGAAATAGAAAAAAGTGCATCTCTACAAAGCGCTGACCACTGTGGCCAGGTGACCTGCACACCTGCCCGCACAGCATACATTTCCTAGGCCAGCCGTGCATGGGCAACCCTTCGTCTGGCCCTTTCTCTTGGAACTGAGAATGATCAGGACAGCCCTTCCAATACAGGCAACCTTCAAAAGGTAGAGTCCTCTAGCAGCCCTTCAAATAGAGAACTGTTATTTGAAAAAGAGGGGTGGGGGGACACCAATGGCCACCCTAAGCCAGCATGGCCCCAAAAGGGTTGGCAGTGGACCTCTTTCAGGTTGTGGGCCTTGGCAGGTACCAGTTATGCCAGCCCTTGACAGTGCCCAGGGTGGCCTGTCAGATTCTTGTAAGACATTATGAATGTACTTATTTCAGTCCACAGACCAGTAAAATGCAGCATACAAATAGTGAAGTATTAATGCAATGAAATAGGTTAAAATGCAACATGAGTAATTCAAATATGTAGGGAATTAAGCTACAGTAAAATCAGTAAGTGAAATAAAATAATCTAAACATTAAATTAGATAAAATACTATAATTCATTAATATCCACTAATCTCAATTTGTGCAATTTTGCCACTTTGTAGTGACTTTTGGGTCATGATCTGACAATAAATATGCCTCTCGTAGGTGTTGTTGTTCCGATCTCATTGGAAACCATTGTATAGCACATTGGCATCAAAAAAGATACCTGGGGATTTAAATAAGCTGTCTAATGTTCAAAGTTATTCATCATTCTCTAGTTACTATGGAGCACATCTAGAATTCAGGCTACTTATTAAAGTCTTGAACCAAGTGATTGGTATGCCCATTACATTTAATGCATTTTTCTCATGGGTTCACACTGCTGCCTGTCCCTTGGGCAGAAAAGCTTGCTGATTTGGCAGTCCAAAGACCTATTGCATGGTGCATGTTTAAGTCTTCTGGAAGCCTGTCTCTTTATATTTGCTATCCCAAGACAGCCCAACACAGTGCAGCCAAGCTCAAAACAGCCAGAGAATCTGTCAAAATAAAGTCAGTTAACGAACCCACTTTTGGGAATTAAGGCTTTGCAGCATGTACTGTGGTTTTCCTAAATAATTTGTATCCAGAGGATTGGATGCTGAGTGCCCCGTAACCCATATATTGGTCTGATAATCTAATTAATCTTTGTTGTACACCAGCTTTCAGTAACTTAGTGTCTTCCAGATGTTTTGGGCTAACTGTTATCATCCCCAGCTGGCACAGAGGATGGTCAGGAGTGCTGGCTGTAGTCCAAAACACCTGGAGGGCACCAGGTGTCATTTTGTTCACAGAAGAGTGAAGTCTTAGAAACATTACAGTCATTTACAGGATGACTAAAGATTTTGTTTTGGCTTGCTCATTGGGAAGGAACAGTGGAGTCAAAAATATAACATGCAAGTTTTATTGCACAGTTTTTTATTGTTATGTATCTCTTGGAATTGCCCTGAACGAGTTGAATATGGAACTCAGAACTTTTTAAATCAAATAAATGTTGCATAGAGCCTTAGAAGTAGGAACCTATTCAAAGAACAAAAAGGTTTCCTTCTCAATCAAGCAATATTTACCTCTCTCACCATGGAAGACTTTGAGTTCTTGGGGGCTTAAACAGTGACAAGAGTAGAAATATTTATTTATTATTGATTTAATAAATTCCATTTCTAGGCCACCCCATAACCCAAAATAGAGGCGATACATCACAATACAAGCCTATCCTCTTTCCATTCTACACCTTCTCCTCCTTGTCCCATTTCAAAGTTTGCCTCCCCACAGGAGCTCGCTAGTTTGCTTTAGGTGTACCACTTTCTCTGTGCCTCACTCCCCATCCCCATCTGCAGTATAAGTTAATAACAGCAGTTTTCTTTACTAAGCTCCCAGAAAGATAATCCGAGGTAAGGGACATGAAGCCCTTTGAGCCCTTATAAGGGGCTTCATAAAAGCTAAGAATGATGATTGTCTCAGAAAGAATTCCAGAGAGACGCCTCTTTTGCAGAAGAAGGGTTAGAATCAGCACTGCAAGGTAAATGGTGAGGCAGAGAACCAGGACATGTAAGAAAGCAAGAATCCTGTTTCTCTCACATGGATCCCTCGTTCTCTCGGTTCTTCAACCAGAGGGTAGCCCTTTCCAGTAGTGATGTCCAAAATGTGCATCTTGCTTCCTGAAGATGTACACTTGGTGCTTTCCTTATCGTCCTTTTAGGTCCCAGGCAAAAGCCCACCCTGTCCTCTCATGTCTTTCATGGCTTTTAGTTTCTGAGACTCTTAATTGTGTCACTGCTTACTAACATTCTATTTTATCTTCTACTTTTATGATTCTTACTGTTGTGAGTTTGTATTTTATTGTTTCAAAATTGTGTTGGCTACCCTGAGGCCTTGGTGATAAGGCAGGGTTAGAAAGTTATAAACCAATCAGTCAATAAGCCTGACTGAACACTAACCCACTGGGCCTAGAACATAATTCAGTATAGGAATAGATTCATTTCAATGTGCTAGTATTTTAATGGAAGTGAGGAGTTGCACATGTGTTTTAGAATTCATGACAGAATTTGTTAATCAGAAACAATTCTGGCTAATTACATCTGTGGTTCTAAAGATCCGAAAGCAGCAAGCCAAGATCAAGTCTTCCGATGAATATGTTAAAGTGGAAATGCCACTTAAGGGAACACTTTCCATGTTGACTTGCTTACCGAGGAGTATTCTAGGGTACAAATTCGCCATTAGCTCAGATTCCTCAGGAGAACAGTACTGAAAACCATTGTGTTAAAGGAATGCCATCCATGATGAAGAGAGACAGAACCCTTTTATCATTACTGTTTTCAGGCCGATGCATCCCAGTGATTAATCCTTGCATTATGCAAATGATGCTTTTATACCTTTGATCATAATATCAGGCTTTCATCCCATCTCTCTTCTAATATTTTATTGTCATGTACTCTTGTTACAGGTGGTGCTATATCCAATATGTATAGCATCATGGCTGCCCGCTACAAATATTTCCCAGAAGTCAAAACCAAAGGCATGGCTGCTGTGCCTAAGCTGGTCCTCTTTACCTCAGAACATGTGAGCTCAATCAGCTTGATTAATTACCATTAATGTAATAACTGGGGGGAGGGCAAAGGAAGTCTCTTTTCTGTAAGTGTCAGCCCAGTTTTGAGGAATATGACCACCTGCTTTCATTTTTTTTCTTCCCCTCCAAATTTAAGCTTTTGGGAGGCTGAAACTGTCAAACACAGAAAGTTTGGATAGCAGGCAGGTTTCTAGCCTTAAAATGGCTGTCAAAAAGGCAGTTATCTTTGGACATGGCCACCCTGTGAAAGCAGCTGTGCATTTCTCCTTGTGGCAAACACTTTGTGTGCAATGGCTCTCACTCTGACAGAGGGACTTTATCCGACCACACGCCCTTTCAGATTGCAGCACTGGGATACAAAGGGACCATAGGGGAACCAAGATTCTTAGTAGGCCTTAAATCTTAAGAGCTTAATCTTGGATAGATTCAGGATTAAATTTTAAAATAGACAAGTGTATTTATAGCATTTGATGTGATTATTTTACACCTCACAATAATAGCTACTGGGTGGTCTTAGATTTAGTCACCCTTAAAAGTAGGCCCATTGAAATCCATGGGATTTAGGTTAATCACAAGTCTTTCTAAAACTAAATCCAACCCAATGTTACAAATGAAAGTCGAACATCCCTCCTTCCTCCTCTTCTCCTCTTTCTGTTCAGCTGCAGAAGAGGATTTCTGCCACACTTGCTTCATTGGCCCATTATGATTGCCACAAAGTGGGAGGAATCAGGGAAGGTACAAGTACTCCTCTAGGCCCTTTCGCATGTTACTCATGTGAAGGGGCAACACATCTGGAAAGGGACTGCGGGACAGCGCCTCGGACTGTGCCCATGCTGGAGGGCAGCTTCTGCCAACCTTGTGTTAGCCCACGCCCAGAAAGAGGTCTTAGTACGCAAGCGCCCTTGCATCAGACATCCACAGTATTGCATGGGCAGTGGAGCCAAAGGGATGGGCCTGCAGCCTCTTGCTACCTACCCTTTCCCCTTGGTGTGTGAGATACCTGAAGTAGGCGTGTGGAGTCAACACATCACATGCATGATAGAAGGGACAACATTACCTACACACACACTCATACACTTTTGACTGTCCAGCTCTCAAAACAAACTGCTCTGTGCTTGTTATTCCCAGTCCCAACGACATGGAGGTTGTCCTTTTTTTATGAATTTCTACGTGTCGCTCTTTGACATGCAGCACAGCCAGTTTCACCATACAATCCCCATACAATCCCAAGCACGATACTTTTTATTAGCTATTTGCCTCAAAGTGGTAAAATTGGTGAAGCCAGCATCCAAGCTTAGCACAAATGCATCAGCCAGACTGTCTGGCATAGACTTTAAAGACCAAATATCAGCAACATTAATCCAATTGCCTTGCTTATTCAGAAAGCAAGGCAAAAGTGCAGGTTTTGACTGTTGTTGTTACGTACCGTCAAGTTGTCTCTGACTTGTGGTGACCCAATGAACTGGAAGCCCTCCAAAATGTGCCATCTATCACAGGCCTGTTCAGTGCTTGTAAATTCAAGACTGTGGCGTCCATACATCCCCTTCTTCTGCCTCTAACTTTCTTTGGCCTGGTTGTCTTCTTCAGAGGGTCTTGCCCCAAATGGCTTGGAGCCAGGATATCTGAAAAGTCTATCCACTTTCCCATCTTCATCAGAGGCTGTGTTGTACGCCCCACCAACCAGAGAACCTACGCTGGTGTGTACATGAAGCAGGGCCTTTTCTACAGTAGCACCTGGACTATGGAACTTCCTCCCAAGGGAGGTCAAGTTCAATCCATCTCTGTTGAGTTTTACACAAGCAATAAAACCCAGCAGTGAAAACCATACTATTTTGTCAAGCTTTTCTGCCTTTTAAAATTGTTATTGCCTCTTTTAAGGAGTGTTTTAGTTTGAGTTTTATTGGATGTTACGTAATTGTGCATCACTTTACATCTTTTTTTTAAAGAAAGTTGGATGGTTTTTGTTGTCTTTGTTATTGCAGAGTCACTATTCAATAAAGAAAGCCGGAGCTGCGCTTGGTTTTGGAACCGAGAATGTGATTTTAATAAAGTGTAATGCAAGGTAAATTGGCTCATAAGGGCAATTTGTTTCTCCCTGTTTATGCACAGTGAAAGATGCTAATGACCTGTTGACAAGATCAATTAATTAACTGATCTTGTTAATTGGGTTTTGTGTTTCACTTCGATTGCAGGGGCAAAATAATACCAAGTGATTTGGAAGCTAAAATTCTGGAAGCCAAACAAAAGGTAACTTGGTTGTTGTTTTAAATCTGAACATATTTCCTGTTTAGATTAAGACTAAATAGGAAGCCTTAAGACACTGCAAGGACTTCTGTAGAAATTTAGAACACATGCACTAACCTAGGCTAATGGTGCAGTGATATATGTGACTACTTAGAAGTAAGTGCACTTGAGAGCAGTTACTCTCAAGTAGGTGTATATACTCTAAGTAAATTTTGTTGGATATAAAGAAACTTAATTCTAAACAAACATGCATAAGATTGCACTATACATATAGTTTGTGTGTTTCTGCCAGGGTAAAAGACAGTTCTGGATTACAGCAGAACTGTATGTTGATGGTCAGTGATGTCCCACGATGCTGGCTGTTATCTGATGCCGGCAACATCGACCAGTGCCTTGCTCATGCTTCACTCAGCATTTTGAAGCTGAGTCTATATTGCAGGCTTTATGGCTCCAATCCTAATTTTGGGACCTTTCTGTTTCTTCACCTATTCCCTGCCTTTTACACCACCTTGCCCCACTGGCTGCCTCCACATGCTCTGGTTCAGCTTTCCTAACAATTGGCCATGCTGGCTGGAGCCGATGGAAGATGACGTCTGAGACATTTAGAGGGCACCACATTGAGAAGGACTGACCTCGCTTAAAAAAAATTCTGTAGAATTTGAAACCTTCTACCGTTTCTTCTTCTGCAGGACCTTCTACAGGACCAACCAAAACCTTTTGTGGGATTTTGGTTGGTCCTAACTGGGTGGTATCACCTAACTGTGGATTTTGGCTTCCCCAGACATTCTGTTCACAGAATAGAGTACAAGGATGGTTCTTCTTATGTTCTGCTTGTGAATGTTCCCAGACAGCTTGCTAGGTGGTTGTCTGCTGGAAGTGGAATGCTGGACCACATTGGCTTGGTTTTGTCCTTCAGCAAATATTTTTGGTTTTCCTTGAATTTCTACCGCAAACATGGGATTTATCAAACTCGTTTTGTTCTTTACCTGATACACCCCATGCAAATATCCCCAAAATGCCAGCATTCTAAACCCCACATGTTCAGATTTCACCAAAAACCCTCAGTAATCTTTCTAGCCGCATCTCATTATTTCATACAGCAGACTGCACTCTGGGAACTTGGCTGGCTAGGGAATGTTGGGAGTTGTAGGACTTGGTTCCGTCTAAATATGCATTGGTTTGTGGCTCTTTAGGGTGCAGACTTTTGTGGCTGCCCGTGACCCTATGACCCTAAGGTTATGGGCACCCATGGGCACGCAATTGAGTGAGGGAGGAACCCTCAAAAACATTCAGATGCCTTTCTTCAGGCACCTAAATGTCCCCGTCTCCACTCTCCCAGAGCAAGCCACACACTCCTGTTGTCCCAAAAAGAGTCTTCCATCTTCAGGGCCTCATCCAGCTGGCTGGATGAGGCCCTGAAAGCACCATGCTGGCTCAGCAGGGGAAAGTGCCCCCCAAAAGTGGAGTCGCTGCTGCAAAAGTGGAGAAGTCCTTCCCATGGTCACAAGAGGGCCACCTCCTTTTCCTAGGGCTGACCAGGGAGCATTTAGCTGCCCCTGGACTGCACTCTTAGTGTATCTAGTTAATCTGTTCCCAGGGAACTAATGCCATAATATATTTTATATATTAGACACACTTAGGTTATAGGGTTCCTTGTGTCTTCCAAATAAAAGAGATGCAACAGTTTACAAAGAAAACTCCTCTGAAACTGATTGATGAATTTGCTAGTCATTGTAAATCGAAGTTAGTTTCATTTGTCCTTTTAAAACATTTGCTTCTCACGATAAAGCTAATCCTCTGTTTTTCTCTCATAGGGATATATCCCCCTTTACGTGAATGCAACTGCTGGCACCACAGTTTATGGAGCTTTTGATCCTATTCAGGAGATGGCAGACATCTGTGAAAAACATAACCTTTGGCTCCACGTGGATGTAAGTAAGGCAGGGCTTCTCTACAGCAGACATTTAATCTGGTGCTTTCCCAAGGATGCTGCTTCCTTTTCCTTCCAGGAGGAAGAACATCCTCTTGCATGTTTCTTTCCCGGGGTCGTTTCCCCTCTGCCTTTCTGTCTGTTCTTATATGTTCCATTATACAGCACAAGGTGGTGCTAAGGTATAGAGCGGAATTTAGATTTTGCACAAGGTTTCCACTAAGGGTATCCTCTAGGAAAATGCTCTATTATCCTTGTTCCAAGAAAAGCCATGAAAATGGCTGTAAAATGCAGAAGAGGCCCTGGGAGAATAACCATGTCAGGCAAAGGACCTGCAAACTCCTGTAAGAGTGGGGTCAATAAATATCTCATGTAGAAAAACCCTAAGGGTACAGTCATGCCCAATAGAAAGAAAAGAAGCTTGCCACTCTCAGTGGTCCCAGATCGTCCTTCTGGTTGAGGCATGCTGGGAGTTGTAGGCCCCTTTGTCTGCTAAACACAGCATAGGATTGTGCCTTAAGGCTGCGATTCTGAATACATTTACCTGGGATTAGATGTCACTGACCCCAATGAATTCTGAGTGCTGATGCATAGGATTGCACTGCGAATACAGTTATCATTGTCAAAGAAAAGAAGGATCCTGGTAAACCTTGTTCATGCTTGTGTTGCTGAGGCCTTAAAAAAAAAGCTGGTCACCATTTACAGGGAGTGTAAAATGCACGGCCTGCTCTGAAATCCTGCATGTTTCCTTAAGAATTCAGCACTGAAAGCAGTGGCAGGACTGAGGATGTGGGGGTGGGTCACTTGTGGTACTCCAGGTATTTTGGCTAATAACTCCTGTCAATGCTGGCAAGCAGGCCAGCAGTGAGACGTAATAGAGATCAAAACTTCTAAAGTTTTGGAAGTCGCCTTTGGAAGTCGCAGAGTGCAGGATATTTGAAAGCTCCTGAACATTTTATTTCCCTCACATCATTTTCAGGCTGCCTGGGGAGGTGGATTGCTAATGTCCAGAAAGCATCGTCATAAGCTGAATGGAATAGAAAGGTACTGAACCCTTTTAATTTGCATCTTGACTGAGTGACCTCTCTAGGTTTACATGACATTTCATAACCTAGAAAGACAGACCCCCATTCTCAAGCATATGACCACATTTTGAAAAGCCACGGACCAGGGAGAAAGAAGTATGTATGAGGCTAAAGTGTCAAATAAGGAGAAACGTTCGTGTTAATTCTTGAGCATTCACGAGAAGCAGATACAGTTGTAATTCAGCTGGCCTGTATCACTTTGATCTTTGCATTGCAAACCAGACTGAAACAAGAGAGACTTTAAGTCTGTCCTACTAGACAAATGGGTCAGCATTAGTTGCCCTTGACCTCAGGGGGCCTTGCCCGCTTTCTGAGACAGCCCCGGTGGATTAGCAAGTAAGTCTTCTACTGACATCATGCAATCTGTGGCTGTAAGTGACATTTTTTGGCTTCTACCTGGAACTTAAGTTCCTAGAGCACTATTAGAATCACTATCATGGTAACAACCTTGACCAGGTATGTGAGATTTTGGCCTTATTTTGTGGAACAAGTGATCTGGCCTTTTGCAAACCCAAGCTGCTGAAAGTGGGAAGCCCATGTAGAGAAGCTGCTCTTTCAGGATTGATTTGAGTGTTTAAGAGACGGTAGTGATAAGCAGATCGCGTAATGGATGCCATTACACTCTGAGCTGTGCTGATTAACTGATTTGGTAACATCATTCCCAAAAGAGCCACCTAGCAGCAGTACGGCAATTTCCCTTCCTGCAAAGTATTTACAACTGATGGTGACATTTGACAGATACTTCCCACTGGATTTTGATTAACTACAACGTGTAATTCTGTGTATAGGTTGGTGCTTGCTATTTCCTGGGGCACGCAGTCCCCGCATTTCCAGCAAGGTCCCTTAGTAAAAGCTGCCCTCTAGTAGAGATCAAGAGATTCAGCACACCAGTTGTTCCTTCAGGAGGTTCCAGGTGTTTTGCAGTTCCATCTCTTTCAGCGCATGAACATCATCCACCGGCCTGGAGCTGAGAAGTCTGTCACAGTGGGACGGCTTCCCTGCCAATCACTGTCGGCTTTTCCTGTCTGTGGTCTTTTCCGTATTGACAGAAGGGATCCTAACGGGGGCCTGCAGCAACCGCTGTGTGTGCCTGCCTGGGCATCCTTCCACAGCTCACAGATCAATGCAGTTAATTAATGTGAACAATCACCGGGCTCATGGGGGACAGTGGGAGACTTATGCGGGGCAGGAGGCAGGGCGCCGGCTAAGCTCACTTCGCAGGGTATGCGCCAGGTGCTGCTCTCTTCAGCTGGTGGTCAGGGCCCGAGAATTGGTTCACACCTTCATGGGCAACTTCTGTCTTGTTTGTTAGGATTAGGAGAAAAATGGAGGGGAAAGGAGAGAAAGAGGAGAGTAGAGCTGAAAAGATGTTGAGGAAGGAAAGGCCTATGTGGGTGAAAGAATAGATAAAAAGGGACTCACGTGATATGACGAGGCTAAAAGTGGGTTCTAGATCAGCAGTGGATGAAGCCTGCAGGTCTTGATGGAGCACACAATGGCCCCACATGTTATAATAGTTGTCCATTTTGGACCACCAGAATATTCTGTGTTCATTGCTTTGTGCTGGATTGCAACTCCCGCTATCTCCATCCGTTATAACTGAGGATGCTGGGAGCTCTGACCAGCTGTCTGGGGGGCACTTATTTAGCAAAGTCTGCGCCAAACATTCCAGAAGTCCAGCATAAGTCCTATATTTTTACTCTCGTTGACATTTGCCACCCTGAGGGCTCAGTTTCCTCTTGAATGGCAGTGCCATTCTAGCAAATACACCAGTGCTGTGGTCATCGACTTTTCCAAAGGGAAAGACGCCAGCCCAGTCTCTCCAGTGCCTGAGACTGCATCCTGGGCGAGCTGATCATTCCTATTCCAGGAGCAGAGCTGCTAGGCCCCCAGAGCAAAACAAAATGCTCTTGCCCATATCAGCCCCGGGATCAAGTCATTCAAGTCTTGGTTGCCCCTGCTCAGGAAGAACAATGACCTGCTGAAAGAGGTTAATAAAGTTTGCCTCTCTTACTCCCTTACAAGATGAATTATGTAAATGTAATGTGTGGATTTGAGATAAAATAGCTCCCAAGTCACTAAACATTTATTTGTTTTATTATCCTTATTTTGTTTTACTTTATTTTAGTAGTTTTTACTCATGGATTTGTATCGTTTATTGGTTTTAATGTGAATTGTGGATTTTATTGTTGTGTATGTTGTACTGTATCTTATGTTGTACACTCTGAACTTTACTGCATTGTGAGCCACCCAGAGAGCCTACGGCTAATGGGGTGGCGTATAAATTGAATTAATAATAGCAATAATGAACGCTCATCCATTGCTTTTGTAGAGCCAATTCTGTCACATGGAATCCACACAAGATGATGGGCGTTTTGTTACAGTGTTCTGCCATTCTTCTTCGGGAAAAGGTTTGCTTGAATATTTAATTCCCCCCTTTTATCTTTATGGGGCATATCTTACTGTGCAAACATATTACCATTTATACTCTTTTAAGCGCTGTAGCCTCTGCCAAGGAATCCAGGGCACTGTAGCTTGCTGAGATCTCTATGAGAACTCCCTGCCAGAAAAACAATCCTCGGGGTTCCCAGGTGATAAAGGCCCAGCCATTATACCAGTTTGGTTACCCAGTGTGTACCTTGAGTTCACATTTCTGCTCTGTCCTGTTTAATCCATCTGCGGTCAGTATAATTGGGGAGGAACTGTTCATACATTTGTATTAAAGCTGGCAAACGCTGTGGACAGAATCCGTCCCAGGGCAAGTTACAGCACGTGCCTCATCGCAAAGGTGTCCAAGTCGCATGACAACTCGGTGGGTGTTCCCCTCTCCCAGCACTATTGGGAGCAGCCATGCGATGAGCGCCTGTGGAGCAGCTCTCATGGCAGTCCTGTGCAGCGCAAGGGCGAGCGATGAATCGCACTGTGACCGTCCTGGACTGGGCGCAGTTGCAATACAGAGGTCACCTGTGGGGGCTACTAAATGGGTCAAACAAACTAAATTGGGCCTTTGGGTCTTTCAGGAGAGTGATGGAGGCCATTATTTCCCTTTTAGAAATTGGAGAGAGCAGGGTCCTGCGCAACACGGGGCAGGGGCTGTGTGCAGGCAGTGGACCATGGGTTGTCCACTCCTGCGTTACATGGTCTGTTTTAGCTGTTTTGAACTGTTTGTTTTTTCCTGAATTTATGATAGTTTATATGCACATTTAGTATCCTTTTTATGTATTGTTGTAAACTACCCAGACAGCGTTGGGTGAAGGGAGGTATAGAAATGAAAATAATAATAAGTAGCAGAAGCAGAAGGAACAGGAATGATCCACAAGCAACCACAGAATCCCGGGCAGGGCCTCCCTCACCATGTCCCCGGCTGTCCCCAGCTGTCCAAGTCCCATGGGGATGAGGAGTATGCTGGCGATGACCTCCCTGTGGCACCTGGGCATTACTGTGCCTCCATAACCTTTCCTATGCCACTGCACCCATTGTTATGCCAATGTAATATCAGCTTATAGGTTTTAATCTGCCGCCAGGGTGGATCTGGATTTTATTTGTATTACGTTTGATTTTATTTTATGTAAGCCGTCCCGAGGCTATGCGATGGGACGGCATACGAATACTCTAAATGAATAAATAATCTTTTGTGCTTTGCTCAGGCAGAGGGTTTAGGAATTATTTGATTCAGTCCAGCAAGTGTGACTCACTGTTAACATCGGCCAGACAGATACCTCACTATTAACCACTGTGGCTGGTTTAAAAGCAAACAGTTGCATGTTTACAAGCTGCGCTAATGTCCGAGGAACGATAGGCCAGAAAGCTGGCATGTGTGCCAGAGGCACCTTCCATTTTTGATCAGTAGGTCATTCAACAAGCAGTGTTGCCGAAGTGAAAATGGAAAAAGACATCTAGTCACACCTAAGAATAAAGCTTATACTCTCTTTGGAATTACCACATGCAGGCGGGCCAGTGTGCTCATGGCAGTGCATTTTAATCTGTGTGTCGATGGCAGGTATGTAAGAGGCGTGTTTCTGCCACAGGGCATACTTCAAGGCTGCAACCAGATGTGTGCAGGCTACCTGTTCCAACAGGACAAGCAGTACGATATCAGCTATGATACTGGGGATAAAGCCATACAGTGTGGCCGCCACGTGGACATATTCAAATTCTGGTTGATGTGGAAAGCAAAGGTGAGCAGAACATGTTGGAAACATGCGGAGCGATCCCATGCATGGTGTGCTCAGAATGAGGCCCACGCCGTTCGGTGGCTGTTGGGCCTCAGTAGGCAGTGTTGGGATTGTAGCTTCTAGCTCTTAGAATTTAAATGTGTCGTTGGTCTTAACTGTTGTGTTTCTTTAGGAGAAAAACATTTCTGAGACAGTAGGAGAAGGAAAGAAGTTTGGAGATATTTAGTGAAACCAAATTCTCTTCCATGAGTTTTTTTTTTATGGACTAGTTCTGTAATTCTGCCAATATTTTGTACATAATTGTGTAATAGTATTCCCGTAGATAATTTTAGATCAGTGGTTGATCTCACTCTCTTGCTTCCCCCCACCCCCAACTGTGTGTGTGTGTGTGTTTGAGAGTATGTGTTTGGGTTTGCTTGAAAGGCATAGTTGCAGTTCCAATATTTAAGATACATATTCTATAACACTATGAAATGATGAATAATATAAAATTAACTTGTAGATATGAGATAAAATCTCCAAAGTCACTAAATGAATATGTACAAACCTCAAAACTAAAAAATATTATTTATATCAATAATCTTCTGTTTAACTTGGATAAATAACTTGGATAATATATAGCTGAATCCCAACCTGAATCTTTTATAGGAAAAGCTAATCTGAGGCTACAAGATTAATACAGATCTGAATTTTAAAATGAGTATTTTTCCTTTAAACAGGGCACAGTGGGATTTGAAAGTCAGATCAACAAATGTCTTGAATTATCAGAATACCTGTATAACAAAATTAAAAACAGAGAGGAGTTTGAGATGGTTTTTGAAGGAGAGGTAAGTTGTGGACCCACAAGCTACTTTCGAATAAACTGGGCATTTGTGAAATAGAAAATGCACCCTATTTTACAAGCTGCATCAAAGAAAGCCTTGACATTTTTCCAGTTCTAGCAAACTGAGCGTGCATTTGCTTCTTGTTGCTGTTTAAAAATGGTGGTGGGGAAGAGAGCTGAAAATGGCTCTGGCTGAAACTGTGCTGGAATTGTGTGTGGGCTTCATGTGCAATACATGCTTCAAATCGCCATGGAAGGAGGGAGCCCAAAGTGGCCTTCGTCTTCCTTGCTCAAGCAACAGTGAGTCACGAAACAGCGTTTCAAGGTCAGTTTCAAGACCTCGGGAAGTACGTCTACGGGGTGCTGTGAGAAAAGGAACAATTTTTGTTTCGTTGCGTACAGTGTTGATGTTTTGTTTGTTTCACCTTCTCATAGCCTGAACACACAAATGTTTGTTTCTGGTATATTCCACCAAGTCTCAGAGGGATGCTGGACTCCCAGGAGAGAAGAGAAAAACTACATAGGGTAATTGTATTTATTTAAAGTATTTCTAAGCAGCCTTTCAGGGCAACTCCCCGCAAGGTAGCATGCAATAAAAATGTGACAATACAATATGAGAACCCCATAATTAATAAAACCACCAGAAGAACAGAGAATGAAAAACAAATAAAAATCAACAAAGAGCTCATTACAACGACTGGCAAAATATAGAAGTCTTTAGTCTTAAAGAAGCCTCCAGGACAGACACCCAATGGACAGAGGCTGCCATTAAAGCCTTTACCTTTCTAAAACCTGGGAGCCAAACGAAGTCCTCATGGCTGGGGGTTCCAAAGACATGTGGGTTCACCAATATGACCACCTTAGCTCCTCACTAAGCTCATCTCAGGGGATTGTGGAGGACAGGAAGGCCTGGAGGAATGTTGTCCATGGGGTTGCGATGGGTCGGGCACAACTTCGCAACCAGCAACAACAACAAGGTGCATAAGGTGACCCTGCCTGATCCTGAACTCAGAACAGGCACCCAGTGCAAGCTGTGCAAAATTGGGTGTTGCCAGAGATCTGGGTCCATTCTGCTGTAGGGTGTGTGGACAAATGTTAGCCCCAGCTCTGCAAAAATTAAAAATATGTTTGAAAAAACCCCATTCTAGAAAGAGTTAGCAATCAATCAGGACAACATGTGGAGATAATCAGGGCACAATCCTCTGCGCATGTAGACAGAACTACCAGAATTTCACAGCCCACACGGCTGTGTGGGTTTATAGGATATTTTTTTTCTAAACTTCCATAGGGTGGCATCCTGTAGTCTTTTTAAAAAGTCAGACTTGGAACTATTCTATTTACTAACATTAACAAGCCTGTGTTAGTGTAAATCCATTATGGATTAGTTGATTTATGGATGAGATTGCTCATCTTGACTGGAAACTATAGTGTTATAGGCAAGCCAGGAAATTATGCATTATTTTGTTTATAATTATACACTTTTGACATCATGAAATCTCCTGTTTCCAGATTTTCTGCCTCAGGTGCAAAAATGCCAGAGGCTGCCTGACTTCACTGTGTTACTTCACGTCCCTCTTTCAAATGTCTGCTGTTTTCTCTTAGCAGTAAGCAGTATGATCAGAGCTGTCTGCCAAAGAGCAAACATGTCATTAGGGGTAATAATAATCAGGGGTTTTATGGAAATTGCAGGGCTGCTTCTTTTTGATATTGATTTTAGGGAACTATTAAAGAGTACAGGATACATTTGCCACTTGTTTCAGCTTATGAGTTCTCGTTGGCTCTTTGATGCTTTCTTAACTCAAATCCTGCTTTTTCATGGACTTAGTCTGAAATTATGGAAAATATACAGCAAGAAGAAGGTTCCTTAACATCTTTTCTTCTGTGTTTGAATTGAAAGGTGGCACCCAAAATCAAGGCCCTGATGATGGAGTCAGGAACTACAATGGTTGGATATCAGCCCCAGGGAGATAAAGTTAACTTCTTCCGAATGGTCATTTCAAATCCGGCGGCTACTAAATCTGATATTGACTTCCTCATTGAAGAAATAGAAAGACTGGGGCAAGATCTGTAATTTGTTTCAATGACTACTGAAACCATTTTCCAGTACTGGCTTTCCCCCCGTCTTTTGGTTAACTAGTTCTGTAGAACACATTTTAAGATGATCCCTTTTTAAATGTTTGATTCTTCTGAGGCACTTTCCTTAAAAACAATGACAACCCACCCACCGCACCCCCAGTAGATTAGTAGAACATATATGTGTATTAGTTGATTATTTTACCACAGGGGACAATAAATTATCTTGAAATGTATTGTTGACCCTATTTAAGCCTGGTAATTCTGGTCAGCAAAAAGAGCATTGTATTAAGATAGCCCATAAATAACTCTGCACAATATCTATGTACAGTGTGTGTATATATATAATATATATATAAAATATGCATATATATTATATAAATAAAGTGGTAATTTACCTAAGAGTAACTCACAGTATGTTTTCCAACGCAGAGGTGTTTCCCATCAAGGACTGCTCTTGTACAGCCTTATGCATATTAACAGGGCTTGTCGGAGCATCGCTTTGGTAGATGAAACGTCCACACTCCCAGTCTAGGCGCATTGCTTGGGGGTTTGGCCCATTGCTTCCCACAGAGCACACTGACAAGTAACCCTGGGCGCCCCCCACTTGCCTCGTGTCAGCGGAAGTGCAGTGGATCTGGCTACATTAAAAGCAAGCAATAGAACTTAGGAGCACTCATGCTCTGCATGTCTGGACTGTGGTCCGTACTGTGAGATGTGAGGAAAGTTACGCTGCCATTAAAATGTAAATCTTGTGATAACCAGGCAAAGATGTACTATCCCGATGGAAATTGTATAAGGAACATTTTTAAAAATATAGGATCTTAAGAGCTAAGGACAATGTTTAACCTTATTTAAACTTTATTGTTGGTGCTTCTCTGATGTACAACAATAAGGAAACACATCCTAAACAGTACCACCTAGTTGTTGTATGTATGTCCCCTTTAGTTGCCATTACGGGGGATAGTAGTAGCTGAGTTGTTGTAATAGTTTATATTATTGTAGCATTTTTTAGAATTTGATTTGTGTAGATTGTGTACATTACAGTTAAATGGGGTGGAAGAGGAATTGAATGGGGCACGGGGAGGAATTAAATGTTGTAGTTTTCCAGCAAGATAACTGATCATTTCGAGGTATATGAACTGTTTGCTTCTTTATATGCAAAAATTTACCACGCTAAAAGAGTTGTCTTGTATTTTCTTCCATTTGTAATGTATCCTATTTATATAATTATCAAAGTCCTAAATAATGTTTATTGGTATTTTAGTGTATTTGTGAGCCAAAGAAAAGATTAAAAGTTAGTTGACATGTTTATATAATAGTGCCCTTAAAACAATAACTTAACAGATAATTTTATTGTCTATAAAGAATACTAACATTGTATATAGATTTTAGTCTAAGAAGGTACTTTCATTTTAATAGAAATGTCATCTTTACTGGTTGTCCTGTAGTCTGGCTGTATGTTCAGTGTTCTGGATGCTTTCTTAGTGGATGGATGCTTAAACAAGGCGCCTGGATTCTCATGGTACCTCGGGGCCAGATTCTGCAATTAGTGTAGATAAATTCTGCGCAAGATACACAAAGGTCACTGATGGTTCTGTGAAAGTACCATTGACTCTACTGAATGTCTGTCAGAAATGCAGACTCCCCATCTGCTAGAATTCGCGTGAAAAGAGAAGAAGAAGAAAAGAATGTTTTGAAGACAGCTGCTTTGCGACAATGAGTTAGCATTGCGTAAGGATCAGAGTCACCTTAGATTTTATGAGTTAGCACTTGGTATTCCAAATTTTTAGCTAGTCTTACTACTAAAAACCAAGTGAAGTCACAGGAGTGGTCTGTTGACAGGATTACTCCAATCCCATGCCTGCTATCATAAAGCCTTCCCAATATGCTGCTATAGCTTTTAGCTTCAAATAATGTCTGTTTTTTTCAAAAGCATGATAAATGTTCAAGGGCACAGCCCTGCACAAAGTTACAACAGTTCCTGCTGAAACTAACAGAACAAATATAATCCATAGGAGTTATGCACAAGTAACTTCATGCAGGATGTATAGCCTGGATTTTAAGAAATCATGTGTTGCTGGAAAATCAAAGCACTATTTTGATGAATGTTTGTTCAGATTTGTGTAGCTTTCCAGGCATTTTCCAAGTATGGCATGAGCATCATTTAAAAGTTTACATTAATTTAGAGACTCTTGGATACTGTCTCCACCTTTACTCTCTGCTTTATGGTCTCTCATATATATCCTTGCCTCTCTCTTCTGTGCTCAAGCAATCAGCTCTTCTAGTTGTGATGTGTCTAGACTGTTTTAAGTGTGTTCTGTGTCCATATGGCCTTTTGATATCATATGAAGGGAACAATTGAGAGAATGCGCAAAAGAGTCTAACATCTGCAATCTCTAATTCATTTCCAAATATAAAAGGCTGAAATTGAAAAATAAGCCACATCTGTATTTTTATAGGCATAGTGGGACACGGGTCCCGCTCTTCCTTTTCCTGAAAGTTCAGTGCTTGCAGCATGCTTTCCCTCCCTCTCCTACTCTCCTAACAACTTTTCATGAAAGTTTTTTCCTTTGATTTTCTCAAAGCACTGGAGGGAAAGTTAGGACTGCTTCCTGTTTTGTGATCCTCCCCTTGCACTCCAGCAGCAACATACATGATGTTCTGGCACTCATCAACCCACGTTGCAATTCAGCCCCCATGCAGCTGACATTCTGCTTGTTCTTACTTGGGAGAATTTGTTCCATTTCATGCAACGCATGCTTAGGCTGGCAATTCGATAGGTCTCACGTCTTTCGTTACATTTATGACAGATGTGGGGCTGTCCAGACATTTTATTTATTATTTATTGTTACTTCAATTCCTATGCCTCTACATTAGCCCACACCTGGGCTTTATTTGCTTAAAGATATCTTGATCTTTAGCTGTGCGTGAGCCAAGTGCAAGGCAAATACTAGTCACCCCTTCTTGCAAATAGAGCAAGCAATACAAACCCTTGGAAGTAGGGGCACAGGTCTTAGTGGTGCCAAGACTGAATCCTGCCGCTGATACCTACAGCAGCGAGATCAGTGCTGGCATCTCCTTCCTAAAGCTATCGGCACATAGGAGAACCTCAGCTTAACTTTTAACTTCTCCAAGCTTCCAAAAGGGCACTAGTATGCCAGTCAGCTAACTGGAAAAAAATTCCAATGGATTAATCACTTGATCACTGACAAATATTCAAAAAATGCTATTGTGCAGATGGCAGCATACTTTTTAAATCTTACTATGGGGTTACTTGTTTGCAAGGACTCCTTGCTCCCTAACTCTAAGGTAGTGGCAGACCTAGCTGCATAGCCCAGCTTTTCCCATGGACTATTAGCTAAAGAATCCAAGAATCCTTAAACAAGAATATGGCCAGTCATCAGTGGTAAAGGCCAACAGCTAATGGAAAGCGTGTTAGATTAAGACCAAGGCAACCCAGATTCAGATTGTCCCTCAGCTATGATGCTCACTGGGTGATGTTTGGTCTATGACACACACTCGGCCTAACCTACCTCACAGGGTTGTTGTGAGGCAAAACTGGAGGAGGGAACTATGTATGCTACCCTGAGCTCCTTGGGGAAAGGGTGAAATAAAAATGTAATAAAATTAATACATTTTTTAAAGTTAATGTCATTGCTTCACAATTAACAGCTAAGTTGTTTTGTTTCTTTTGTTTTCAGTTAAGTTTCAACCCTGTTTGATTATCTTTTCATTGCTCCCATACCATTGATGCTTTAATGATACAAATATTCTTTGACAATATTTGACCAATCAATTGAACAAATTTTATTTTGAGCAGTCAAATGCCCAACATTAAGGATGAGATTATGGCACAATTTTGTATATTTTAAGGACCTGATGACTTACTACACAGAAATCAAAGAGAAGATTGCTTACAGTTGCCTTTTTATCATGGAGGCAAAACGTTAAGGAGACCCCTCCCTGCCATCAGCTCTCACACACCTACTAAACCATAGTTCTGTTTAGTCTCAGCCTCTTTGCACACTTCAACCTAATTTCCATAGGCTTCTATGAGCAATGCAGGGTTGGCCAAAGTTGTTTAGCAGTACAAATGAAAGTGTGTACCACTGGTCCTCTTTCAAGTACTGGGACTAACTCTGTGTCAGGGCAAATTAAGGGGCAAAACCACTGGCCAGTCAACAAACAGGTAAAAGTCAAGCACAGAGATAATAGCCCAGCAAGAGAGCAGTTCAAGGCAGCAACAGTCAGTAAAGAAGCAGTCAAAATTGGCATGGTATTTCCAGGCAAGAAGGGAAGTTGCAAGGGAAGGTGTGACGTGCCATCACGAAATGCAGTCAGATGCAAATACAGCCCAAGAAACAGAATCAAAGGGGGCTCAAAGGTTGGTGGCATAAATATGCAGCCACAGCATAAGATCAAAAATGCAAAGCCTTCAAGAAGCAATTAGACCATTATAGGATTGGGAAGGAGTAACTGGCATCCTGCATGAGCAGGGGGTTGGACTGGATGGTCTCCTTGGCCCCTTCTGACCCTACTATCCTGTGAATCTGTGAAGCTGGTAGGAAGCCACTGTTCCCCGCAGACAGCAAGCTCCTACTGAAAGGGTGCATGGGCAGGACTTCCCATGCCTTACCCAGGTCACAGCAGAAGTTCGCCACAGCCTTCTGGCAGGTATCCTACTTACGAGGAGGATGTTCCTCTTGAGGAATCCTCTTCTGGAGCTGAGCACGCCTCCTCGTCCAAGACCTATTTGTTTGCCTTTTGGGACTACCATGCTCTTGGGAGGGTAGAATCGGGGTGGATTGGTTCTTTGGAGGGGCTGGGACTGGGAGCATCCCCCCCAAGGACCTCTGCTCCCTGTGTCTCCTGACCCACATTGTTCCTTGACACTAGGGAAGTCCATCAAGCATGCCATCCAGCAAGCAGAAGTGCCCTCACTCTCCAGCCCTCCACCTGCTAGGCCAGAATGCATTTGCACTGGTTTCCTGGACTTCTGGGTGCTGGGTCAGGGGGGCGGATAGAGCCCTGGGATGCGGGGTAAGCCAAGATGCCCCTTCCCCAACCTCATGGATTCCCCCTCACCCAGAGCTCCATATGACTTGCAGCACAAGCTGAGCTTTGTTTTCTTTTTAATGAGTGCTGCTAATTTAACTGGAACAGACTTGCTGTTGTGTTTAGAACTGCAGCCCACGGGCTTCTCGCACCACGTTTATGCCACGAGAGCTGCCACAGTTTTGCTGCTTCTTGTGCCAGGATGGCAGCATCACACACCCCAAGCCATGCAGGAGGGATCAACCCCGGGGCTCCCCGCTGTCTCATTGACACTGGTCCAAGGCTTCTAATGTTGCCTTTACGGTTTGAGAGGGAACTATGTTGGCTTAATCATGCATCATCTGAAGGGAAATGAAATGAAACCAATAGGGTTACAGCCAAGAAGCAGAAGGGTGAGAGATGCTATTCCCCAAGAACTGGAACCACAACTCCACCAGTGGAGCATTTGCTAGCCAGCTGCATGATTCCGAAGAAGCAGCTGTTTTTGGATTACTTCATCTGGAATTACAAACCCTTTCCCATCCTCTTCAAGAGACTTCTTTCAAAAACAAATGATTGGGAAGCAGCCACTTAGCATTGCAGGCCTGCAATCCCAATTCTTCACAGGGCATGTAATCCTAAGGCCTCCCTGACATCTTCCAGGGGGATCCAAGATCCTGCGATCTCTGGGTTCAGACTCCAAAGGCCCACCCTGCCCGCTCACAGTCTGCATGGAAAGAGCTACACCAAGTACCCGCACCCAGGTCATCCCCAGGCCTCAGTTGCGGGGAAAGGGCATGATGGGGTCAGGGAAGGGTGGAAGTCAGGGCCACTGATTTATACTGGTCGCAACTGGAACCCGTCTCCTTCCCTCGCCTTCCTTGGTCCTAAATAGAGACGTGCCTAGGAAAATGCAGGCACGAGGTGTGCCAGCAGACCTTGCTTCTGCCGTCGGCTGCCCAGTAGCCACCAGGTTTGGAGGCGTTCATGCATCTGCTGCAGAGGTAGTAGGATTGTCCTCTTCATATGCTTCCAGATGAGATTTTTTATGGAGCCACTACTCTGCCTTATTCACAGCTTTTTACAAGGAGTCCAGATGATGTCACTGTTACCCTCCCATGTTTTCCCAGTGCTTCTTCCATCTTTCTCCTTAAATAAATAATGAAATCTCTTATGGGAAAAAAGATGGAGTTGCTGGCTCGTTAGCAAGAATGAAAGATTTATTATAATCACAGAAACTTACGGACAAGTTAGTGTCCTGAGGTATAAATTGGTATTTTACTTTGGGTTGGCTGCAGTGAACTGATTAAGCCTATGCATTTTATGATGGCATTATAGGCTGAGGAAAGTCTGCCTTTGGAAGTCTCAGCTTAATGGGGGTAACCAGTGATACTGGAAAGAGGCTGCAGCTTTCCACTAGAAAGGAGAATTCGCAGTATCAACAGTCAATGCATGAAGTGGAAGGATGAGATTTCTTAAGATGATGTCATTAAAACATCACTAAAGCATGACTCTGGGGATGCTGCTGTGCTTAACAAAGCAAAATAAACAGCTGGAGATGAACAGAAGGAAAGAGGTGTGAGTTTTGTTTTTTGCTTTTAATAAGAACCCAAGGAATGAGCACAGAAACAAAAAGAATGAAGCAAAACAAATTCAGAAGTGAAGGTAAGCATTTATATAATTACCAAGTGCACACAATATTTTGATTGGTTCAAAGTAAGGAATTGAATCCAATGGTTCCTTTCCTCTGGTGGAAACCACTTCTTCTTCTTTGTATGGGATTTCTCCCACTGGAGGTACACCTTCTTCCATCAGAGCAAAGTATCTTTTGGATCAGAGTCAACATGCTTAGGATCAGGTTGCCCAGTCCACAAGGTAAGGAGCCCTAGGAAACCTGACTACAGAGCACAGGAAAAAAGCTTTAGGAAGGATGTTGAAGTAAAGTTAGGGGAAATAAAAGGGGATAGTTTCAAGGACATGCAAATGATGGGATGTATTTTTTTAAAAAGCAAGAGAGAGGGAGAGAGATTATTTATGTCTGCAATATGGATGCCCTGGCTGGTGGAAACGTGACATTGTCAAAGCTTTCTGGATTCTGAAATCCAGAAATAAAACCTTGAGCCTTTAAGTAAAAGCCTGCCAAGAGTAAGAGCAGAACTGAAAATGTAGTGTTGCTCTAGTAGCTCTTCCCATGCTGTTGTTTATTAGATAAAGTCCTCCTGCTGCAGCTTGAGCCTATGGAGAATTAGGCACACAGAAATCCACTGAAAAACCAGAAGGCTCGAGCACACTTAACTCCATACAGGAGTGAAGCTCTGAACCTAAACTGGCACCATGCCAATACGAAACATACCCATCCATCTATTTATCTCCATTCATGATCCCATTCCCATGGGAACTATGCAATAGCTTTTCCAATGGAAATGTCAAAGTAGTGAGAAATTACATTTTCCAGGTCCTCTAAGATGCTTGATTCCCCTATGCCATGATTTAAGTACGCTTCCAATCCTTCTGCGCGCAACATCAAGGTGAAAAAGTAAGGGGAACCAAAGAGTCAGTGTGTTTCATACTTGCACCTGCACCCATCTGCCCTCGTGACCCGAGCCCACACAGGCTTGCCTAGTCTTCCCATGATCTCCGTCTTCCCATCGGCATCCATCCTGTGGGGTGCAGAGCAGGGTTCTGCTATGAGGAATCCACTCTGAGGATTACACAGGAAAGTGGATCAGGACCAGAATACTTTTCTCTGTCTTATGCTGGTTCCCCAGACTATCTTTCTTCCAAAGATGTGCAGTAGAAGTTCAGATATTCCAGGCGACTTTACGGAGCAAAAACATGCTCCCCCTTTTTATTGCCAGGAGCTTGAATTTTGAGAAGACTCCTCTTTATCCAAAGATTATTTCATCAATAGTTTCAGGCGGCTTTATGTCTTCAGCAAGAAGCTTGCTGTTGGCTATTTGAGCTGCATGAGGTAAAAGAATTACCCTTTGCTATTTATGCCCCCGTCTTCCAGAGAAACTGGCTGAGTGTACAGTTCTGCGAGATCAGATGAGTGCGCACAATGAGGCTCACACAATTTTGCAGTGGTCTGTTCCTGTGACAAGCCTCTGCAACAGGAAGGTGCTGTGTTTGGTTCAGATATTTGCTGAGGGATTTTTCTCATGTGATCCATCTGGGTGTGATTAAATCACAATGCTCTTCACCAAAGTGCCCTTATTTGAATACACATCTGCTGTACAGGATGAATCAATAGGCAAATAATTGTAGCAATTTTCCTTCTCAAAGTCGGATGGAACATTGTGAGTGTATTATCAATAATTGCCCCTAATGAAATATTATCAAGCTCCACCGCTTCTTGCAGTGAAAAATTGGTTCCTGGGATAAGGACAAGCCAGTCTCAGCATCAGAACAACTTAATGGCCACACATTTCAGTGTGTTTTGATCATTCAAAGCACTTCACCTATAATAACTTCTTCTACTCCTGTCAACAATTGATTGCAAATGGTGAAAGGGACTTTTTAGTGGTAGTGCCCTATTTATGGTAGCGCCCTATTTGTGGTAGGACTTTTTAGTGGTAGTGCCCTATTTCACCAGAACAGTATTCCTGGCATCTCCTCTGATTTGATTTAGGAACCAAGGTATAATAAGTTTGTTTCTATCTGTCCCTCTTTAAAAAAAAAACAGCAGTATTTATCTTTATATAAGGATAAACCCTGCTGTCTGGTGTTCTACAGGAATCATATCCTGCTCCAGTTTGTCTGCTTTTGCTGCTATTTGATTTTATAGCATCCTCTTTGTTTCTAATGTTCCCCTAAAGATGTGCAACCAGGAAAACTTGAGGTCATGCAGGTTCTCCAAATTTCACCTTGAAGTGCATTTTGTATTGTATCCTTATTAGATTGCAAGCTATTTTTTTCCTTTTTGGATAAAATTGTTTGCATCATTTCAAAGGTATGCCTCTGTTACATGCATCTCTGAAATGTACACATTCTTCTCCCATTAAAATATGTTTGTGCACATTTTTCAGATAAATGCATTAGGTAAAACACTTTTTTCTTTTCTTTCTTTTTTTTTTGGGAGGTGGGAGAGGATGCACAAATCACACTGCAAGTTCAGAATTGTACAGATTTCAGTCGCAAATTGTGTGCAAGTTCACATTTGGTTCAGTTAGTGCTAACTAGGTAAATCCTGATCAACGACAGATCCTTCACGCATCCCTACATTCACCACAGCATTTTAGCATCACAGAAACGTATGAGGCCGGTTAGGAAAAGGGACAGTTAACCTTAACTACCGTTCTCCATGTCTGATGGCACAACGACCATGATCAAGTAAATGCAAAACAAGAACTGGAAGGAAAATTTACCCAACTTCCTTTTTTTGGCTTCTCTGGAGGGGAGAGGAGAGTGGAAGAAAGCCGGGGTGTGGCTCAGCAAGACATCGGCAGGCAGGAAGCATTTCATTATTTTTTATTTATTTATAGGCTGCGCTTCAGTTCATGCAAATCACAAAACCAATATGGAAGGCAATAAAAACATAAAAACAACCAAACGGTGCAATAGTTTGGTATTTGCTGCAGAATCAGAAAAATGAGTTGAAACCAGCTTCCGTGGGCATGCTGGAGGATTAAACACACACAATTGCCCTTCTTTGGTACATAAAAAAATGCAAAGCACAATTTTGAGGGCTAGTTGAGAACTTCCCCGTGGCATTCAGTGTCTTAATTTTCCACAAGTAATAAAAATAAAACTTGACATTTAAGTGCACATAACTATACTGAGTCATTTCAGGATAATAGGGTGGAAGGGGAGAATCTGAAAGCACCTTGCAGTTCTAATAGTCCGTCATTTCATACATGGTGAGAGCCACAGTTTTCCTTAGCAGTTATTTTCCTCTTCAGGAAGTGATTTTCTTACATGTAGGGGGAAAAAATTAAAAATGGCGTAAATGCTGGATACAGGAATACTAGCCTAGCACTGTCAGCGCTGGTGGGCAGCAGCTCCCAGGGTTCAGGCAGGACTTTTTCCAGGCCCACCTGGAGAGTCTAGCGATTGAACTGGGGCCCTCGGCGTGCCAAGGGAGACTAGGGATCAAACCTGGGGCCCAAGGAAGCTGCAGCCCCACAACGGTCAATCTTTTCTTTGGAGATTTTTGTGGATGGATCTATGGGAATAAAATGAGGACAATGCCAAACAGCCTCATCTTTTATCCTGTGTTTATTCACTAGCAGTGAGTCAAACCTAGGCTTGTGATAGGACATGAGTAAGAGCAAATAATCGTAGCTACCCATGAGCAGGTATGTACATTATGAAATTTAATTCAAGGTGAATCATTTGGACTTGACCAGGGAGAGTGTTGGTCACTTTATAAGTTGGCTCTGTCTTTATTGCTAACTTGTGTGTTTGTTTGTTTCTATACTGCCCAAGAGTAGAAGCTCTCTGGTCAGTTTACAACAGTCTATAACAACAGTACAATAAAACACAAAAAGAAAATACAGAAATTTAAAACAAAAAGATCCACAAAAGCACTTTATGAGTTTTACAGCTATTGAAGGCAGCAGGGGCGGGGAGCAGCTAAGTAAAAGTAATCTCCAAAACTCACACACAAAAAGATGGTTAGCAGCTTCCAGCAGAGGCAATGCTCTTCCTTAGTGATATGACAAAGATCAGTGAAAATGCCAAATGTACTGTTTTCAGTACAGAATAAATAGCCACCCTTCTTGGGGAAGATAAAAGCTGCCTTCCCCTTGAGGTCTGAAAGGAAAGAAGTTATATCAGCCTCTGAGACAGAAGTGAATTAATCATGGAAGGCTTCACAGGGCCAAAATTCAGACTGAAAGTAAGTTAAGGGCTGTTATTTGTTTGTTCCCTCAAGAAAGAAGGGTGGGAGAGAGCGAAATGCTTCAAAAACACACAATAGAGAAATCTTTCAGAGCCTGCATCATAGATAAAAAATAAACCACAAACCAGAACCCAGGCTAGAAGAGAGTCTTCCAAGAGGCTGAACAAAATCGCTTCTGTGAGCCATGAAATCTGTCATTGTGCACTTATAGCTGGGGTTCCTTGCAGCATTTAATCTGAAAGGTATTTGTGAGATTGAAGGGCATGGCTCTGAATACAGAGCTTAGACAAAGAGTGAATCAGCGACTGCAGAATCCAGCAAGCTTTTGCCCAATTTATTTTATATGGTATTCACATGAAGGATCCTTAGGGTTATTTGTTTGGTTTGACTCTGAAAGGATTCTTCACAGATCCACTAGACGTCCTGTGGGAAATAATAAACATGCACATCAGTATCTTTGCTGAAGGTATACACACCAGCTTTATACCAGTGTCTTCTGCAGAAAAAGCCCACAACAGCATAGATTTCCAGACATTTTGGACTTCAGTGCCCAGAAGCCCCTGCCTACATGGCTAAGGGTTAAGCATGCAGAGAGTTGAAGGGTAAAACATCTGGAGCTTGACTTCTGCCTACTGTTGACTCATAAAATGGGCAGATGGGCACCCTCAAACAGAGGATCATGGTTCCCAGGCATGGTTACTACTGCTAGTTGTGTCGCTAAGTTGTGCTGCCCTGACCTTGGGTATCCAGCAGTGTCTGTGGCATAAAGCACCTTTGTTGTTTGAGGCTCTTTTGGAATGCAGTAGCCACGGCACAGCTGTTCATGGCACAAGAGTGCTCGGAGATGGGTGCTGCAGTAGGATCTGTGTATGGGCCTGGACTCTGAAACTGCTTGGGCATTTCAGCTGCAGCAAAAGACAACAGGTAGAGCACTGCTAGGAATGTTCCATATGCTTTCTGCTGGCTTCCAGGTACAAATCAGAGTATTGACCACTATTTAATAGACTTGCCAGCCCCATACGAACCTGTGCAGTCACGCGCTTTTCTTTAACAGCATTCCAAATTAAGGCCTCCCCTGTGCTGGCCTCCCTGGAGAGCTCCACCTGGCATCTGCTTGTTGGGGCTTTGCTGAGGTCCTGCTCCTTTGCCACAAATGGCTTGGTTGCGTTCCTGCTGAGTTTTCATATTTTTTTATTGTGCTTGCATCATTTTGCAAGCCACTCCCACTTAAACACATCTGGGGAACCGGACAGAGAACTGGGACAAACTGCTCCTCATGACTCCTCCTTTGTAGCCCTTCCAGCCATGGATGAGTGTGTTTGCTTCTGTCTTTCCATTTCCCTGTTGCTTCCTGTCTATCAGATTTCGATGCCTGTAGCAGGGGATTGCCTTGCTTTTAATCTCTGCAGAGTGCTTAGAAAACGTCAGATGCTTTGTAAATGAATTATAACTACAATAAAAGGTAGGGCAGAAATGATGAGTGTGAATACTTGGGAACATGCATGTCGGTCACAGTTTATGTGGTCATTGTGAAAGACACCAAGCATGGGCCCACTCCAAGTTTCAACAGAGAGCATTGCTAGGAGGTTTTATGATGTAATACATGTAATACATGCAAACTCACTAGGGAATACCTGTTACCTCCAGAAGCGTCTCAGTTAACAGTGATGAGTTTTAATCCAAATCTGAGGTTAAAGGACTGAAACTTTGAGTCCTCCAAAATGAGGCATTTATTCTACACTTGTGACTCCTCGCTTACAATAGTTCGTGGGTGCTTTGTACAGCATTGTCATCCTCCAGGGACTCCCCTGCTGTATGCAGGGATACAGGAGGGTCAGAGAAGAACAAGGAGAATCAGAGGAGCTGGGTGAGTGAGTTCATCAACCCAAACAAGTAGAACAATTAAGTAACGTCCAGCATTTCCACTGTCTGGCCCACGTGCAACACAAACCTCCCTGAAGGTGGAGCCAATCCCTTTTGGAGGACAGAGAAGAGGGATTTCATTTGGTCAAGGGTCAATCAGGGACCACTACTTTGATAGGTGCTATTTTTAACAACTTTGTTACTTAGTCTGTATTGCAAAGCCAGGTTAACTCAATAAAGGATTGTGTTTTAGGAGCCTTTTGCCTGTATCTGCTGGAAGGAGAAAAAGGAAGAGAAGTGCTCATGATAGTGGCAAACTAAAACCTTCATGCAGAAGAGTCCTTTGTCATATTAACTATTTGCAACCATCCCCTAATCCTCAAATTTGGGGGAAACATTGCTCTAGGAGTTACTATGTTAGAAACTTTGGATCCATAGCTCACAGCTGGGATTTCCTTTTAGGGTTGTCTTAGCACAGAATACAATGAAATGGCACAGAACACCAAGCTTACAAATGGCTCAATTCAGCAGCCATTACAAGGCACACATACCCCACCTGCCATCTATCCCATCTTAACACACTGCAGGCCAGCTGCCATCTCCAGCTGACTATTAGTCAGTGTTTTACCCCAGCTCTAATTCCCCCAAAGAATATGCACTTTCCTCGACTGTAGAATTGCTGCTGCAATTAATCCCGGCAGTGATTCCATTAGGAGCTCCCTTTTCAGCACCTAGTTAATTTATACAGACAAGAGCTATTCAAGCATACTCATTATAAAAGTAGCAAATCCATGTTCAATAATGCGATCTGCCTTGTGCATTTTGTCATGTATGACCTAAAAACCAAAGAAATCTTACATTTAAAAATACTGTTTAGTAAACATTTAGCTAGTTAGGCTTTATATTTACTGCTTTAACATATTGCCTGTTCTCCACCCCCATCCAGGGGTGTTTTAGCTTTTAAAAAGGACTATGATTCTGAAAGCAGTAACCAGCAACTAGGCAACGAAACCAAGTCCTTTCAGGACTCTAATGCTGAGAACCCCTTCTTCGTTTATCTTCAGTGTGAAATTAGAAGAGATTAGTCAGGTTGGGAGACTGCTAATCCAATCCCAATATTCCATACTGAGGCAGGATTGTCTGTACCAGACAGCCCAAAATTCTTATCAAAATAACAGAATGGAAGTGTCAAGATGCAGGAATCAGCTGAGATACACCATGGTAAGGAAGTTTGTACAACAGGAAATGCAGAAAATTCTAAATATTTTGAATTGCTGCAAAAATGGCGCAACAAACTGTAGGGTTACTCATAATTAAATGTTACTAGTAAATGGCCCTCACCTCAAGTAGGAATCAGTGGTGTGGTTGTAAACTTTCTCAGTGTTTGAAGGCAAAGCACCCAGCTGTTTCCTGCATTTCTTCCTTGCCTCTGCAATGCATATTACATGTGGGCCACTGATGGTGCACCCATGTGTTTGATTCTCACACCCTGGGAACTGTAGTTCCTAAAATCAGCTCCAGTGGACAGCTACCTGGGAATTCAAGGAACAAGGAGGGTTTTTAAAACCCACACACAATGTTGCAGAAAATAATTGAAAGATTTGACTTCATTAAGAAAGATGCTTGACAGACAAAAGCTGGTTGGTCAGTACTTGTCTGGATACGTAGTTTGTAGCAACCAATGAGAGTTTTGGAAAGGTACTGCCTTATTATATTTTGTAATGAAAAATGGCCTATAGTCAGAATTCAGACCTGGATTTGGAAAGAAAACTGCCTTGGTCGCCCTGTGGGATGACCTATACTGGGAGAGAGACAGAGGGAGTGTGACCCTGTTGGTTCTCCTGGGCTTCTCAGCAGCTTTCGATACCATCAACCATGGCATCCTTCTGGAGAGGCTAGTGGAGTTGGGAGTAGGGGCACTGCTTTGCAGTGGTTCTGCTCCTGCTTGGCTGGCCATGTCCAGAAGGTGGTGCTGGGGGATGGCTGCTCTGCACCATGGTGTCTCTGCCATGGAGTTCTCCAGGGCTCTATTTTACCCCACATGCTTTTAAGATCTGCATGAAATGGCTGGGTGAGGTCACCAGGCAGTGTGGGCTGAGTTGTCATCAGTATGCTGATGACACTCAGCTCGACCTTTCTGTTTCATCAGATGCAGGTGTGGCATTGGATGTTCTGAATTGGGGCCTGGCCTAGGTAATAGATTGGGTGAGGGCTAATAAACTGAAACTTAATCTAGGTACGGTAGAGATACTATCGGTGGGGAAATTGTTGGTTCAAATGGGCGACATCTTGCCTGTTCTAGATGGGATCGCACTTCCCCTAAAGGACAGGGCTCACAGCTTAGGGGTACTTCTGGACCCTAAATTATCCCTGTAATTCCAGGTGGATTCTGTGGCCAGTAGAACCTACCATCAACTTAACCTCATATACCAGCTGCAGCCCTATCTGGATAGACAGGACCTGACAACAGTTATCCATGCACTGGTAACCTCTCATCTGGAGTACTGCAATGGGCTCTACATGGGACTTTCCTTGAAGATGGTCCAGAAACTTCAATTGGTTCAGAATAGGGAGGCCAGATTGTTAATGAGGACTGGCAGATACAATCATATAAAGCCAGCCCTCTGCCATCTTCATTGGCTCCCAATTCAAGATGTTAACGCTGGTGTTCAAAGCCCTAAATGGCATGGGGTCAGGTATCTAAAGGAGTGCCTCTTCCTGCAGGAACCTACCCGGCACCTTAGATCTGCATCTGAGGCTCTTCTGAAGGAGTCCCCTCCTCAGGAAATAAGGAGGGTGGTAACATGAGGAAGGGCCTTTTCTGCAGTGGCACCTCAGCTCTGGAATGAGCTCTCCAGAGAGGTCCACCTGGCAACTTCTTTACAGTCTTTTAGGTGCCAGGAAAACCCCTTTTTATTTCCATGGTATTTTAATTGTTAACTTGTTTTAAGTAGCAATTTAACTGTGGGTACGTCATTAGTTTTGTGCATCTCATATTGGGTTTAATTTTTTGTTTTATATTGTATTTTAATCTATTTTGTATTTTATTCTGTATTTTGTTGCTGTAACCCACCCAGGGAGCCATGTGGCTAATGGGGTGGGTTATACATTAATAAATATTTATAAATAATTTTAATAAAAATAAGAGCCATATCAAAATATTCCTGTGCATGAACTACAAGCAAATGGCATTGCAATTCAATTTTAAAGGAAGTTTAGGAAGAGTATTTAAGCGTTGAGATACCTCTAATTTACACACCCCCCTGGAAAGCAACAGAAATTAGGTGCTTGGTTTGCTGAAGACATATTGCATGTATGAACAATCTCTTTTGGAGGAAATACCCTTTGATTTATACTGCAGCCAGATATTACAAGCAGGACAGATTATATCAGCATTATGTACAGACGAACGTTGATTATGCTGCTGCTAAGAATTTAAGGAACAAGAACACACTAGACATATATCTAGTCAGGTTACATGACAAGATTACAAAGGCTGACAATGAAGGAAAAAATAAATTTTCCCTTTAATATGACATAACAGAAGTACAGCAAGTTTAGCTCTCAATTACAGGACTATTGGCAGATCTAACTGAGGGGAAGCCTTCACTCGGGGCAGTATTAAGTGTGGAAAGAATCCAACAAGGAATTAAATTGTACATCAAGGATTTATTCAGCACTTTGGCACACTCAGATCCCTCCACAGGCATTATCTCACTAATCTTCAGAACAACCCTGTAAGATCGACCAGTATTATTATCCCATATAGCAGATGGGTGCCAGATCAGAGAGATCAATGGCTTGTGTTTGGTCATGGCTGAATAATGCCAAGAATCCAGGCCTTTCTGGCTCACTGCACTCATTCTCAGACACCAGTGTAGCTTTAGACAAATTACAATATTAAAATAAGAAGCTAGATTTTAAAAGATATGGAAAGAACATTCACCAGCACAACCACACAGAAACGACTCAAAAGTGAGAGCAAGAAAGTGCAAAAAGGGACTTGCAAAGCCCCACACTGCCACCATGTGGTGATTTGTCTCTAGGCCGGTCCGGCTGAACTCCAAGAAAAAACGTGAAAGCTGTTTTGAGAAGGATGCTCAGAGGCTCCAGGCCCTCTAGTTGGGGAATGCTGGGAGTTGTAGGCGTTTTTCCAGTCTAGGCATGCATAGGATTTTGCCCAAAATGCCCTTGGGATTTTCTAAAAGAAAGAAAGACAGTGACCAGGAAAGCGGCACATCAGGGGCAGATCTGATCTTCTCTCTGGTGGGGCTTGACTTGTATCCTGGTGGCCCTGATTTTCTCCCCTCCCACCATCCTGAATTTTCCTGACCGAAAAGCAGCCAGTGGTGGGAGCTGAGGTTCCGCCTGCATGCATTCACAGACCTTTTCCTTGCAAAGTATTATTAACTGACCAAAAAGCACAAAACACCCAGAATGAATCCCTGAGCATGCACAGAGCTCGATTGTTGAACCCAGTCTAGCATTCGCTGCCAGGAACTCTCCTTGCGAGCGTGCCTGGGCCCCATCTCTTCAGGGAGGTCTTCTGAAAGCAAGCGCGCCTCCTCTCCGTGCGCTGATCCTCTCACTGGGCCGCCCTCCTCTGCTGACACCGTGCCACAGGGTCCAGAGCCAGGCTGTCTGGTCTGTGTCTGGGACGCTCCCCAGCCCCGGGCCCCCTCCCGCCAGCTGCACATCTTGGTTATTCCCAGGGACCGCCTGCCCCCCTGGGGAGTCCAGCCTTGAGCTAAGCCTCTCTGCTTCTCTCACCGCAGTCTCAGGATGACCCACATCCCCACACTTCTCCACTCCTCTCCCACTTCTCCTTCTCCTTTCTCCTGGACACCAGCCAGCAGCCCTGCAAAATGTGCCCCCAGAGCAGCCATCTTTCTTACTCGCAACAGCCCGCACGGTCCTTTCCACACTGGCTGAGAGGCGGTGAGGGGAGGGCAGTCTGAGCAGGAATCCCCAGCTGCAAGGCGAGAGTGATGTCTAAGGCCATAGGAGTATTCTCTAAGCCATTTATACCTTTCTGAGACTCCGCTGCCTAGACCCCAGACCTATGTATTAACATTCTCGGGTCAGCTAAGCAATTACCCCACAACATGGGGACCTCTATGTTTTCTTCAGCACCCCCACCAGTCTCTGGGGGAGTTCCCCTGACACAATAAACCACAGTGGTTTTTTGCACAGGATGGTCTGTCATGTCATCTGAACTCTGTCCTGCTATTTCAATGTGGTACATTTGGTTTGCAGAAACCACGATAAGCAACAGTGGTCTTTTCTAGGCTTCACCATGGCTTTGCTGGTCATCCAAACCTGCTATCATGATTTCCACAGGATTAACATACAGGCCACTGGAAAGAGTGGCAGCTTCTACAAGAATCGGCTCCAGTCACCCAACATGGGATTGAATTTCCAGGCATGGTGGCTGATGGGATAGATGCCAACAGTTCAACTGAATTAGGAGGGTGGAAACCATGCTAGCGTAAAGGTAAAGGTAAAGTTTCCCCTTGATGTGAAGTCCAGTCATGCCTGACTCTAGGGGACGGTGCTCATCTCTGTTTCCTAGCCAAGGGAGACAGCGTTTGTCCGCAAACAGTCTCCATGGTCATGTGGCCGGCATGACTAAATGAAGTGCACGGAATGCTGTTACCTGCCCACTGAAGTGGTACCTTTTTATCTACTTGCATTTGCATGCTTTCGAACTACAAGGTTGGTAGGAGCTGGGACGGAGCAATGGGAACTCACCCCGTTGTGCAGATTTGAACCGGCGACCTTTCAATCTACCAGCACAGCAGAACAGCAGTCTAAACCACTGAGCCACCTGCAGTCCCTATGCTAGCATAGCAAGCACTTAATCATCCATCAGGCACATCCAAGCAAAAAGCTACACACCATGGAAACCACGCAGGTTTGCTTCTCGTGACTTGTGAACCCACCTATTCTCTAGCATTTGAGAACTCTTAAATAAAGCAACCACCCCGAGTCTCTAGGTCTGAGCACCAGAAAATGTGGCAGTTCTAAACAGAGAGCACTAGAAGTAAGCTAAATAGTAATGGTAATTCTTCCCACGCTCTTCAAAGAGCCGTGCATATTGAATTTGGATAGAGGAGAATCTGCTCACTCGGCAAAGCTGTGCATTTCACCTAACTTCTCCTGGCATCTGCTTCCTTAGCTTTTCTTTCAGAGCTGTCTAGCAGCTAATGACCATCCAAATAAAAATATTTCCTCCTCAATTTAATTAACTTTCAGACCAACAGACCATGGGTTACCCAATTTCAAGGCTTTTTCCTTAGACTTCCTAAGGTTTGGCTTCTGCTCAAAGTGATTCACTGTACTGAGTTGAAAACAAGACTGAAGCAACAGTGCAAAGCTTTCAAGATTGCAAGCAATAACAGACATATAGCCTAGTCCCTGAAACTTGCAATGTTCGTACTCTGGATATACATAACGTCTGTTTCATATTGGATGGGGGAAACCAATCCAAGCGTCAGTATTTTCTACAGCACTGCACTTACTACTGAAGTTCCAAATTTCCTTTCTCTTAGCCTGAAAACAATGCATGATGTGTGGTAATTCTATGATCAAGAAAGATGTTCCCACCGTCGGTCAGCTACAACTTCAAGGAAATTGTAAGTATTATGAACTTGCCTTTCTCTATACTGGTTACAACACATACACATAAGCATGCTTACATATAGGTATCATGTAATGCAATAAGATTAAACTTGTAGTTGCCAGAAAAAGAAGCAACAACATTTTTAATACTACACACACACACAGAGGTCATGGGAATACTGTGTGTCCTGTTTCAAAAAGTCTGTGAGGTATTAAACAAGGGTTGGAGGTGACTGGCACCTATCTAGTAGCAGGTATCCACATTCAAAATTATAAGACTGGGTCAAGTTAGCCAGGACTGATGCCAGTTTCCAGTACAACAAATTCCTTTTCTGGCCTTACACCTGAACAAGGTGCTGCAACACATGTACGGGGCATGGGGCCATGCATACCCATGCCCTGCCTTGGCTCCCTCTGTACTCGGCCTTCCCAGGATAAGAAGGAAGGTGCGAAGGGGTTCGCTTGAATGTGAGTCGGAGCCTCCATGCCATCGGGTGCCATGTTTTATCAGGGCTCCCGACTCAGTGCAGGTGTCTCCTCAGCTTCAGGTAAACATGAGTAGCAGCTCCCTTTAGACCTCTCTGTTCAGCACAGAAAGGCCGACGATGGCACACACAGGGGTCCTGGAAGCACACACACCACACCCTCTGCCACAGTGCCCCTGGCAGGCATTGCCCTGCCCAGAGAGCTTTAGCTATTGGGCAGGGAGGGAGGGAGGGAGGGAGGGAAGGAAGGAAGGAAGGGCGAGTCCAATACCTGAGTGGCAACAGAAAGGAGTTTTTCTCAGCCTCAGAGCACAGCTGAGCACTTGAAATTCTCAGCTGCAAATTGTGGCCTGCAGGTGCACCAACAACTTGAGGGGCCTGACAAGCTTGTGCTGCACCATGGACTCCAGCTGCAGTTTCCGGCTATGCTGGAACCCCATAATGCAAAACCAGGAGAAAGTGGTGTGCGATCCCCCATTGCCCCTTACTGCAGCAGTAGCAGTTTTTTTTTAAAGTCAGTATTTGCCACAAAAATTGTCACAGCAGAGGCTTCCTAGGAACAAAAGTAGCTTGTAGGAAGCCTACACAACAGTTTTCAGCAAATTGTTAATTTTTACATTCTGCTTTTGCCTCTTCCATGCCACCTAAGATTGCCGGTGCAGTCGCTGAGTGTAGTCTTCATGGGGGTGTCTGGATGTAGTGAGCTGGTCCCGAGCTCTTTCAAATTCAACCATGTGGTGCTAAAACACAGCTGCACCCTTGTTCTCCTACTCCCCTTTCCTCAGCTGTGGCATCAAGGAAAAGATGAGGGAAAGCACTTACTTCCATTTCAGGCTAACCACAAGTATTATGTCAGAACCTGGCTAGTTAACATTTTCTGTGCTTAACTGTGGTTTATTAAAACCAGCTAATTTCAAACCATAGTTAATGCTCTTGGCTAGTTTCAACAAACAGGAGCAGGCTTTTTATCCTCTTTTTCTGGGGAGCCCTGCAGAGTGTTCCCCATCAGCAGGAGCTGAGGTTGCTCTGAGGTAGAATTCTGCTTGCCTGCCTCTGCATGATTTGAGCATCTGCCAGCTGGCTTCCCCTGCAGATGGTGATATGCCCTGCTTGCTTCTCAGTGGCTCCATGTTGACTCAGTTTCTGTCAGCACTCACCACTTGATTGTTGGAACGACTGATACGCGTCCGAAAAGTTCTGGCTCTGAAATACCCATTTGCATTAAGACACCCTTCTGCAATAAATCATCATTTTATGGCTGTCTTCTTTCCTGAATTCTTTGGGTCAAATAGGTCATTTTGCAGACAATATTTCAGGAGATCCTCCCTTTTCGTCACGCACGATTTGTTTTCTTCTTCCATCTTTATTCCTATTTGCACTGCACTAATAATTCAAAAAGTATTAAGAAGGCACCAGAGCTTGATTTTTTCACTGGTTTTATTTATCACTCCTCTGAAAACAGGTTCAGCTGCAATACTACATGCACTGGGACTCGTTCAACTAATGAGATTTATATCTGAGTATATGTGTATAGGATTGTGCTGTGAACAACAGAGGAATAACATTATCAGAAAATCTTCCCAACAAAATCTGGGGTTAGCTTGTTTGCAAGCCAGAATCATTCAGTCCCTAGTATTCAAGAAGGGTTTTCTACCATCTGTCTTGTTCAGTTGATGGTATACAATTTCTAAACTAATAACTCTTTATTTGCACTTAGGTATCCTTTCTACTATATTACTCTATTAACATTTTAAAGGGCATGATTTATTTGTGAAATTTTCCTTCCCAGAGGATGATTTGGTATTACTCCAGTAAATGCACCTGCCCATTCACACTAATTACAGCAATTAAAGTTGCATGGTTCTACCAAAAACTACCCCTCATTAACTTCAATTACTTTGAAAATGCAGCTGCTTGAATACATGCAGAAATGACCAGATAGGGTTCGTATTTGTTATTTCCGTCTTTTAAAAACCACCTTCAGCGACAGGATGGTATTTGCTGATAGTGTCCCAATTTTCACATTGTCTATAAGGTTTTCTTCCCTACATCTGTTCCCCGCTACCCCCATCAAAAAATCTTTTCCCTTTTAAGCAGCATTAAGCAGCGTTTGGATTTTCACCTATACAACCGTCATTTGGATTTTCAAATATCAGTGAAGAAAGACAGTCTTAATGTAATGCCAGAACAGATAGGGAATACCAGACTCAGAAAGCAAAATACTAAATGTTTAACTAGAAAGATAAGCAGATTAGGAGTTGTAAAAGCTAGAAAGACCGTGTATAGGAAGAATGCTATCTCATATCACACACACACACACACACACACACACACAGATCCACCTAAGGAATATGCAGACAGAAGCAAATATAGGGGATTGGAGGCTGATTAATTCTTTCTCCTATGCTTCTTTCTGGAAAAAAAAGAAACTTTTATTGCCAATTATTGTTGCATGTAGCCTTGATTTCTGCATGCACACACTGTTTGTTTGTTCATTCATTTCTCGTTTTTATAGACTGTCACAATAGTCACATGGCTCTCTAGATGGTTTACAACAATTATAAAACATGCCAAGCAATCCAATTCAATAAATAAAACATAAATTTCATCAGTAGAAGAAATAACCATGCTGATGTCATATAGTAACCAGATTGGGCATCTTATATAAAAAATAACAATTAATTTTTTAAAATTCATCAATTAAAATAACAACATAACATTAGAATTAAAATTAAAATTAGAACTATCAACAGTTAAAATACTCTGAAAATTAAAAAAAGTCTTTACCAGGCACTGAAATGTGTACAAAAAGGGCGGCTGGCACACGTCTCTGAGAAGCTAATTCTATAAATGGGGTGCCACAACCGAAAAGGCCCTACATAGGGTAGCCACCTTCCTAGCATCCTTTAAAGGTGGCTCCCAAAGCAGGACCTCTGATGAAGATCTTAGGGTCCAGGTAGGTTTATATGGATGGAGACGTCCCTTTAGATATTCAGGTCCTAAACCTTTACTGTTGGGAGCAAGATGCTGCTTTCCAAAGGTCGGAGGTGGAACTCCAGAGTCTCCTATCCCCACCTAGACAGCATTAAAGAGTCATCTTTTCCCATACGATCTTGCCCACTGATTTAAGCCCTTGGGAAAAGCTCTACTCCACATTGCACCATCAGGAGTGGTGGAAGTGGCATTTTTAGGGGACAGAAGAAACTCTGCTGCAGCGCTCAGGCTACAGAACTTCCCGCTCTGAGAGATCAGTCTGAAACAAGTGCAGTCCATTTTGTCCTGGCATGTCCGTGAGAAACAGGAGACATGAGCCTACATTGCTCTAGGGAGTACTTCTCTGTACAGTGCATAGCTAAACTGGCGCATGGACTGCTCCTGAGCTGATTGGCTATAAAGGAAGATTAGACAAAATCCGAGAGGGTAAGGCTATCAGTGGTTACTGGCCCTGCTGGATCTGCTTTCCTCTGTCACAGCTTAGTTTAAAAAAATATAGGGGAATGGAACTATTTCTGTTTTTCCCCAGTCTAATGTACATGGGCTAAACATAGCCTGGAAAAGCATTACAGAAAAGCAGCAAACAAGCAGTTTGGTTAGGATGGATAGAGTACAGTACTAAAAAGTCTTCATGCTGAAATTATTTTCTCTTTGTTGATCAGCAAAATCATAGAATGACCGGCAGACGGTTGGATCTGGGATATATGATCAACCTATCACAAAAATTGAAATTTGAATAAAAATTTAAACTGGGTGGTTAGCTACCTTGGGCATCCCTAGTAACTGGATGGATAGGAAGGAAATAGATATGTTGAACAAACGACAAACAAAAGTCTTCCTGCAGGGACCATCCACAAAGTTGAACTTTAAGGCCATTTTAAATTCCTTCTCTCTTCATTTGTGCTCTGTTTTAATCAGTATCAAACCCTTTCTCAGAATATTTTTGCCAAGCCCAGCCCCACTGAATGCATGACTAGAGGTGCAGGTGGCCCTCCCAGCTCTGTGGTTTCTGCAACCCTCGCCACGTATGTTCAATGAGATTACACTACCCATTGTGAGAGAGGGGCTCTCCTTAACTTGCAAACACAATTCCTTGTACAAGCCCACAGGCACCGTCTGATGCTCTCCAGAGGTGTTGGATTGCAAGACCCAGCATCCCCGGTCAGCCACCCACATCCAGGGGGCAGGGGGCTAGGCAAGGTTGCTCTAAGTCTCACTTCCTTTGAAACAAGATGAGTGTCTGACCTGCACCATCTGCTGATGAATTCGGAGACATGATGAAGCGGCTCATTCCCAGCCTTGCTTGTCTGTTGACAGAACCTGATTTGGAGCAAAAAGCCAGGCACCCAAGAAGCCCAGCCAGAAAACTATTTTTAATTCTAGGCTACATTCAGCCGCATTTAGGAACTGCTTTTATCATTTTTGTCACCTTTCAGACCAAAGCAGGGCTTGCAGTACTTACTGCCTTCATAAAGTAAGGCTTTATACTGAATGAGATGTACAACAGGCTTTCTTGAGGATTTAATATACCATCCAGGAAATACGTTAGTAGTAATTATGTCTGACCCCTAGTAAATTTTGTTGTGTGGGCAGGCCAAGATACCTGCCATGAATAACATGCTTATCAGCTGCATGGTTGATTGTCTGCATGTAACCTGGAGGGCAAATGGCACTGTCACTCGCTTGTACTGTTAGGTCTGAAGCACATTCGAGAGTTTTATTTATGGCGCCTTGACTGGAGCTTTCTCTACCTGGGAAGTTTGGGCTTCCTACTGGCAAAAGTGGAAGGAACAGAATGCCCCTCCTGCTCCCCCTCTGTAAGGAAAGACTTAGACCGCGTTCTCTCTAATGATGTTGCCCCAGAGGGATTCTTGCTGGCTGGAACTCTCCACAGGCACAGCAAACAAAATGGAAAAGTGCTTCATTGCAGAAATGTGCTACTCTTCCACAAGTTGACAGTTAAATGAAGCCTTTCTTTCATGCGAACCAGGCTCACCAGATTGATCCTGTAGGTCTTACAAGCAAAGGTACAAATGGCATCAATTTGCAAATTTTAGCACCTGAAAGTCCCCCCCCCCCCCCCACATGGAAAACCTTTTCCTGTCTTACTAAGTGCTTCCAGGCTGACGGCTAGCAGTACTACCAGTTCAAAACCACTGAGCTGCTACTTTGTCGCACCTTCCTTAACAGATTTTTTGGGAAAAGGAAAAAAAAATGAAAGCAGCAGTGAGAAAATACAGGGAAACCTAAGTGGAAAACAGTGATGTCCAGACACCCTGTAAAAGTTTGTGAATAAGGCAAGGAGATTGCACAATAGAGAGCTCACCTGCCTGCTTGAAGAATGGATTCCTGGTCACTCATTTGGGTTGTTATCCCTTTGTGTGTCTCATCCAACCAGTGCTAGATTTTAAAAATATTTGAGTTATTCTTAACTTTCCCAAGCATGAGAAGATTCATAGCATTCAACTTATGTAATTCCATCAGTAGTATGATTTAATACAATATTCTTGCTCTCTTAGATTATTCTACATTATTTTATTTCCCCACTTTTAACCTTTTTTGTGTATTAGTTATTTTATAGCACAATCCAATCCATGCCTATTTAAAAGTAAGTTCCACAGAGTTCAATCAGGCATATTTCCAGGCAGGTCAGCATAGGATTTCAGCCTTATGGTGTTTTTAATATTTCTTGCAAACCACTCGGATTGTGGGTTTGAGGGGCAAGGTGCACATCATAATAAATGAATAAATAATTTTCAAAAACATTTCTATTTTGACAGTGAGCCCTCTAGAGTCCAGGCATGGTATTTGAGTCTCCAGAGATAACAGAGGTAATCATTCTGTTTTGGGTCCTCAAACATTAATTTTACACCACCTCTATTATAAGAAGAAGTAACACTAATTTTTATATGAGTGAGCATTTGCACGTATATTGCCTTCTCAGCTCCAGAACATTTTAGGATGCTTATATGCAGTCCTTTTACAACTGAGTATAGTTTGCAAGCATAATATCGATCCTGTCATTCTCCAAGCAGTTTCAAGTTAGTGAATGACTTCCCCTACAGCCCCAAGCCCCAAATTGATTATTTTTTATATTTCTTAGCCTCCATCAGCCAAGAGTCTCAAAATGCAAGTAAATTATTTTTGCATTTTCAGTAGTAAAATCCACTGAGTTCAATGGGGCTTACTCACAAGTAAGCAGGTATGTAAACGATGTTAGGAAAGCCATCCTTGTACAGCCTGTTCCAAGTAGAATTGGAAACTGAGCCACTGTGCGGTGGGCCCTTGGGTGCCTGATTTTTCAGGGAGATAGATTGCGTCCCTTTTTCTCAGTAGCTCAGATTGCTGGGAAATAAAATGCACAAGGAAAACCCTTCTTTCCCAGCAGGGTCAATGGGAGTATGGACTCCTCCCCCAGTGAAAATTAGCAAAATTGGTGGACTATGCCAAAGCTACTCCTGGGCCCAGCAATCCAATCAATGGTACTAAGGCTATCAATGGATGCTACTCAATGGATGCTACTCCTGATAACTTGATATTATCTCCAGTATCAGAGGGTAATCTGCACCAGTTGCTGGGGAACATAGGCAGGTAGTATTGTACTCAGGTGCTGCTGGTGGATTCCCAAGGGCAGCTGGTTGGTCAAGAGAATGCTGGACTGGATAGATTTTTGGTAACCATTAGGAAATCTAGCCACCAGTATTGGAGTGATCATCCATTCTGGACCCACAGCAGGGGGTGGAGAGAGATCTAAAGCCTCCAGATTGAGTTCCTGCACCTATTCCTCATTAAAAATGGGAAAGATGCTTTCAAGTACCGTAAGTTTTAGGCATTACTCACACTTTAGCAACTTTCTTGAGTTGTAATCCCACAATATTTACCTGAGAGTAAGCTTGATTTAATTCAATGAGCCTTTTTATTTGTTACTCTTTCTTTTTTCATTTTAAACAAACAAACAGAAAAATAAAAATCAGACAAAAACCATCATATCAATTGGTCAAGAATCAGATTCTTCTGTACAGTTTCATAGATCGTATAGATATCCCAAACTTTTAAGTCCCTGTCTTCTTTTCCAGCCACTCATAGAACAAATTCCAAGTCTCATAGTACATTGACTCTTCTTTATTTTTCATTATTGATGGCAATCTGCCCATCTCTGCACAGTCCAATATCTTCAGTATTATTGATTTCTCTGTAGGTTCTTCTTTTTTTTCTTCCAATATTGGGCAAAAACAATTCTAGCTGCTGTAATAATATGCAATGCTAAATATAAGCTCTGATTGTCAAAATCATCAGGTATCAGGCTTAACAGGAAAATTTCAGGTTTATACATTTCTCTTTCAAATGCTTCTTGGCTGCCTTTCAAGAAAGAAGGCTGCTTCTCAAGGTGACATAAAGTAGTGAAACAAATATAATTAAAAATTATGCAGTAATAAAGCCAGCTCTTTCTGAGTAGGCATGGGCACGTTTGTGCTGTCAGGATTGGAATTCTAGCGGTTCATCCACTTTTGATCAATCAAGTTTTACAATCTGAATCCAGCCAGGTGTTTTGAACAACACCAAGCATGCCTGGCAAAAGCTGATGGGAGTTGATGCTCAAAATTTCTGGGGGGCAGAGTAAGGCAGAGAGATATGCAGTGTATTATTCTGTGCTTGACACTGGGCTCTTTTACTGTTTGCTTTCTTATCTAAGATGATTTTGCTCAAATCTTTTCAAGAATACAATTCCCTGCTGCGGAAGCAGTAATTACGGCAGCCGCCGCTACTCAGTCATTACGGTAGAACGTCCCTTCACGAGGCAAACCTTCCTTTCTTCTGTTCTACCGCCAGGTAGCAGCACACCACTCCAAAAGCGGAATTAGATGGCGCGACGCTCTAATAAAAAAGTCCCATACAGGCCACCATAGAAACGACCGCACGTTTCCCTCTGTGTACGTGTTTTTTTTTAAAGTGGATTTCCTTCCGCTTCATTCAACCGTCCCACAAGCCAGTGCGCGGGAGCATCTTTCTTCCTTCCCCCTTTCTCCCCGTACGGTTTGCGCGGGTGCTTCGCTTACCGTCGCGGCCTCACCCAGCAGGTGGCGCTGTGGGGCGAGCGGGCCGCCGCGGAGGCCCTTCTGTTTCCTTCTTCCTGCGCACCGGGCGCCCGGACCCGACGGAGTGCCACGTCCTTAGTGCAGCGGCGGCGAGGAGGGCGGGGCGCGCGCGCGTGCGTGAGAAGCCGCCGCCGCTGCTGCTGCTGCTGCTGCTCCCGCCGCCGCCGCCGCCTCTGCTGGGCCTGAGCCATGGGGTCGTCGCAGAGCGTGGAGATCCCCGGCGGAGGCACCGAGGGTTATCACGTCCTGCGAGTAAGAGGCCGGGCCGGAGCCGCGGGGGGTGTCCGCGGGGGGATGCGTGTGGGGTCCGGGGAGGGTTTGCGCCGGGCGAGCGGGCAAGAAGTGCGAGTGCGCACGGACAAATCGGCAGCATCGGGTTTTTGTGCCCTGAGGAGGAGAAAAGCAGGGCGTCCCTTCTCCCGCCCTTGCTTTCCGACCTCGGGAAATCTGGGACGAGCCTCGGGAAGAGATAGACACGTGTCCTTCGCGGCTTGCTGGTTGAAGAGGAAGCCAAGTGTGGAGTTCGTGCTGACCTTCCAGGCACTTGGGGCTTGGGAGAGAAGCTGGGAGGTCGGTCTCCTGTCAGGGGCACACAGCTCTCTGGAGAGCTGTGGGACAGAGGTAGTTTAAGCAGCTTGCTGCTGTTTTGTTTACTTGGGAGCCAGCCCTACTTAGTTTAGTGAGCTCTCTCTCAGGCGTTTTTTATAGAGATGGAGGGAATGGTTGGTGTGTTTTTTCAAGAACTATTGATATAATGAGCTATATGGACTATTTCTTTTATTAAATCTTTGGGTAGTGTCAAGGACTCTATCTGCAACTGGCTTAAAATTTCCTTTGTTTAACAGCGAGAGGCAACAAACTACCAGGAAGATTTTAAAAAAGCAAAAGTTCTATATTGAAGTGTGCACCCAACAGTACAGCGTAGCCTGCTCCTTTTTCATAAGAGACAGTATCAGCCATGAACAATCCACATGTTTCTTATACTTTTAAGAGTAAACTCAGTCATTGGTCAGTTTGACTTATGCCCATCCATACATTGATACTGCCTTCTGCACATTGTTAGCTGGAGAAATCAGGCCACATTCCGCACTTAACAGTGGACAGTTAAGCAGAAAGTTAAATGCCAACAATTATCTTAGTGCATATAAAATTTCTTGTGCTAGCAGAGCATGATCACAACTAAGAATGCTGTTTCAGCTGAACAACTTCCATTACAGTAGTGTTACATTCATACACACAAAACTTTTGAATTTCTGTATGATTTGAGTTGATGCCTCAGCAAGTTCAGGCACAGGAAATCAGAAATTGTATATCAATAGATTGCCTAGTACAAAGCTAGACCCCTAGGTGCTATCGCTTGTGGTTGGTCTTAGTCCCTGTTGAGTGTACTAATAAAACTTTCATTAGGAGGATTACCTCACAAGGTATGTTAATTTATTTCTGTCACTCAGGCTCCCACTGCAGCATGGATAATAGAGTGGGGCCAGTGCAGACTAATGTGCCACTGGATACTTCCTTGGCACTTGCCAGAGTGCCCTCCTTCTCCAGAACCTGTGATTGCCATCCAGTAGGGTTCTCTTGGTTGCAAAGACTGTGAGCTCAGAGGAGTTTTTAGTGACACCAAAAAGGACTGAGGAATTCCAAATGGATCTGTCCAGGCTGGGAGAATTGGCATCAAAATGGCAAATGCAGTTCAAAACAAGCAAGTGTAGAGAAATGCATTTTGGAGCCAAAAAAAATATCCCGGCTTCAAGTGTGTATTGGTGAGATCTGAACCAGGAGTGACTGAGCAAGAAAGGGATCTTGGGGGTAGCAGTGGACAACTCAGTGAAAATGTTGGCCCAGTGCCCAGCTGCTGTCAAGAAGTTGGACTCCATGATTAACACAAGTAGGAATAGAATAGAAAATACAGTGGTACCTCAGCTCACAAATGCCTTGGTTCATGACCAAATTAAGTCGTGAACAAAAATTTCATGAAAATTTTGATGTGGGTCGCGAACTCCGCATTGGGTGGCGACCGAGATGGCCACGATCGCAGTTGTGTCTTGTGCGTGATCATGGGCGTGCTCCTGCAGGAAAGACGGGCATGATCTCTGTAGGGGCGCGCCCATGATCTTGGCCATCTCCGCCCCCTTCTAGCACGATCGTGCCTGTCTCTCTCTCCCCCAGTGCGCCTGTGATCGCGCCTGTCTCTCCCCTCCTCCCTCAGTGCACCGGGATGACGGGCATGTGCAAGGATGACAGGCGCGATCTCGGTCATGCTGTGGGGGCAGGGAGATGGCTGTGCTTGTTCTCGGGGTGGGGAGGGGGAGATGGCTGCAATCTTTGTTGTTCTTTGTCACTTTGCTTCACATTTTCCTGATTAAAAAATGGTTACAGAACAGATTAACCTTATTTACATTGAACCTTATGTGGAAATTTAACTTGACTCATGACCAGTTTGGGTCATGACCAGAGTCCTGGAACGGATTAAGTTTGTGAGCCAAGGTACCTCTGTAGAACTGCCAAAATATTGTTTCCCTTATACCAGTGATGGCGAACCTTTTAGAGACTGAGTTCCCAAACTGCAACCCAAAACCCACCTATTTATCGCAAAGTGCCAACATTGCAATTAAACCTGAATGTGATGCTGCAGATTCAAATATGCCAGGGGAACAGCAGAACATTAATTAGAACATCTCTTTGCTAAATCTTAGATAATAAATTACAATTTTTCATAAGAAAACTCAAAGCTAAAATCTTGTGTTAATAAAAATGAATGTATTAAAACTCACAGCCAGTCCAAGGAAATGGATGGATGGATGGATGGATGGATAGATAGATATTGTTGGCTTCCACATTGACCAGCCATGCAGAAGCTCGGATGAGTCACGGCTCATGAAGTCATCACCCGGCGCCGCTACTCCTTTCCGAGCATGCGCCTGGTCCCTGTGTGCGCTGTTATCCGATGCTCGGTTCCTGGGGTGATGATGGGACGACTTGGCTTGCGTCCCAACAGAGAGGGCTCTGCATGCCCACTGTGGCACGCATGCCATCGGTTTGCCACCACGGCCTATACTATTCCTTGGTGCAATATTGTGTTCGGTTCTGGTCACCTTAACTGAAAAAGGGCATTACTGAGTTGGAAAAAGTTCAGAGAAGGGCAACAAAAATGATCAAGGTGCTAGAGCAGCTCCCCCATGAGAGGCAGCTATGACAACTGAGACTCTTCAGCATAGAAAAATGGTGAGGAAAGGGAGACATGTTAGAAGTGTTTAAAATAATGCATAGTGTGGATAATGTGGGGAGGGAGAGATTTTTCTTCCTTTTCCCATAACACTCAGACCTGGGGTCATCCCATGAAGCTGATGGAGGGGGAGGTTTAGGACCCGTAAAAGGAAGTACTTCTTCACAGAGCATATACTTAAAGTATGGAATCTGCTGCCACAGAAATGGGAGATGACCACCAAATAGATTCATGAGGGAGGAGACTGTCAGTGGCTACTAGCCTTGCTAGGTGTGCGTCCCCTTTTACCAGAGGTGGCCTGCCTGCAGACGCCAGTTGCTGAGGAGCTTGGGCAGGCAGAAGTCTTGTCCCCATCCTGCTTGGGCAGCTGGCTTGCCACCGTGTGCACGGAGTGCTGGGCTAGATGGACCTTTGGTCTGATCCAGCAGGGCTGTTCTTACATTATTATCACTCCCAGCCAGCTTAGTCAATGATCTTGCTGTCTCTGTAGCATCCAGTGCAGTGTGCTTTCCTCATTTTAAGGAAGCGCTTAGCTCAAATAATTTTATATCGTATTTAAATGTATGTATTTACTTACTTTTTGTATACCGTTGAACACCCATACATGGCTCCCAGAATGACAAAATACTTAGAGTATTTAGCAACCATTAAGAACATACCATGGCCATGTAAACTAAAATTGTCAACGTATTTGTATTATTGGAGGGTGCTTCTTAGTTCATAGGAAATCCAGCTGTGGAAAACCTACAGATTACTAAGTTAATTGTTCCCAAGACTTGAATTTCCATTAACTTGGATATGATTGTCAAAAGACTATTCATCTACTTTTTGTGTTTCCAACATAAAAACTCATTCTCAATCAACAATGGCACCTTGAAAGACAAATGTCTCATCTAGTTGAGTTATCTGAATAGTTTATAATATACTTTCTTCAAAGCTGCTCCACAAAAGTAGAAAATTGAGCTTGATTTAAACTCAATTTTCAAAGTTTAATTAAGTTTGTTTATAGATCACATTTTTCGTACTTTGATCTCAGGGTTATAACTTCTTCACTTGATTTTAATCATTCCTGTGTTGGGTGACTAAGTTGAAGAGAGAATAATCTCCTGTAATTTGCTATTTCAAGAGCTTGGGGGGAAGAAATCTTAAATACATTACTCAAGCTTTAATAAATACCAAGTAAACTAATTCACACTGTCACTTAGTGCAACTTCCATCAACTTTGGAGTAGTTGCCCCAGAGAAAACTTCTACTCTGTGGATAGAGTTATATAGTGGATTGTACAGATACTACCCTTTCAGCTCCAGAACTTACCTATAGATGCCATAAGCTCAAGAGATCTTCATCTAGCAGTATCTTGAAGTTCTGAAATAAAATGTGATTTTAAAAAACTATAACAGATTCAAAGGGACATCTCAATAGTATAGAACAATACTGCATTTACTTTAGTGAGCTTATATCTCAACTTCCTTCTGGAGACAGCCAAGGCAGCTAACAGTGTAAAATCCAATAATAATAAATATTAAAAAGAAGGCTAAACAACATAGAAGACACTTTAATAATGCACAACATGTATTTTCTTCACATATTATAAAATATCATAAGGGAAGGAATGAAATTTCAACCAAATCAGGTGTAAGCTGCACTCTTCATCTTTAGTTTTCTTCTTTTTTTAAGTTTAAGTAGCTCAAAGTCTGTAATTTGTTAAAAGAAACTGTGATTCAGTATTGAGTCACAATTTTGAAAGCCGCTTTTTTAGTGTTGATTTTCTGAATGCAGAAAATCTGAAAAAGGTCAATTTTTTTCTCTAGACACTTTTTAATCTAATTTGTACATAGTGTCTGAAATAGTTGGCCAGGTAGTAAAGGTCTGTTTTAAAAGACTGTGAGCCAGCGACTGGTTTATTCAACACCAAAATTTGGGAGTGAGAAAGATGGCTACTTCGGGCCCTCATTCCCAAGGACTTTTAGGCTGAGCTTCAGAAGAATCAGAATGTGAACTGAGGGGAACCTGGGAATGTGGGCCAACTCCCCAGGTGGGCAGGCAGTCCCTGGAATAACCAAGATACACAGCTGATGGGAGGAGACCTCGGGCAGGGGAGCTTCTCAGACAGTCCCAGGTCGTGACCCCATAACAATGGTGTCAGCAGAGGAGAGCCGCTCAGTTAAAGAATCGGTGCATGGAGAGGAGGCATCACTTCCAAAGTGATGGGGCCCAGGCATGCTCATAAGGAGAATTCCTGGAGGCGGTTACTAGATTGGGTTCAACAAACCACTCTGTGCATGCTCAGATGTTTTATGCTTTTTTGGACTATAAAGAAGGGTTTGCAAGGAAAACAGTGTGAGGCTATTGAAAGTGCAAAAGAGGAACCCCAGCCTTTGTGGGTTAATTTACCTGCAGAACAGTATGATATGCAGCAGCTGCTGTTTTGCATATGCAAAGCCGTATTGTGTCAGGTGAATCTGGCAAGGTTGGGCTGCTGCTGTAGTTAACCTTGCCAGCAACTGGGGATGTGTGAGGAATCTGTTTGTGGCAGCAAGTCTGTTGGATTCCCTATTTTTGGCTTCCTGGACCCCAGTCTGGATGGTCCAGGCCATGAGTCTGGCCATGATTCCGGGTTCCTGGCAAGGGCACAGCAGCATACGCAGAGCACTCTCCAGGAATTAAGCCCCATTGCATTCAATGGCTTCCCACACGCCTGCTGCAGAGTCCGTCCACACACATGGCTTTGCCTGTGTGCTGCTTGTGGTGCAGAGGTCTGCCAGGTTTGTGCAAAATATGTCTTGCTGTGCCGAAGGGAGGAGGGTTCTGTAAAAGGAGACAAGTGAGGGGTGGGCATGGCAAGTGGATGCGCAAACACACAGCCGGCCAGCTCCAGTCACAGTCCATCCAGACTCTGTTGGCGGGGCTGTCGTGGGGGTGGGTTGTGTGCCTGTGCCTGTGCTTGCCACCCCGTTTGTCTGCTTTTGGAAAATCCTCCTCCCTTCAGTGCAGCAAGACAAATTTTGCACAAACCTAGTGAGCTTCCAACCATTATGGCCCATCCACACGCTGAATTGGAGGAGCTACGCATGCACATCCAGCTGTGCCCACATCCACCTGAGCACGTCTCATTTGCCTATTGATCATTTCAGTTCAGACTGAACTGTGTTCTGGTGGCATCTGCTGATAATGCTCACACACTTCTTCTGTGCTTGGTTTGCTTCCTCAGTGAGGGACGAGCACTAGAAGAGGTCCAGTGGGCAGGCGCAGACCAGATTCCAAGGAGGCGTGACCGATCCCTACCAACAACATGGCCTCAGGCTATGGCAAACTGCATGAGTCTCCCTCCATGCCTTGCAAATGCAGAAGGGTGGCTGGCATATGTCACAGAGACATGCAACATGCACTGTGGCTTGTTGTGACATGCAAACAGGTCCAGTGTGATAAAGTTGGTAGGGGACCATGACTTCATATACTTGAAAATTACAGTTTTTCTCTTGATCATCTGGTATATTTTTAAGGCTTGTCTGTCTTTCTGTTTATATGTTCCATTTTGTTTAGGCTGATAATGTCCTTAGCCACTTTCTTTGCTGTTAAACAGGAAAGCCTGCCACATTTCAGCATTTGCTGTTCAGTTCAGAAACGAAAGCAAATGGCATAAGAGCAAATTGATTTTATTCCTCCTCGTATACTCTTAATATGTGGGCAGCAAGTTTTGAGCTGATGCTATGTAACAACTTTTTGATTTGGTTGTCAGTACCTCCTCCCAAATAAGATGCTTGATGTTCTCAAACTGGCCTGCTTTTGCTCTTGATATGGATTCCTTAGCCCACTGTCACCTTGTTCTTTTGCAGGGTGGAGTAAGGAGTATTTGAACATGCATTGGAGCTTCTCTCATATCCACCCAATGCCTAACTTGGTGCTGAGATTTTTCCTAGTCAATGAGATCTGCCTGGAAATTGACAGTAACTGAACAGGCCTTTCCTCAGTTTTACTAACTGAAATGCTGACAGCTCTGTAGAATTTTGGAGCCATTGGCGCATCTCTGCATAACTGGTGGCTCTAGGTGGCAGTCAGAAACAAAAAAGTGAAAAATTGCTGCTTGTAACCCATACAGGACTTTACCAGAGCAGGAGCTTTCAGCATCCCTTGCATGACGTTGGCCAGGGTAATGAGTGAAATGGTAGGTTAATATGAAATGAATGCCATCATCACTTCACTCTGCCTTTCCTTCTCAGGTTAACTTGGTCCTCTGGTTTAAGCCTGTGCACTGGCACTTTTGGGGATAACATAACAAGCTGCTACTATGAATTAATGGATGGTGTTCAGCAGATTTTAATGCATCAGTCCTTTCCATACACACAGCTCAGTTAAACGACTTGGGAGCACATTCCATCCATGCTACCATTTGTATACCAGCTGGCTTTTGAGTAAGAACAGTTTTTCTTTACAGCTATATATCATGCAGAGTGTACCTATCTGAGAAATTTCCCTGGAGGTCTTCCAAAACCTGAACATGATCACTGCAAGACATTGTTATTGGGCAGCATAAAAGAACTGTGCTGACCTTAATAGGGACTGGTCTGGAGTGGGAGACTGCTGACTGTTTAGCTGTACAGAATGTATCATTTTATGCAATTACAAAGCATTTCTGTATTCCACAAATGGAATGTAAAGCAGTTGGAGGTCCTCAGAATGCATTTTTCTTTGTTTATATTAAAAGATAATCTGCGTATTCTGATCTTACTGCGTGACTTACAGTAGAGAAAATGTATTTGGCATTAATAATTACAATAATGCATTCATTTTCCTCTTGTGTGGAACATATGGCAGCTTCCATAGTTCCATTTTATCCTTGCAACGACAACCCTGTTAGGTAGGATAGAAAAAGTTAGCTACTTCCCAAAGTCACCCAGTGAACTTCATGGCCAAGTGGGGACTAGAACTCAGATCTCTAGTCCAACATTCTAACCACCATACTTGCATGTTGAAAGATTTTCCTTGTGGAAATAGGAATAAGTACATCAAGATAAGAGTTTTTTGTCTTTCTTGTCACACATTCATGTTATAGCTAGTCTAGAATGAATGATTATAGAATAACCAAAAATAATAGACTATCTGTACTTGGAGGGGGGATTGCTCCTATGTGTAGATGATTTATTTTCTTGCATCCATTGGATCAATTTACTTAAAAAGCTCTTTCTCCTGAAAAATAGGTGTATCTGAAGGAATTCAATGGAAACCTGTAGTATTTAGTATTTTTTTAAAAAAATGGACAGGTGCACACTCAACTTTAATAGAGTTAACTGATGCTAGCTATAATGCAGATACTGTGCCAAAATATTTTACTGCACTAGGACTCACCAAAAAAAAGTTTCAGCATTGAACTGATTGCCACTTTTTGTAGTCCTCCCTTTTAAACTTTGCTGTTTCAAGGTAGTGCTTTAGAACATTCTGACTACTCATACCTAGAATGGCTGTCAGCATAATATCGGGAGTATCTAGTTTTCAAAATGTACCACTGTTGATGCTGATTTGTTTCAGATGTAACCGTGTTGATCTAACAAACCATAGCTTATTGGACAAAAGGACAAACATTTCCATGCAGTTCCTTAGAAAGGGACTTTTAATCATTCATTTCCTAGAATTTCTTAAATTGCAATTTTCTGCTCCACCCAAACTCTATCTCTGAAGAAACTTAGCTTGCAAATCATACTAAACCACATTCACATGTACTTTCCTAGTGTGGTCATAACAAGGAACACTTGCTTGGTAAAAAGCAAACATCTTCCGCTGGCAAAGTGCCTCATGGTATCCTGCTGAACAAACTAGCTAAAAGTGGGCTACATGGCACAGCTATCAGGTGGATCCACAGTTGATTACATAATTAGATTCAAAGAGGGCTTAGCATCAACACTTACCAGACTGGGGGTAGGTGACAGGTGGGTTACTGCAGGGTTCAGTCCTGAGCCCAGTGCTCTTCAGCGATTTTCTTAATGATTTGAATGCAGAGGTGAGGAATATGCTTACTGTGTCCACAGGTGATACAACATTGGGTAGAAGACAGAAATATAATTCAAAATAATCCTGATAGTTGGAATACAGGGCTAAAAACAAGAGAACAAAATGTAATAGGGGCAACTGCCTAGTTCTGCACCTAGAAAAAGAAAGCAAATGCATTGTTACTTGATGAGAGATACCTGGCTCAACAATAGTACAAGAAAGAAGGATCTTGGAATTATAAATTGCAAGCTGAATAGGAGCCAACAGTGTGATGTGGCTGCGAAACTGGCAGATGCTATTTTGGGCTACATTAAAAGAAGTGTCACTTCCAGATCACACAAAGAACTTGTTCCCCTCCCATCAGCATTGGATAGGTCTAATCTGAGGTACCACATTCAGTTCTGTGTATCACAGTTTAAGAAAGATGCATGCAACTGGAAAAGGTACAGAGGAAGGCAACAAGGATAACCAGGGGTCTGGAAACAGTCTTCTGAGTCATTCCAGGATGCAAGACATGGAATAATGGGCTTCAGTAACTGGATTTCAGCCAAACATTCAGAAAAGTTTCCTGGATGTAAAAGCAATGCAGCAATGGAGACAATTACCTAGCGATGTCATGGACTCTCCCACACTGAAGGCATTCAGGATGGAGCTGGATAACCATCAGTTAGAGAAGCTTTAACATGGAGTCTTGCACTGAGCAGGTGGTTGACCCCTTCCAACTCTGCTATTCTATGACTCTATGAAGATGCAATTGGGTCGTAAGAACGATGCCATCCTTTCCTCTATTACTGAACTTGGTTGAGTGCTTAACATGTTTGAAAGCTAAATGAGACAAAAGTGGGGGGGAGTGGTTCCTTCTTACTAGAGGCTGGTGGCTTATGTTCACGGAAGTATGAATTTGTGAATGTAAAATAAAAAATATTGAAAAGCCCCCACATGGCTTGAATTTTTGCGATGTGTATAATTTAGGAGATAGAAGAACTGAAGAAAAAACTGGAGCTGATGATGGAATTAGCCTGTGCAACACCTTTGCCATGTTGATTGTGCAAATGTGTCCAGTAATTCTTCTGGAGGAGAGAGAAAGGGTTGCATGACAGGAAGTTGAAATATTCCTTGCTGCAGTATACAGAAATATTTCAAAAAGGAGGAAAGGGGAAGGGAAACATGTTTGCTTTACCACTCTCCAGTCACCTTCTTTCTCTGCTGTATAGCAGTAAGTCCTGTACAGGACAACAGAGGGGAAAGTGCCCCCTTTTTCTTGCCTTCCTCCTGGAACTCCCTTGTCTTTCCTAGGCTTGCACGGCAGTGTAAGGACCCTGTTCCACGTTGGTGGCTGGTTTTATATGTTCCTTTTTATTTGTTAAAAGGGTTTCTATCCTGCCTTTCTAAGTAAATGCTCATGGTTCCTAATATAAATAAAGGACGGAGAATATATGGAATCATCTCATTGCAGTTACATTTGTTGACTTCTGAGTGGTGGATGTGCAAATTTTGCAATATGGTAAAGGTTGCAGTGGTTGTATATGCTGTTGCAGGCCTTTGACCTCCACAGATACACAAATTTGAGCTTTGCTTGCATGCTTCTGCTTAGAATAGTCTACTTGGTATTTTATGAACTGAGGATTTAAGTGTGTTTACAGGGCATGTAACTAGGCTAAAGATGTCTGCGATGTAATGCATGTTAACTTGGCATGCTCTTCTGGCTATCAGCTGAAAAGAATTTGCTGTTTGCTATGTTTAGGGTACAAGTAATAGTTTCCTGAGACACACACAAATGAAGCACTTTTTAATAATGAGAGGAATATATGTAGTAACTTACTGGTGCATATTTTTTAGGGAGGAATGAATCTGTAGAGCAGTAATCATAAAAATGTAGGATTGTATGTATGTTCTTTAGGGCTTTGGGCCTTTAGGGCTATGGTCATAGAATAGAAGCTGTTTGTGAAAATTTCCGATGCCAAAAATTATACTAGAGAGAATTTTCAATGGTTGGGACTTCAGTGCCCCATATAGAAACAGAATAAATTATGAATTGAGGAAATTCTGCTAACAGAACAGCATTTTTCCTCATGCAGAATTGGGATGTTTCTCAGCAAGGCACAGTAGTTGCATATGGCTTGTTTAACCTGCCTTCTCCAAGCAACATGCTTTTTAAAAAAAAAAAGTATGTGTGGTAAATGCTCAGCAGAAATAGATGTCTGTGTAATATAACGATATAGTGACTGAAGTCTAAGGGGAGGCTATTGTGAGCAAGCACCTGTCACTTTGGCAAAGCATGAGCTGTGAACTGACGTCAGCACTTTGGCTGAAATGCAGCTCTGCGTGAACGAGGAAGGAGGCTCTCTTCAACAAAAGTGTGTGTGAATCAACTCTTTACCCAGTGCACTTAATCCCCAGAAACTCTGGGGGATGGTTTTGCACAAGAAGGTAATCTTGCAGAAAGAAGTTGCATACTTAACAGTTGTCTAATGGGAACTGCTTGCCCATTACGTACACCTGTTGTTCATGTCACAGTAGTGTTTCATTGTGAATCTTAAGCATCTCAAACTGGCTTTGATTCAACCGCATTTTGAATCAAAATAACCATTTTCCCTATGGTCTGGCTTCCTACTAACAGTGTTGTTATAATGCTGCCACTCAAGTTTGATTGCATGACAGCTTCAGTGAAGCTAGTTCTGAGAGACATGCAAATCAGAACAGAAAAGTTAAGGCTGTTCATTTTTCAGGAAATGTACACTGGACATATGGCCCAGTCCTCATTAACTTCAGTGTTTTGCCAACCTGTTTGCAGTCTTGTCTCTTGAACTGTTGCTACCGCAATAACTTACTATAAAGTCTATAGTACTATAAAATCTGTCTTGACTAACACAAATCAACTTTGTCCTCTCATTCCCTCATTAGCTAGAAGCCAGCAGTAGAAATTATTTAGGTCCATCTTTGCTCTTCTCTATGTCCTGGACCCAGAACCCTGCCCTGCCCCCCCCCCCCATCAGTTCACTTCTCATTCATGTGCTATTAACAGCTATTTATTCCAAGTACATTTCTTACTTATTTTCTTTACTTCTCTCTTAAATGTTGAGATTGTATGGGGTGAAATGACTTCCACAGTTTGTAGTGTGATTGTAAGCATAGAAAATGCCTTTCTTTTTATATTTTATGCTTGCATTACTTGAATTTACCATAGTTGAAATCTTTAACAAGGCCTGGTGTTATACAGGATGAGGGAAGAACTGCCATTAAGCTGGAGTTGTTCAAAGCTAAAGACCTGGTTTGCACATAATGGTAAACATGTGTTGTTAAATTTTGGCTTGTTATGATGTACAAACTGAGCCACACTAACAAATCATGGTTTGTACAGGCAGGCATATAGCTCCACAAAGGCATTTTGGAATTGATGGAGTAAGCAAAGGAAGAGGAAACAAACAAGTCAGAAAATGAGTGAGGGAAAGTCACAGTTTATTCAATACTCTGCCAAATAGATCTTGGATAAGGCAAGAGTACATAGGTGGGATGAATTGGCTTTGTGTCCAAGCCTGGTCATGAATACTGGATTTTAAAAGTTCATGATCTGTTATCTTCACTGAGATTACCATGAAGCCATTGGTTGCCCTACAGATTTTTTGAGTTGGTAGCCAGCCATCATTTTCTAGGAGGCAATAAAGTTAAGATTTCTTTCTTCTTCCTCCCTTGAGAAAGTGTATATATATTTTCCTATATATCTATCAAGATGGTTTTAAAAGGAGTGGGACAAACAATGGTATTTGTAGCAGTCTTTCTTTGACCTGCCTTCAATAACTCCTAGTATAAAATCAACCTGTTGCCATTTTGAAATAGACATTCCTGTTTTTCCCCATGTTATACTGGTGGTTTTGACTGCATTTATGGACCTCTGCATGAGAGCTAAGCATTACTTTTTGCTTTTGAATATCATATCCATTACATTGTCTCTCTAATTTTTCGTGCAATATTTGCTTTTGTAGGTGCAGGACAATTCACCAGGACATAGAGCTGGATTGGAGCCATTCTTTGACTTTATTGTTTCTATTAACAGTTCAAGACTGGTAAGATAATTTCTGAAAAACTTTGCAGGTGTTAAGTCTTTTGAAATGGGTTTCTGAGAATCAAAAGTCAAGTCTCTTAATGTTACAGCCTGGTTTTCATGTATGAATAGTGATGTATTTTAACCTAGAATTCTATGATTATGTCATGCTGGATTTAGGCTTGGGGGCTGTGGGGAGAGGTGCTCTTTCACAATTAAAAAGACGTTATGATCTGCCAAAATGTATTTTGAGGGAAGTGTAAATTACTGTAGCTATTCTAGTCTCTCCAATAGCTAGAGGAAAAGTAACTCCCAAAATGATTCCGCAAGCGTAGGATTTCTGCTGATGGATTATTGCTGAAAGAAGAAAGGATTGATCACTTTCTTCTACTGTGTTCCTGCTCTGGCATCCGTCACATGGTTATTTTAGGCCAAAATGGGAGGGGATGATTTCAAGATGGTGGTCTGTCTGGATTTTTCCAAGCTTTCTGCAGCAGGAAGTGCAAAACAGAAGCAGTCCGGCCTCATTTCTTCATGTAACTGTAGAATATGCAGGAAGAAGCAAGGGGGTTGCAGTGAATAATTTTGAGCATAGTTAGCAGGGAATGAAATCTGTGCCAGCAGAACAGAGATGGTTGGCAGTCTTCCGGCATATTATTTGCTTAGTTGCCTAGGATGCCATCCTTTTCTCAGCAATGTTAAATCAGGAATGCCTTCAATGGTATAAGACATACAATCAGGCCTCTTTCTCCTTTGAATATATGGTATTACATCATTATTAATGCAGTACATAAATTATACATATACACTAATAGTCACCTTCAGAACTGAAAAAATGGGTTGGATACACACTAAGTTAGTTGCACTTTGTTCCCAGTGAAATCATCACTTTGTCCTACTGAAATCAGTAGGACTGAAGTTCAGCTTACTTAGGGTGTAGTTAAATGGGCTGTGCTCTCAATGCTTGTGAGCCTCCAAAGAAGGCCAGAGGGCAGCCAGGGCCTCATATCTTGATGGCCTCAGTCATCTTCCCTCTCTGACCACTTTAACCCCTCTATAAATTCAGTTTTTCTGACATTGGAGAGGCAGTTGAAATGGTTCTTTCCCTGCTGGATTTGTGGGGGAAAGGGATTGGCATGTGCATCCCCAGCTCCAGGTCAGAGCTCTGTTTCCGACCTCAGATCTGAGAATCTGAAGTATTCTGTGGCCCTCCAGATGCTGTCTAGGGTCCTAGGATTACTTTTCCCATCCACCTCCAACCCAATAGCTGTGTAATTTTTAAGCACAACTTTTCTGGAATTTAAGCTGAGGTACTACAGTATGTTCCAGTTGCACAAGCACCCTATTTGGCAGTGTGCTACTATATTAATTGGCACAGTGCTTTAATAAGTAGGGATTCTTCAGCCTGAATGGGTTGGCTTTGATCTTTAGTTGTGTGTGGAACAACCTAGTTCAGGTTTCTACTTTCATTTGTCTGTAAGTGTCTTCGAAATGTATATATGCTAATTTATAGGTGAGCCTAATTGCAAATCACCTCTGAAAGCAATGCTTCTACACCTTTCCTAGAATAAAGACAATGACACACTCAAGGACCTGTTGAAAGCAAACGTGGAAAAGCCTGTCAAGATGCTGGTGTACAGCAGCAAAACGCTGGAGCTCCGAGAGACCTCAGTAACTCCCAGCAACATGTGGGGAGGGCAGGGGCTGTTGGGAGTGAGCATTCGCTTTTGCAGTTTTGATGGGGCCAATGAGAATGTCTGGCATGTGCTGGTAAGTGGACACTTCCAAAGGTTTTCATAGTGAAGAACATCCTTTACAGATCTGGGTGTGCAGATTCTTCTGCCTTAATTTACTTACACACCTAATTATAAGCAGGCTTGTGATTGGAGCATTTCTGCGGCAGCTTATCTTGTGCGAGCATGATAAACCATCTTACCTTGCTGTTCCATTTTTCCCCTTTTCTTTTTTTTCCTTATGTTACCAATCCCTCATGAGCAATCAGGGTTGGGGAGCCTTTTTCTAACCAAGGATCAGTTTGCCCCTCAGGAAACATCCTGAGGGCCGCATACCAGCAGCGAGCATGGCCATAGCCAAAGTGGGTTTGGCTGCATCATTCCCACACGGTTTGCATGTGCATAGCATTCCCCCACACACATACCGACACATCAGCTGATCCAGGCAGATCAGCCAAGCAAGGGGCTATTTCTCAGTGCTGAGCACAAAATAGGCCCTGATCTCTGATGAGCTGATGATCCAAGTTAGGCCTGGGGGAAAAGTTGGTGGGCTAGAGTGTCCCCATGCCTAAACTTACATGGAATTGGAGCTTCAGGCTGCTTTCACCTGCTTTAGTAGTTGATATAGGAATAATTCTCTGCCCATTTCTGTTTTCCCACTTTCCCTCTTGTGTGACAGTCTGTGCCGGTAAAAACTAGCATTTTTATCTTCCCAGTCCAGCACATGTCCGGATCTAGCAGACACTGGCAGTGCTGCAGTGGGGTTTCCAGTGTTATACTGGTGTGTAAAGGCATCAGTGCAGGAGCTGCATGCAGCACTCAGCGATACAGGACTGCATTATGTGGAGTTCATTCATACCTCAGATAGGATCCCCTGTGCAGCAGTATCTGCACAGAGATTCAGCTTTGCCTGTCTGTGTGTGCACAGACTTCAGGGCCTCTCTCTTTGGAGGCAGCTTTTTATTCCTTGGCTAGGAAGACAGCATGACTCAACGTGCTTTCTAAAAGTTAACGGGGTGAGAAATGGGGACAAGTCTGTGTCTTGTGTGGTTCTTGAATGTTTCATAAAATGTTTCATAAAACAGTCATTCCTCAGTGCAGAATGGCATGATACAGATGCTGATTTTGTTGTCCCCTTCCATGCCTGACGGGGGCTCTACCTTATGAGGCGGAGACTCTGTGCAAAGTTACACGAGGAGCACGGCTGGGGAGAGGGGGCAATGGGCCACAAGCCATGCCAGTCGTTTTGGTCATGGGCTTATTGAGGCAAGCAATAGGTGCTATCACCTTTAATTTTTCTGTGTTAAAACTTCCATTTCTCAATTTTTATGTCTCAAAACTAGGAAGTTGAACCAAATTCTCCTGCGGCACTCGCGGGTCTTAGACCCCATAGTGACTACATAATTGGTGCAGATACTGTCATGAATGAGGTAAATACTAGCTTCATTTCTTAAGGGACGAGGACCGTGCTAACCCAAGGTCATGTCAGTCAGAGTGGTTTGAGAATTGCTTTGTGGTGGGTATCCTAGAGCTTTGGTCTTCAGTAGATATGAATAATTTGAATTAAAAATGGGCTGTTTTAGTGTAATTGAATCTCCTTTAAAGTTTGTATTAGTTCTGTCTATTTTGTACTTAACATTCCAAGTCTTTAATTTTATATTTAGACTAAAATAAAACGAGTTAATATCTGCTGCAATAACTGGTTCAGTTACGAACTTCAGAAGACAATATAACACTTTCTGTCTTAAAATGGCTGTAGAGAGCTCAGGTTAATTTAGGTGACAGCTTATGTATACTGCAAATGAATTAAAGATACTTTTGTTTCCTTCAGTCTGAGGATTTATTCTCCCTTATTGAAACGCATGAAGGCAAACCATTAAAACTTTACGTATACAACACAGACACTGATAATTGCCGGGAAGTGGTTATCACCCCAAACTCAGCATGGGGAGGAGAAGGAAGGTAAGGTTTTTTTTATTTAAGTCTCATGTAGGGCCATGCCACTGTGAGTTGTTTCAGGATGTGTTCCACACAAATAGATCGATACTACAGAGTGCTGAGGATCCCAACATATTTGCCCATGCAGATGAGACTTGCTATTGAAGATGTGCAATGAGAAATGTTGAATTAAGTTTTTCTCTCAAAAAATAACAGTTCATGGAATTAACAGTGTTACATAGCTTAACTCTCCAACTCTTGCTAGTTATAATGTATAAAATGCTGTGCATTGTGGAGAATAGAGTTATAAATAATTACACATTCTTTCACATTTGGCTTTTTAAAAATTGCAAAAATGAGGAATGGGAGCAAAATTTGGAATTGTTTTCCTGAAGTCAGCTGGAGAGATTTATACAAGTATAATTTTGCAACAACAATTAATATAAGGCAGTCATCAGATAGACACTGTCAAGCCCTGTAGTGCCTGAAGAACTGCTGCCTTCCACGTGAAGAACTGCTTGTGCGTGAAGAACTGGGCCAGAGCTGTGTTTGCAGACTCCCTTCTCTTCTGTGGGCCGGGGGGCGGGGGGCAGCTTTAACTATGGAAAGTTCTTTCCCCAGGGCTGTTTTCCTGGTAAACTTTTGGCCAAGAGTTTTTATATACCCAGTTGACATTAGCTGCTTTTTTCTGTCATGTTTTAAGTTGCCATTTTGTAAAAAGTTGCTTTATTGTCTTGTTTTAACGCTTTGGTAAGCTTCTGTGGAAACTCTTTCGAAACTGAGATGTTTAATTCATGATGTCCAAGTGGCACACGCATGCTGTATTCTGGCCTCATAGATGAAGTGCTGGTGATTGTTTCCTGGCAATGCAACATACAAGACTACAAGAAAGGTGCCTCTTCGGCAAAAGAGCTACAAGAAGTTGCTTGTTTAAACTGGGTAATCTAATCTCTTTTATATTTATATTTTAAAAGCCTAGGCTGTGGCATTGGCTATGGATACCTGCATCGAATACCTACACGCCCTTTTGAAGAGGGAAAGAAAATTCCTCTTCCGGGACAGTTGCCCAGTACACCTCTTACTCCACTCAAAGATGGATTTACAGAAGTAAGTTATAATGCTTTGGAGATGGGGTGACTTATACCCTGATCCTGCCCACTGGCATCTGAGCATCCCTGCACTAACTGCATAATTTCCCACCAAAGGGATGGGGGAAGGTTGATTAGGATCTGCTAGTGGATTTCTGAATGATTTCCAGCATATCAGCAAAGATTTGACTCCTGGATATTTAACAAAAGCAGCAATAAAGTGACCTTTCCTCACTGAAATGGGGAAATGAAGGAAATGTAGGGTAACTGACAATAGATTCAGTTGTGGAAGGACTGTGAGCTTGGCTGCGGCCTCAGAGCTGCTCAGATGTGCCATGTTCTTTAATTGTGTGCGCATGTTGGTGGATCTTGGGATTCTTCGGAAGAACACGAATTAGATCCTCTAAGCCTAACATCTGCCCTCGGATCTTCCTTACACTGACGCTATTCCACATCACTTTCTAATAGTGCTGCCGTAAGGATGGACCATTACTGAAAGCTGTTTTGTTCATGGTTACAAATTCCACAGAAGCAGGAGGCCTCTAATGTAGCCTTTTTTTAATCAGGTTCAGCTGTCTTCGGTTAACCCCCCAGCTTCATTACCTCCTGGAACTACAGGCACCGAGCAGGGCCTGGCCGGGCTTTCCATCAGCTCCACGCCTGCTGTCACGAATGTGCTCAATACAGGTTTGCCTTCTTACACAGTCATGTTCACAAATGCTGATGTGCCTCACTCCCATGTTTCACACCTCACTGCCTCCGTGGGCAAAGGGCAGGGCCTCATTGACCTTTGTGCCACCAGACTGTCAGGTGTAGTATTACTGGAGGCAAGGGTGCCTCTGGTCCATTTGGTCCATTTCTCGCAGAATGGGCCTGCAGTCAACAGTGGTTGGATCCTTGCTTCCGCGGAGAAACAAGACTCCAGCTTCCTTTCCTGCAGCAACCCCTTAAACTTCCATTGATCTGCTCCTGTGGCCTGGGGGACCCACTGAAACAAGTCACACCCCCTTGCACAAGAACAAACTTTCCATCTGTGCAATCCAAGCCAGTATAAAACAAATACTGCTTACCACCAAAACAACGTGTTCCGAAATAGGTATGAGTGGCTGGATGCCCATTCTGCATGTGTGCCTCAGGCAAAGAGGCAAAATGGCTTGAGTCGAACCATCTCGTTTTGTGAGTCATTGAAAAAAGAATGCAGGAATTCCTGTGTTTCCTCCTTATCCTATGGGTACAGTATGACCACCAGTATATCCTTAGAACTGGGAGCTGCAACCAAACAGTGCCATGCAGAGTGCTTAGGTTCCACTGAGTTATCTGTGCTCTCCGCTAGAATTCTCCATTCATTCTGTCCCCTCTTGGCCACAGAAGGATTGGCATTTGCCTCTGCACTTCAGAAATAATTTGTTTATCCTCACAATAATCCTGCAAAGTAGGTTACTGTGGCTGCGCAGGGCTACCTCAGTCTTCTTCATAGGACTGTGATTATTTTTCATTAAGTCTGATATAATGTTTATGCTAACTGTATAAAAGTCCTGGACATTAAGATGGATTTAGATTATTAGAAAGAACTAGAAGAATCATGAGGTCACTTTCAGCCGCACACACGCATATTGACAGTATGTGTTTAATAGGTTTGTTTGTTTTGTTTTTTGGCAACTGAACATTTAGAAAAAGTGTAGAGTCTGGAAATCCTGTGCTGGTTAATATTCAACATTGTTTCTCTGAATAAAATATTGTGATGGGAGATGTGTTTTTCTTAACTCTCTGATGATCTGCTGCCAGGTAAAACTGGGCTGGATGAGCATGTTATTTTGCCTGTTACTTTCAAAGCAAAATATACAATGAAAGTTGGCATTGTTTTTGATTAGGTGTTCCCACAGTACCATTGTTGCCACCCCAAGCAAACCAGGCTCTTCCTCCAGTTAACCCAGCAGCTACAGCACCAGGTAGGTAGTAACCACATGAATGAAAACCTTAAATGGGCCACAAAAAGAATATTTTTCAAGGAGCAAGAGACTATGAAATGTCTTTCCTTGATTAACACATCAAAGTTAAGTGTGTGTATTACACAGTTGCTCATTTTGCCAGTGCTCCAATTCTGTGGCAAAGGGATTATTTTGCAGATTTTATATCCTTTTATTAATGTATTTTAATTGTAGTGCATCTTCACATGCTTAACCTGAAAATAAATGTACTCTAATTAGTGTTGGTAATACACACATTGCACATTCCCTTAAACACAATCCCATCAATTTAATATTGGCACTCACCAACTGATCAGTAAAAGCTTCAGTTACTCTCTGAATTATAAGTCCTCATGGGAAATCTAAGGTTTGTAATAATACTTTGATTTTTACTTTTATCTTCTCAGCTAAAGTTCCTAGTTATGCTAATATGTATTTAAAACTGCTTTCATAAAAGATAAAATCCAGTTAAAGCTTAAAAATAAAGCAGTGTAAATGGTAGACACCCCAGAAGGAAATAGCCATCAAAGCAGACTATATTTCAGTAATATGTAATCCTAAAATATTGACAAGCAACGCTAAAATGGTTTAGTTAGGTTTTAATGCAACCATTTCTGTGTTGGATATGCTATTTCCAAATTGTTTTACTGGTGTGATTAGGAAATGGTTCTATATTGCTTTATATTTTAATACAGTATATTGTGTTCTTTATATTCCTTAAGTGTAAAATTTGAAAGTGTTGTATTACATTGCATTTTTTTTACATTGATGTTTGCTGTCTTGGATGGACATAGTCCAGAAAGGAAGCTTAGAACACATGCCAAGTAGCAATCATAATAAGCTTCCTAGTTTTCTGGAGTAAGGAAAACCCCCTCATCTTTTCGAGGAGCACAGGTGCAGCCCAATCGGTCATCCTGGGGTCCCATTCTGCCCCTACTGAGGTCTCCAGATGACCATACTCTTTTTCCCCCAACCACTGATCATTTGGTAGTTTCCCAGGTTTTGTGCCGTTTCCCCCATTCTGTAAGTTTGAAATATCTGTCCTGAGGATTAGCTACTGGCAGTAAGAGCTTTCAGATGAAATATGCTGGCGCTTCCCTTTCTGGTTCAGCCCAACTCACTCTTGGAGTAAAGAGGAGACCCAAAAAGCAGGGTGGCATTAACGACTTCCCTTTATGGAGTAACTGGAGACTCAGGAAGTGTTTGAAAAGATGGAGGACACTGAGAAGGGGCAGTTCAACTCTTAACTTCGAGAGGACTGCATCACTAAGCAGGAGACATTGTCCATGTGCCCTTTCATGATGCATTCTCCTTTGCCTCTGGGCCCTGGCAGTCGTGCACAGGTTAGTCCACATGCAGGCTCCTTTTGGCAACAAGCACCTACAGGGCAATCGACCCAACAAGACTGCATGTAAGAGCCCACTTGCCAAAACCCAAGAAAGAAATGACAAGAACGCAGCTGCTCGGTGTTCAGGGGCCAATAAAATAAACCTTAGCTCAACCGGAGACTTTTAAGACTCCAAAGGAAAAAAAAGGTAAATAAAGAGACATACAATCAGAGCAGGAGGCTGGGGGAGACAAAGACAGTTCTGCTGTGAAGGTCACTGGGATACTGGCTGGAGGACTGGGGGAGTAAAACAAGTCATGATGAGGCCAGTTACAGGCCAGGGACACCGTGGGTGTTGCACAAGCAAGCCACACAGCACAGACTCTTTTCAGGGTGGTCAAGTGTGTCATGGGAATGCAGTGGTTGTGCTGAAGTTGCTGTATGGAGTGCATGCTATCATGCAGCCAGCAGGGAAAGAACAGCAGCACTAGCAGCAAGTAGCCTTACATTCCGATGGCAGAATTGTCCAGTTCTCAGGGAACGCTTTAGAAAACCTTTATTTCTGTGACCTGGCTCAATACCAGTGCGCACATAATTTTCTGAAAGTCACAGAGGAAATTGGTTCCCTGATACCACAGCTAAGAGCGTGACATTCACAAGGATGTGTCTCGCAAACATCCCCAACTGATAACTGTTCCCTTGTGCAACAGCCTGCTTCTGGCAAATACTGTGAGGGCTCTCCGAGTGCCATTTGCAGTTCTTGTGTGTCTGCAACATACAGAATTATGGGAAGGCTGGCACTGTCAACTCAGCACCAGTCAGCTGAGGAAAAGCATGGGGCACCCAGTCCAGCCTCCTGCGCAAATGTATGTCCCTGGAAAAGATTGGTATGGTCAGAGTAAGAGCACCTCTGGTAATTCCTGATCCAGCCATGAATACATGTGCTAAACATTCTTCCTTGGCCACCGTGTGATGATTGGCTGAGAACAAAAAGTTCTCTTGTCAAGTACACAGTTCTTTGTTGAGCTTTTCCAAGTATAATGCCACACTGTATTTGGTTTTTAATTTCTAATCCCCTTTCTCAAATACAATTTTCTTTTAGGTTTGATGCCTTTACCTGCTGGACTTCCCAATCTTGCTAATATCCCAAACCTGAATTTACCTGCCCCACACCTAATTCCTGGTCCTGGAGTAGCAGACATTGGACATTCTGGTACGTTTCTTCAAAATTCTGGAGTGGCTTTTGATACACCAAGTATAATGGATAGTGTCCACATGGATTTTGTGTAATCTGCACACTATCACAGTGCGTGGGGCGTTCCGTTGTTTGCTCAGAGTATCAGGGACTTTGTGTCATGGCACAGTTTGAAGTATGCACACAGCTGCGAGCAAGTGCTGTAGTTCTGCATGAGGCGAGGAAAGCAGAAAGCGGCCTGGGGCCCAGAATTCTCTTTCCTGAGAATTTCAGCTTTCATTTTGAAAACTGAGCAAGTGCCTAGAGATCATGTTTGAAATTGCACAGACCCAGGGCTGAGCCCAACTACATGAGCCTTCCAGTCATTTTCTTGAAACTTCCTGGGAAGATATTGGCTGAGATCCAGCAAGCTGCAGATCAGGAACAACAAACTCTTGCATTTCCTGGCTGAGTCATTCGTACCATACGAGTCTCAGGAAGGAATGCAGTGGCCTTCTGAATGAGAAGATGGCCAGAGATTCTCCATTGACGTGTCGGCAAGGAGGACATAGTTGCTCAGTTTCTCTATGTGGAGCTGACTCTGGATTTTAACTTGCAATCTTTGTAGCACTTGATGAACACTGCTTCATACGAGATGTGGCCCTCTCTGTGACGCAGTGCCGATACCTAGCCTAATATGGTTGCCAGGAAAGCAGCCTATGAACCAGAAAGACCTAGTTGAGATTTCCTACTACCGGGGGTGGGGGGGGGATGTTCTTTGGCTTTTTTTGGGGGGGGGGGTTGGATCTTGGCAGAGCAGTGGAGGCTGGGAGAGTGTGCAGAGAGTGGCTAGGCAACTGGCAAAGGCAAGGTAGGAGCTGGGCAGAGGATGGGTGAGGGGAAAGCAGTAGAGAGAAGGGAGGCAGGACCAGAGCGGCCCAGGGGGAAGCAGAGGGGCAGGACCAGCAGCCTCTGAAGCTTATAAAGCCACACTCGGCACCGCATCTGTTGGCACTGCCAGTGGCTAACGGTGACGTGACAAGGGTGTCACCCCTTAGCTGTGGTCCTGGCTGCCTGGGGACTCTCTTCACCTAGGTCATTGTTTTGGGTTGGGTTGAGTTGGTTTAATAATTGTTTGTAATTATTACTCTGTCTGGGAGAACTAGGCAGGTAAAGTCAGAGAAGGGTAGTGTAGGACGGACAAGGCGGGGGACCAAGGTGGGGTCTCTGAGGGGTGCCCTATGTCAGGCCAGGCGATGGCCATGGCGGGAATTGTGGGTATTGCTGTCGGCTGCAACACCTGTGACATGTTTGCCCTTCTCCCTCAAGAGAGGCAGGGATACACTTGCCCCAGGTGCAAGCTAATGTCCCTCCTAGAGCAGGAGGTGAGGAGTCTGAGGGCCAGGAGAGCTCTCCAGGCCCCCTGGGAGCAGTCCCCTTCCAAACAGAAGGTTGAGGGAGGGGCCAACAGCTGTGGGAACATGGAAGCATGTCACCCACAGGAGGAGGAGGCTGGCACAGCCTCCTCTGTCACCTGGAACTGACCTGGAGCTGGGAAACAGTTTTCTCCACTTGGGGAGGCTGGGGCCGATGAGGACGTGGGAGACTGACCTGTCTGGGATTCCTGACCTGGGGCCAGTTGCAGCCAGGGGCTGCTGCAGGAGAGGCAAGGACCAAGGCACAGCCATCTACCGCCACCGGGAAGAGGCGGCGGCGGGTGATTGTCATTGGGAACTTTCTGCTAAGGGGCACTGAGGCAGCAGTGTGCTGCCCTGACCGTGAGGCAAGACCGTGAGCTCTGTTGCCTGCCGGGCACCACATGCCACACCACCGGGCATGTGACAGACAGAATAGCACGTCTTCTTCCCACCAGGAGTCATCAGCCACTTCTGGTGATCCATGTGAGGTGACCACACGGCCAGGCAGAGGGTGGTTGGGATTCCTAGGGACTTTGAAGGTCTGGGCAAGAAACGCAGGGACCTGAAGGCCCAAATGGCCCAAAACCTGGTCCTCTGTCTTGCCAGTCTGGGGATTTGGGCCAGCCAGGGAAAGGAGGGTTGCCGAGGTAAACACCTGGCTCACAGTGTGGTTTCAGAAGGAGCACGTCAGGTTCCTCGGCCACGGCACCCGGTGTCTTGCCAGTGGACTCCTGGGAGGCACAGAGAGCACCTCACCAGGATGGGGAAAAGGTCCTTCAGAAATGCTGTACAACCTTCGTCCAGAAGACTTTAAACTGAGCGGTGGGGAGGGTTAGCCCCCCCAGCAACTTGTGAGGGGAGAGGACCAGGTTTTTGGGACCAGGGTGTTAGAGGTATTGCAGGAGCTGGCAGAACTCCTACAAAGAGGAGCCCAGTATCAGGGAAGATGGGAGGAAGGAGGAGGCCAGAGGACCCAAAGAAAGGGATCTGTGGGCCCGTGCACACACTGCCTCTGCCATCCCGTCTGCAGTGGGGCCTGTGCGGACCCGCCTTGTAGCACTCTTGTACACGGGGAAGTCTAGGCACCTGCTGTACATGTGATATTTTCTTGTGTGTGTCTTGTCTCCTAATGCTTTTAGGATTGCCACCACTCTTTTCCATGCCTCCAATAAACCTCGCTGGAATCACACCTCTGTCGCCGGAATTTCTTACACAGTTTCCACTGGTTACTGAGGGGTCCACACGGGCTACGGATCTGCTCACCTCTGCTCCTCAGGGCGGGAGCATGCCTGCCAACCCTGGCATCACTGTGGGTGTGGAGCAGACCCCCGCATTTCACCTGGATGCCACCGCTGCCGCTCCTCCTCCCATCACCACAACTGTTTCCAGCGATCCTGCTGCCAGGGCTTCTGCTCCCGAAGACCGGGGAGACGGGGCAGCCTCGTCCACTGAGAAGCCAGCCTCCTCGGCCACAGAGACAGCAGCTTCTGAATCATCGTAACTTCAGCTGAATGGTTGGATTGGGCTTGGTGTATTTATTCAGCTATGGGATAAATATTAAAAAATGCAAACTACCATTAATTCCATGCTAGTTTGTATTTTGCTGTTAGGATTCCTGTAAATATACTGAGGGTGACTGAAGGGTCTGGGATTTTTATGACAGGCTTGGTGTAAAGCAGGGTAAGGGAGAAGGAGTGCGTATATTTAAAAGAAAGAAAGAAAATATCAAAAGTAGAATACGCAGACTTCAGCTGCCAAAATTTAAGGTATTTTTTTAAAGCCTGATTCAATCTGACTTTATAGTAGGCCTCCTTGCTTACTTTTTCCCTCATGTTTTGCTTCTGTTAGAAATGAAGCAGTTCATGCTTGTGGCATTTGAGACCCATATTTCTTGTACTTTGCAAGAATTAGAATCTTGGTGATACATTGTGAAGGGGTAAAAGTGTTTACTTTTGTCCAAGTTGTACATTTTAGCACTATAAAGACCTTCAAACTAAAACGGTTTTATTAAAAAAAAATCAGAGTGTGACTTGTCAATTCAGCATCATTTTAAAATCTGCTTGTATGCAGATATTTCTCTTGAGCTTCTGCCTGCCCTTACTGGAATTTAAGCACTGCTGCTTTGCTTTAAAGCCCACTGCTGGAAAGCATTTTGATGAAAACAAGGAAAAAACTGGTAACACTGAGGGAGCTCAAAAGCAGAAGAATGAAACTCTTGACTTTTTTGTAAAGCAAGTTATATGGAGAGACCTTACATAATGGCAATAAATTCTGAGAATTTTACCTTGTGACATAAAATGAGCACTTTGTTACATCAGGGCTTAGGAAATTGCATAAATATAACGAACTTCATTTGGTGGGTGAGGACTTAAATTTAGCGAGGCCTCACTGAGTCCAAGGCCATATAACATGCAGCATGCTTCAAGAAACCTTGATGGTCAGTCGACTCGAGGATCCACAAATTATGGCTGAACTTAGGAGCTAGCTGCAAAGTCCAGTCCACCACGATTTTAGAAAGGACAAAATTCTAGGATTGCACTTGTACACAGATTGCAAAGCAGTGCCTCGTTATTACTATGTTTTTAAGTAACCTAGTAAGTGGCTTCCCTTTCCCTTTTATATGCAGAATAAACCGGTCTTGTAGCTAAGGATGCTTTTTATGTGAAACGTAAATAGGCTTCCTTGGTTCCACCCCTACAGAAGGTGACATAAAGGGGTGTGTTAAGAAGTTCCCACAAGCATTTCAGAGACTCGAATTTTGTCCCTGGCTTTGAAGAGAGCAGCTGATTGCCCAGGAGCGGCATGCTGAATGGCTGGGCCTCTCCTCCAGGAGAGTTCCTTTTTGTAGACTACTTGGCTGTTTCAGCTCTTTGAGGGTACTCCTTGAAGGGAGGGAGCATCGTGCCTGATGCCTGCCCACCTGCCCAGTCACACCTCTCCACTTCATGAGAATCCAACACCCAGGATGAGTAATGTACTTTGAGTCTTGCTGCCGAGACCACGACGAGTCCTGCAGAGGAGGTAAACATGCTCCAATGGATTCAGTAAGGTTCTGTGTTCGGGCCAATTTCCTACTGAGTTTGATGGGACGTATTTCCTAGTAAGTATGTGGAGAGTTGCAGACTCCGTCTAGAATAACCGTGATTGGTAAAAATAGACAATACTGTTCTATTCCCGCATAAGCAAGCATCTGCTCTGAGCCTCTTCTTTGTCCCCATGAGAGAGAGATCTGTCACCTCTGCCTCAGGCCAGGTAGCACACATTCCTGTCCAGCAGCGATACCTAAGTAGAAGTCTTTTAGCGATCTGCGTTCTCTGAAAACCACATCTCTTTAAATGGTTTCCTTTTTGAAGGGAGATTGCTTGCAAATGTAGGGTAGCCCTAGGTTTACTTTTGGTGCCATTTGCACAGCTCAAGTTAGCAGATCTGTCTGTGCAAAACTTAATTCTAAGTTGCCTTTATGGGTAGAACCTGTTCAAAGCCTTGTGCAGATAATGCATGCAGGAAGGGACTCAGCTGGTGGTTCATGCCTTCCTAACTTCAAGCTCATGTCAGATTATTGGCAACTCAATGAAATGGCTTGCTCAAAATGTTGACCCAGTGCGCAGCTGCCATGAGCTGTGCAGAAAAATCTGTTAGGCCTAATTAGGAAAGGAATCCGAAATGAAGCTGAGTGCCTTTATACCCATCTGGGGTGCAACCGCACCTGTAATGCTATGCACAGTGGCAGTTGCCACACTTAAAAAGGGATACTTAAGAGTTGGAAAACATCGTAGGAGAGGGCAAATAAAACAATCCAAGGACTGGAGCATAGTTCTATATTTTTATTCTAAAAGTTGAACAAAAGTGGATAACATTGGAAAGTGTTGGTTTTGATGCATACACCTGAAGTGTGTGAATATCTCTGTGTCTGTACACCACCCCTTCAAGGTATCATAAGTTGTTCTATCCATTGGTATTCCATCCATTATAGGAAGTGAACATTATCCTTCAAATGTTGCAATATCCTTCTTTTACTGTCAGACGAGCAAGGAAAATTCATTTGCCCTGACCATGCATTAACCAATAAGCAGGTAAATAATTGGAAAGAGCATGTGCATCAGTAAATACAAAGAGTAAATATCAAGGATCTGTAAAATAATGTCCTTCCAGAAACATTGAACTGTAAAATAATATCCTTCCAAAAAGAAGCACCTGCTTGAGTATTACCAAAATATATGTTTAAATGACCCTTTAGCTGTGTTATGCTCCTCACGGTATATATCCACATGACCACAAAACACTTAACAATTTTTACATCTTTGTAACTGTTATGTGTCACATTTGAAAATCGATAGCTTGGATCTGCCAGCAGTCCACATGGGAATCTCCCCGCAACAGAAGTGGGAAGCAGCTTTTGCTGATCCACCCTCTCAGTGCAGGCACATGTGGCCACAATTGGAGAGCTCTTTGTAGGAGATTTTTGGAGAGTTCAAATGGTCACAGAGGGAGGAAGAAATCAACGGAGGTCATTCCTTTCCCTTCCATTCATGGGATCCCACTTGGGATCAAACACTCTCCTTGGATGGAAGGAGTCCTTAGATGCCAAGTCTGGCTGCAACCCAATATATTTTAACGCATCCAAGCAAAATGGATGCACATCTCCTAGAACTGCCCAAATGAAAGGTCTAACAGTGCCTCTGGAGCTCCAGCTTTCTGTGTGCCTCTAGAAGAGCCAATGACGCCCAGAAGGGCTGTCATTATGGCCTCAGTGCTCACTCTGTTGGGCTATAAGGAACAACCAGCTGCTGCATGTGGGTTAACCTTCTCATTATAGTTAGTTCACAGTTATGCCTATGCAGGAATGTTCTTTATTCCTACTCTTTTACCACACAGTCATCCTTCCGCTTCCTGCAGCTTAAGTTGACCTTGCTTGTGTGCACACTACAGACGCTGTGCTGGACAAGGCCTAAAAGTGCTCTTACTGCTGGCTGATCTCCTTTGCCAACTCTGTTTTGCTACATAGCATCTTCTGTTGGTACACCATGTGCACCTTTATGGCTTGAACTCTACTGGATGATCATAAAATTTGTTATCCATTTGAGCTTCTCTTTCAGATTATATGCAATATCATATTGCAGGACCCAGGGTGTGTAAGGACACTCTTTAAAATGAACATTTATCAGTATAACTACAATAATGTGCCACTGAAAAAAGCTTCATCAGTACTAAGTTGTTATATGCCCACACTAGATCACATTTGTTTACATACTTGGAGCTCCTGTCATCTTGGAAATAGAATGGGTTTAATGTGGCTTCAGGTATAACTCCCTCACCTCTGTGGCTGATGCATGTAAGCCTCTGTTCTTGGAGGCTTTCATGCATTTTCTGCCCAGCGCAAGTCATGATTGCAGCAATCCTGGCCATCACCACCCTTTGCACCAGTAAAAGGTGTTCTCTGGACAGCTGTTTCGGCAGTCTAGCTAAAGCAGTGGGAAAGGGGAGGGAAGGCAGACACACCTGGACCTAGCATAAGCCAGCAGCCCAGCCTCCTTGCTGACTGCCCAGGCTCTTGGTGGCAGCTTGTGTGCTTTCTGCACCAGCTGCATGGAGGGCAGGGTGGGGGGCTTGACCTTTGGAGTCCCGACTCTGAGGCCACAGGAGCTCAGTAGTGGAACTGCAAAGAATCCTTTGGCCTCTGAGACAATGATGGGAGGCCCTAGGGTTGTGCCCCCTTATAGCCACTGCTCTGCACTGTATTTGCAGCTGGGAACAAATTCATACTGTTTTACTCCAAACTGTATTTAACTGTCCCTGTGTAAATGAGGCAATCTAAGTGATTGCGTTTCTTTTCCTGTAACTTGTGCTTCTGTTTGGGAAGAGCTGTGCAAGGTACTAAGTTCCACCCTCAGCTGCCAGTCAGAATTTGGAAGCTTTGTGGGATTTGCTTCTCTTTACAACTGTATTTTTGCAAGGTTATACAGTCTGGTGGATTATAGAGCATTTGTGCTCTTTCTGGTTCTGACAGTCTTAATTTTGCAAAGCAGCAACACAAAGTCACAAGATGCACAATTCCACTTGGCACAACCCTCCTAGTCTTGCTTCTGACTCAGAACTGATGTGTTTGCATGAAATAAATCAGCAGCTAAAAATCATGTGCTGAAAGGATACCTTAGCAAAGGGTTCCTTGTTTATAATACAGAGCATTTATTTGCCCTGGCAATGGTTGCAGAAAACCCTTTCTGGCCTCCATTGTATTAGGGGTTGGATCCAGGTTTACACTAGATCAAATTTACTGATAGACATGAACTTCCTTGCACCTTCTCACCATGGCCCCTCCAGCCACCTGAAAATACTACACAGAGAGTCCAAAGACCTTGTTGAATCTGGGCAGCTGTACTGTGATGGGTTCTTCTCAAATTAGGTGGAGGGCCTTTCCAAAATCACAGCTCTTCCTCTTGCAAAAGGCAGATTGCTGGATCTAGTCCTGGGCCTGCTGCAACAGCTGCACTGTTTTCACTTCTGATCTCCTCTGAGGTAAGATGCAGATTCAAATTATCATCTGTATTGAAAGATCTGCCCATCGGAGGCCCAGTCACTGCAGTTCACAAAATAAAAGTGCCCTGGATTGACATGCAGGATGCAACCTTTTTATTGGGAAATGAGGAGATGCTTTCCTGGAAAAGTTTTACATGTCTAAGATTTTTTTTAATATACTCCACTAGATGGCAGTGCCCAGCCTGCTTTGCTTTCTATAGCGGGGAGGGGGGGGGGGAGCGCGCCTTCCACAAAGGCCCGGGTGGCATGCGGTTTTTCTTAGAAACCACCTAAACTGTGTTTTTGAGTCATGTATCAGTTCAGCCTTTTGGAGGAGAATGATTTAAGGAATGCTAAGGAAGTGTACTCCAGTCATGACGTTTAGAAGGAAAATAGCTGTCATGAACAGGCACTGTTTTGTTGAACGCAAGTGAACTCTGGCTTTTGTTTGAATTTAATGAACACATCTAAGTACAAAGGTTGCTGTTTCATTAACAGGCAGCAGCCAGGTCTCTGAGGTTTCTACTATCTCTACATTTCTTGAACAGGCTCACATTTCATTTCATTTCATTTCATTTTAGGGGAATTGAAAGTATCATATTTTTGCCTTAGCTGAAGTCCGAAGAATGTTAGTTTTGCTCATGTTCCAAAAGGAGTAGGTCAAATTGCTGCAATAATAAATACAAATGAGCTAAGTATATAGTGAGTTTGGCAGCAGCCCTCCCAGTGGTGCAGCATTAATGAATTAATTCTCTCCAAACTTAACAGGCGTTTTATTATCCAGTTCTGCCACAACCTGAATGGGATTAGTTACTCAGAGTGCAGTCCTATGGATTGTGCTGTCGATACCGCACAGAATTCTCCCTACCCAAAGCCCTGCCAGAAACATCCGGGCAGCACAGGAGGGGGGCAGAGGCTCCCAGTACGCCCATTCCGTTGTTCAGCCCCGGACTCTCCGCTCGGCCCCACTGGCTTCTCTGCCTCCCAGTGGGCAGGGACAGGTGATGGAGAGCCTTCTGGTTCCTGCAGATCCGTGGAGGCCTGTAGTCAGCCTAAAAGTTCTGGGGAGGTGCCAAGGAAAGGGGGCACATGGTTGACAAATATGGTTTGCACCTGATTTTCAGATCTCTCGAAGAGAACATTGCAAACGGCATTTGAATGATTTATTAAAGGAATGGGGGCAGAGGAAAAAGTAGGGGGTAGGGCCCCTAGCCCACTCATGCCCAATATTAAACATTTTTAATATTAATAATATAAGTGGGCCCACCCAGTGCCCATCCCTGGCGACCTGCCTGGAGCCGTGCTGCTCCTTCCCTGATCCCAACAACACGCCCCCTTCCAGCCCCCTCAAGGACCCACTGCAGCGCTTCAGCTGCAACTGGAGTGGGGGTGGGGGGAGATCCAGAGTCCGTCTCTTCTGCATGCAGAGCTGGCTGTGCAGGTGCAGTCACTGCGTGGAAGCCCGCCTGCCAGATGTTGTTGGGCTGCAGCTCCTCTCAGCCCTAGGCAGCGGAGTCACAGGGCGGGGTGGGGGGAATGGTTGTAGTCCAGCAGCCACCTTCCCCCTCCATGAGCTATGACTGCGTTTACACCTTGCCCTAACTGGAAACAGAGTGACCTCGATAGAATTTTACCTGTGTTAAAAATTAATAATGCAAGCCACGTCTATCAGGCAGCCAGTCCTGCCTTGTTCCATGATACTGCTTTTCTTCCCTCCTATCCTGGTTTTCTGTTACCTCCCTTTCCAACAGCAATCAACATTTCAAGGCCACTGAGCCATGCTCAGGCCTCATCAGGCTAGGCATTTTGGGGAGAGGGGAAGGGGAAATCCTTAGCGGGGGCTGCCTAAAGACGCATTGCACTTGCGCAAACCCTGGGTTTCATTCACACATGCCCCACCACCCTTCTGCACGTAGACAGTGCCTGATTTGTGCACAAGCCTTCCCAGCCCTTTCCTTGGTATGCATTGCCATGTCCTGCTTAGGAGAGGCAATGAATAAACAGCTTTATTTTATTCTATTTTATTGTAGGTTCTGGGCAAGAGTTAAGGATGGCCTGTGAACAGTGGAGCAATTTGAGATCCATTGGCTGCATGCCAGGGGAAAAGGACCTCCCTCCCCAGCATGCACTGGGATGACAGAACCAGTTATGGGAGGCCATTTCTCTCCCTCGCTAGGAGGGCCACCACCATATGCTCAGGTATTCAAACAACTGCCCCAGTTTGATGGGTGCTGAGAAGACTTCCAGCAGGATCTGCGAAAGGCTTGCTTAGCTGCCGGCACAAAGGCTTAACCGGCAGCTCGGGAAAGACCGTCAGTGGCAAACCTGTAGCTGCTGCTGTCACTAATGCACCGTTTCCCTGGGATCTGTTGTCAAGTGCGGCGGCTGCACAAACAAATAATGGATTAAAATGCCTCCTGTGAAGCAACAAAAGAACCAAAATCATAAAAGCCACTAATTAGAATAATTTAACAGGTTTAACATGCTGCGGTATTTATATAAACAGACAATTGAAATCTCCATCTTACAGAATGATCCGCGGTCTTTTCTCTCCCCATGCCCTCCCTACTGCAAAGTTGCCATTAAAACGAAGGCGAGTGGGAGGCTGATTGGTTTATAAGATGAAAGGGCTGATTGTTAAGTGTTTTTGCCTTACCTTAGAGATTTACAGTGCTCTGCCCTACACTTCAAAGCAGAACTGAAGGCAGGTCTGGAAAGGTATTCTGTGCAGGTGAGTCAAGAAGAACTCGATATTTGCATTTGTTGGAGGTGCGGGGGGGGGGGGATGCACACCCATCCAAGCATCCAGATTCCTTCCAGATTCATGGAATGGTTAGACCCACTATCCCCTGACGCCCGTGCACTGTAAACTCCACCACCCGCTGCAATCCGGTTTCCTCCAGATGTACTGAACTATAAACCCCATTATCCCCTGGCATTCTTTGCACTATAAACTCCATCATCCTCTGCAACTGGCGTCCTCCTGCTATACTGAGCTGTGAATCCCTCCATCCCCTCCCTGCATCTTGCTATCTTCCAGATGGACTAAAGTATAAATTCCACCAGCCCTGCAACTACTAGACTATAAACCCCATAATCCCCTGCCATTTGGCATCTTCCAGATGTATTGGACTACATATTGGACCACCATGCTCTGAAATCTCATAATTGTGGGATCAGCCCAGGAATTGCAGGTGGATAATCAACCATGGTTGTGGTGACTGGCTCCTTGGAATTTCAGGAATATCCGAAAGAGTGGCCAGCAGGAAAATTGGTGATCTCCAGGGAGAAGAAGTCTCAGTGATGAAATCGGGTCGGTTCTGAAGAGGAAGCAGGGACATATCCCAAGTCTCTTTGCCACAGGCAGAGCCCACCCCTGGGAACTCAGGAGACAGAAGCAGGAGAACCTCTGAAACCTGAAGTGTCCACCAGAAGTTCTTGAGAACCCAAATATATGAGGCTCCTTTTTCTTTGGCTTCCTGGGTCGTGGCTGCTGACTTGGTGTTCAGAACTCGATTGCTTAGTTTTTCTATTGAACTTCATAGGATTGTGAACTATAGAACTTTAGAGGGTATTCCTTGCAGTGTGTCTGATCTGATGGGCAAAGAAGAACCAAGGAAAGTAGTCAAGCTGTGCCTGTTGGTGGGGACATGACGGACAGAAGCTCCCAGCAAGCGCGTTCAGCTTCAAAATGTTCCAGCCATGGTGCCTTGCAGTCATGGCGCCTTGCCGTGTGTGACATCCAGAGTCCATGGGGAAGGTAGGGCTGTTCAGCACTTTCTTCACACGGAGAAGAATCCCGTGCGAGTCGTGTGCTAGTAAGACTCACCGCTAGTGCAATAGTAAGCCAGCTAGCTCTTCCAGAAGCAACCCTGATTTCAAGCAGGAATACCGGTTTATAAAGTGGAGAGGGAACTTGTTTCCATTTATTGCTGGGGTTGAGTGTGGAAGCACTAATTTCTGTCGTGTTGGAGGTAAGCCTCACAAACACCGCAGAATGAGCAGAGGCAGAGCATCAGTACGGGATGCTGCCCACCACCTGTCCACTGGGAATTGGACAGATTTAGGGAGGGTGGGTGGCTTGCCACCATGGGATCACCACCTGCTTGGGATTGCTCTGTAAATGCTGCAGACCAAAGACTTAACCAGCAGAGCAACAAACCCAGGAAACATTTATGCTCTTGGATTTGGATTTGGATTTTGGATTTATATCCTGCCTTTTTCCTACAAAGGGCTCAAGGCAGCTTACATCATTCTCCTCCTCCATCTGATCCCCACAACAACATCCCTGTGAGGTAGGTTGGGCTGAGAGTCTGTGACTGGCCCAAAGTCACCCAGTTGGCTCCATGGCCGAGCGGGGACTAGAACCCAGGTCGTCTGAGTCCCAGTCCCATGCTCTTAACCACTACGCCACACTGGCTCACATCAACAACAATTACAACCTCACACATCAGTTTTGAGTTGGCAACTTTATGCAACCTGAATCATATCCCTGAGAAAGCTTTCATGGCATTGCTGAAAACAGTTGAACAAAGGCATTTTGTCAGAGCTGTCTCAACTTTAACTACTCCTGTTTTGAAAAACGGTAGGAGCTTCTTTCTTCTTGCATTCTCAACGTGATATTTAAAATCAATAATAGACCATGTAACAAGCACATTTGATAATTCATTTGGAAAGGTTTGGGAATAAGTTGTATAATCAATGTAAGGCAAGTTGAATGCTTTGCATACATTAATTGCACAATTAATTTATTCCTATGCTTTTCTAATTAGTGAATGTGCCTGTTGCATGGTTAATTATTAATAATATTAAATATTTTGTTGCACATCACTGATAATACCAACAGAAAGAAGCTATTATCTAAGAAAAGCATATAGAGAAACATTGATGATCACGTATTATGCTTAGTCAGTAATGGCAATAGATGTAAAATAAAATATTACATGCAATTCCTTTGGTTATTATCATGATACAAGACTATGAATTATGGTCTTAATTGCAGAGAATGAGTCATTCTTGTCGATTGTTCTTCTATGTGAAAAAGTCTGCATTTAAGCAAGTGGAATAATTAAATGGCTCTACAGACCACACTTGTTTTGGCCAGTCCGGGGAGGGGCGGCATTTCACTTCCACTGCAGCCAGTCGCAACAGAGGAAGTATTTTGAAGAAGGGCAGGCACCAGCTTGCACACCTGGAGCAGGGGCTGTCTTGACTGATCTGCGGACCCTCCTGGAGCCTTTATGGATGAAGAATCATAACACAGTGGGCAGTGGCAGGCATCCCAGAGGTTCAGTGCAGGCAGAGGCTGCTGTCCTTTTTGAGAAGCCGAGAGGGAGCCCCTCATCTTCTCATTAGGGGGGAACTTTTCCATTGCTCCCTTGCTCAACACCATGGCAATTTCTTCTTTCAGAACCCTGGTCTGGTGGGTGGGTGGAAACATCCCCATTGTGAGGAGCTCTTCAGGGTCAGTGAAGTACCTCCAGGAGATGATGGAGAATACCCATATTTCTGTTGTAATATCCTTCCAGGCTGAAAGGAACAGTTATATTTGTGGTTTCATGATGGTGAGCCCTAAAATGGAAGCTGTAGTAAGAGGCAAAGGTGCTGTTTTGCTTCTTTCCGCAAATGAGCTGCCAGTATTTGTTCTGAAGGGATCATTTTGATGGGGTGCCATTTGGCCCTTGTTTGAGGATCCTGTTTGTTCTTGAGTCAGGGTGGCGGCACTGTGTCCATTTTGTGCACTGGGTTGAAAATCTCAACTATAGGCGCATTGAATAGACCTTCACCACACCGGTAGGGGTTGTTGAACCCATGATGAGCCATCATATCATCTGAACCCAGGAGACCAATCCTATCATGGGTTGCAGGAGGCCGTGAGTGAGGCACTGGATGGGAGGAACAAAACCCCCTTGCCACTCTCTGTGATTTTGCCAATGCTTCTGCCAGTGACAGCAAGTGGATGCCCACCAGTGCCCAAGTGGCACACCGGAGTTGGCATCAACTCCTCTTTCACTTCCCTTTTTTTGAGGGAAGGGCAACCCACGAGTGAAATGTGGACTGGCCTCCCTTTTAAAAAGGGGCAGGGAAATGTACACAACTGAAAACATAACTGGCTGGTGGGGGAATCTTTTGCAGGTATCCACATACAGGTATCCAAAATGTGCTATGTTTCCTGGCCAATGTCGTGGTAAGTGCGTCCTGTCAAAATGTAGTAGGTAATATTCACGAACCTAGGCTACATATGGGTTTATTTGAGCATACTGGGAAAACACCATGGTGAAGTGGTCTTTGCCCCAAAAGAAGGGGGACAAGAGTATCTCTCCTTAAGCAACAATGTGAACCTCTAGTTTTTGTGTTTCCCTGAAACTTCTCAGTGCCCCCCACCTTTTCCATGCTCTCTTAAGCTTCTAGGTACTCCACAACATGGAGATCTGCATCCCACCCCCATTTTTGTGAGCACTTCCCTTTGACAGCTGTCAAAAGAAAGGGTTCCTTTTTAAAAACCTACCTGGTAAACTTTAGCTTTTTTTCCCCTTGGACTGGACACTGGACACTCTCTGACTGATTTTGTTGTTGCTATGGCTGCTCTGCCACCAAATTTCAGCCACGCTGGGGCACTGAGAAGCCTCAAAAAAAGTCTGGGGGTGCATGCAGCTGGTGCCCCCAGATGGGAATTGCAGTCAAACCTGGAGGGCACCATGTGGAGGAAGGATGACCTACTGAAAGGAGATGATGGAACTCCAAAATGAAGTCCTGTCCTTAGCTAATGGAAAAACTCCCTCCACTTCGAGGGTTTCTTAAATTTCTATAAATGCTGCTGGTTAGCATCATGTTCTCTGGGTTCCGCTCACAAATAACTAAGTGACTCGTAGAAAGCAGAGGGACCTTCTAGGGTGAGCGTGCCAAACAGATCTGCATATCTTAAAGAACAAATTACCTCATGCATACATGGCTGGATATCAGAACTTTCTGATTCATTGCCACAGACAAAATGGTTACCACGCCTTGAAGAGGCAGGTAATAAAAACACTGCTGACTAATACACTCTTACAAGTAGAAACCTGTGAAAACGTTGCTTAAAAGAATGTATTTTTCCTTGATACAAAATGCGTTCTGCTCTTCGTGGCGCAAACTGGAAACACGAGAGAAGCTCTCTCGCTTGCGAGAAGAAACAGATTGTGCGGGCTCCCAACAGCAGCAAGACGGAAAGGACTGAGGACTTCCTCCACCCACAGCACTAGAAACGTCCGCACACGACGTGAGGAGGCTGAAGTGCCTGCCCCACGGGCGCCCGCCCGCGCCCCGTTGGCGGCCAGGGGGCGTCTGCGCTGCAGCCCCGTCGCGAGGGTCGCCCGGTGCGGCCGCGCCTCGCCCTTCCTTCCTTCTCCGCGGCCCCGGCGGGTGCGCGCCAGGGAAGGCGCAGGTCGGCCCTTCCCGGCTGGCGGTCCCCGCGAGGCTCTGCAAAAGGTCGCTGCGGGTGCCGCAAGAGATCGTGGAAGATCCGTGCGCGTGCAAATATGCACGTTATCACACTGAGGTGCGCGCGCTTGCCACAGAAACGCACTCGAGATATTGCCCGAGGAGCCCTTCCACTCATCCCAGTCGCCCAGGACGTGGAGGGGCCCCGGGGAGCCCCCGCCCCGGAGGGAAGGGCTGGGGCGGGAAGCGCATCCTCCTCCGGCTAGTGGGGAGCAGCGCGGCGGGGATTGCGTGAGCCCAGCAATGAGCAAGCAGCAACGGCCCTTACTTCACACCCTCCTTCCATCACGCGTGCTCTCTGTAACTCGCAGGTGGGCCCTGGCCACGGACGTGGAGGGGTGAGGAACGCGCCGGCCGGTGAGCAGCCCAGGAGGAAGTGGTGGGCCGCTGGGGAAGCCTCCATGGGCAGAGGCAGTCTATCTCGGGTGTGGTGCTGAGAGAAAGAAGAGGAGAAGCAGGAGTAAGCTGCCGCCCTTGTGTCTGGCTGGTGGACCCTTCCCACAGGCAGATGAGGCTGGGCTAGAAGGCCCTTTCCCTTCTTAATCTGTGAACCTGTTCTTATGGGAAAGGTGGCAGGGTGGCATGCCACATTAATGAAATCAATAGCATTATTGTAATATAAATCAAATTAAATGCAGTACTTCTGGATGCATGTGCATAGGTTGGATTGAGGGGGTGATGATGATGGTGCTTTATAATAATCCTACACAAGGGTTCCCTGAGACATGAAATGTTTTTCATGTCTCTGAGATAAAAAGGTTGAGAAAGATGGGTGCAGCTGGACAAAAGACTCTTTTACTCCCCAGAGGAAAGAGCAAACACAATCACCTTTTTTAGTCCTGTGCTACAAGCACACTTACCAGCCTGGCACCACCATTTCTCACCAGCGGATCTCTCAGCGTGTACCAGGGAGTTTGCCAGCCTGCCTTCAGGGTGAAACAAGAGCAAGAAAAGCCAGTCTCCTCGCAGTTCCTGTCTGAGCCCTCTGCTAGTTCAAACCAGGCTAGTCTAGGGTTCCCCCTTTTGTGTTCCGTTTCCAGAGTTAAATATCGCGAACCTAGCACAAGTGACACATTAAATACCAGCCCCAAGATAATAGCAAATAGGAAGACGGAGCTACTCTTTAAAATAACTCATTAGGCCAAGACTGTCCAGTCCCTGCACAAAGTTCACTCCAATTTGGGGACCATCCATGTTGATCCACCAGAACAACCCCGGCTCAAAAGGCATTGCATTCATAACAAGCTGGCTGTTGGAACAAATGTTTGCACCCAAGTTCCTAACTCACGTCAAAAAATTAACTACAGTGGAACTGTTCTTTTGTTTGAAGCTCTTGCTTAGAAGCAGATTGATTTCTCTAGATAAAATAACTAGATAAAGGCAGGCAATTTCCGAGCGGTTGCCCTGAACACAGATATTCAGAGTAGTATTTAAGTAATAAAAGAATATGTTTGAAGGCTTAGCGACTGCTGGAAATTGAGGGGGCCTAGATTTCCTTTAATTTCAGACATATGGTTGGCTGCAGTGATCCACCAAGGAAAAGGCACGGGGAGGGGGGTGCTATTCTCTCCAGCCAACTAGCCTATTGCTGAAAAATAAAAGCTCTCCTCAATGAGGTATTTGACAAATTTCAAAGTTCAGTAAATCAAAGTGTTGACATCAATTTACTATCATCTTTCCCAAAGATAAATTCCATAGGAGCTCCTTATTTCCAATTATGTTAAGACAACTTTAATTACTAACAGAGGCTTGCCAAGTGGGAAAGCATTAGTTTAAAACGGCATCATTTCAGTATTAAATTTGTTAAGCATTTAATTAATCAGAGATTTCCCCACCAATTCTGCTGATTAATTGAGCCTGTCATTCAGCCTGATCATTGCTCCATTTATGAAGTCTGTTTTGTTTAACTCCATTTATGTTAAAACAATTAAAGGGACAATTACAGTGCTTAGTACTTTTATACCTTTAAAATATAGAGTTGAACAGGTGCAGCCTACACATTGTTGTCATTATTTTATACACCCGTACTTGATTAACTATACCATTAAGTATGGAATTTTGCAACATTAGCCCAACCAACTAGTCTTGTAGCATGTGGGTTTTTATCCACACATTCATCTGTCATTCTGTCAGACTAACCCAACTATTATGCCATGAGCTAAGATTAGAAACATCATGTGTGGAGAAGTGACATCTAAGCCATTTTAGATGAAAGTTTATGCTTGCGCTCTCCCCCTCAGCTGCTCAGGTCTGGTTTATACGTCAGTAGGGTTGATCTGTGAGGGTTCACAGACCAGAATGCTAGTTTCCACGCAAAGAAAAACATGAGATAATTCTTTCCAAGGAATATTCTTGCCTCTGAAGACATTGTGATGGGAAAATGTGAGTACTGATGAAGAGGAGAAGATGGCGGTTGCTAGTAAAAAAATATTCTCGACCCTCATAAGTTGCTAAAGATGGCAATACTCCTGTTGAAGGGAATATCAGTAGCAAGCAGAGCTTCCTGCTAGAGGAGAAAGTTGACCCTCTAACAGCAAAGATGGGGAGCATTCAGACTAGTTAAAACTGTGAAGACAGTGGACAGAAGCAATGAAACTGGCTCCAAACCTTGGGGAGAAGCTCATGCCCACAAAAAGCTGAGGAAGCCTGAAGAGTTTGAGAACTTGTTCCCACTACCACAATCTATGTTTTGGGAAATAAGTAAACTTGCTTTTGTGATGACTGAGTCCACTAATAGAACTGCAGGCCTGTCATATGGGAAGGCTCTCAGGTGTCTGGTCAACTGAATTTGCCCCTCAGGATGACTAGAGTGGACCTTGGCCCCGTTTTTGAGTGGATTAGTTATGGGCAGGGGGACTTGTAGTTATGGATACCATTGTTAGTATGTTAGTAATACCATTGCTATTTCCTGTTTTTTTTTTTCTGAGTTAGGCCTTGAAATGAAGAAACACCTCCTTTCATCTGTTGCGTTAAGGCCGCATGTGCAGAACCTCCTTGAGTGCAAGGGCCTAAGTTGATTAGGCCGTTTTTGGGGACTGGATTGCAGTGGTGAACATTACCTAAGGCAACATGCGTGGAACTAAACCCCAGCATGTGTATGTGCGTGTGCAAGTGCTCCTCGACCCGGAGCTGTCCTTGGAAGCTCAGGTGACGGCGGTGGCGAGGAGCGCTTTCCTTCAGCTTCGGCTGATACATCAGCTGCGTCCCTACCTGGAGGATGATTGCCTAGCGACAGTGACACATGCATTGGTTACTTCCTGCCCCCTGAGATCGGCAACAGAAGCCCTCCTCAGGGAACGCTAGGTGAAAGACATTAGGAGGCTAAGTATCCGGAGGAGGGCTTTCTCTGCGGTGGTGCCTATGGAATGCGCTCCCCAGAGAGGTCCCCCTGGTGCCATTGTTATTTGTTTTTCGGCGCCAGGTTAAGACCTTTTTATTCCAGCAACATTTTAATAACTTTCAATATTGGTTCTTATATGTTTTAACTGCAGCCAGTGTGGGTCTATAATTCATTCATGTTATGTTTTATATTATCTATGTAAGCCGTCCTGAGGCTTTCGCGACAGGACGGCATATAAATATTTTAAATAAATAAATAAAGTGTACGCGTGCGTGCACACACACACACACACACACACACACACAGTTAAAATGCCTCTCCTAAGGCTCCTAAGAACATGTGGGTGTTTTGTTTTTAATGAAGAATGAACTGGGGGGTGGGTTACGGGGATGGGGAATAAAACCCAGGAAATCACTAAATGATTGGTAGTTGGAAGAAAAGGAGGGAAGCCAGGAGGAGGGAGAATGGCAATTGCAGGAATGCTGGAGGACCGGACATGGCGCCCAGGACTGAGGTGCTGCTTCTCTGCTTTAAGGAGCCCTTTCCTCACAGCTTCCCGTTCCCCACTGGAGAAAACTGAGTCTACTGAACTAAGTTAGGAATTGTATCAGTGTGAGGCTTCACTGCAAAAAAGATCAAGTTTTCTTGTCTTTGATGTAGCTGCTGCTTTGCTTACTCATTTACTCAGAACCCGTCAACAATTTTTTTCAGTTAGAATGTTGGAGCTCATGGACTGTTTTCATGTATTCTACTCACCCGCCTCGATGATTAGACTAAGCAACAAGTTTTTATGTAGAGTTTAAAGGAAAGTATAATTTTTTGTTTCAACATTTTGTTTGGAAATATCCTGGTGAAGGATGTAGCTTGCAATCCAAAAGGGTGGATTTGACCTCCTTGATCTTTCTTTACACCTTTGGACCTATTTGTTGACTTTTACCAGATTCTGGTCTTTTCCACCTAAATTAGATTCCCCTCTCCGTTTTGGAACCTTCATTCTTGGATCTTCATATCAAAGTAGAATAATGCACCTACTCCAGTTGTAGCAGTTTGAGTGCTGCGGTGTATAGTTTCACGGCAATTGCAGTGTAACGTATTTTCACATGTAAAATTAACTATAAGGGGAAATTGGGATTTAAAAATTGGCAAGAAAATTTTTGTTTAATGGACCTGGATGGACAGGCTGATTTTTACTTTGGGTCAGTTTGTCAGTACCGAAAGTAATTTTTTTGAGATTTTTGCTTTGCCGGAAAAAACAACAACAATTTGGCAGCATGACAATACGTACAATTGAAACATTTGTTAGCATCCAGATTTGGGTCCTGCTGCTTTTCCAGCTTCAGAGCCACCTGTATTCTTGGAAGTATTTCCTGATGCCAAAAGATTGCATTAGCCTACCATTTGTTTATACATGTTTAATATCAGTGAATAAATAAGATCCACAAGATCCCGTGCAAGAATGGAACAAGGAACTTGAACACACCACCAATGCAGCGCTTCATTGCTATCAGTTTCACAAGGGATTATGGATCTCAGGCTACACTTAATTCAGCAAAAATTGATGTTTCAAGTATATTGGACACAACAAAGTCTCTTTAATAAAGGTTTAATTAAATTGGCCAACTGGACTTGCAATGCTGCTAATGCTTCTCTTCTCCATATGTGTTGGCAATGCCCAATGAAAGCTTCCTTTTGGGAGAAGGTAATACTGTGGATAAATCTTGCAATAGGAAGCTCTTGAATATTTAACGATATATGCGTTCTCTTGAATTACTTACCCATCTTTTGGACTCTAACACAAAATCAGCCTAAATGGATTTTCAACCACCTTTTGACAGCTAAAAGAATATTACAGCATCGGGAGAATAAATGACCACTTGTTATAACACAATAGGAGAAGGTATTGAAAATTTTAATCTTTGAAGGGTTGGCCTTTGGGTTCTTTTATCAAAATATATACATAATTATTTTAATAATGATCATATTTTCTTTTATACTAATATATGGGGATATATAATATATATGTATATTATATATCCAGTGCTATGGATTTTATCTTTGCTCAAACACTATTCAAATATTGTGATTTCTCTCTCTCTCTGCTTCTTTGCCTATGGTACAGGTTGGTTATTTTTGTATTGCACAATAAGAAAGTTATTTAAAAAGTAGTTTTTAAAGGGACCCTCTTAAAAGGTCTAGTCCCCTTTTAAGTGTATCAGGAAAACCAAACGACAAGTGTTCAGATTCAGGGTGATAAATGCTGCAAGGGCAGCAGAAGCCCATGAGCAACAGAGCTGCAGGGAGCGTCACAAGATGGTCTCCTTTGCAAGTGCATATTCCTGATTGTCAGAAGGAGAGTCCACATGAGATAACAGAACACTGAGGCAGTGGGATGGACTGCCCCACTTCAAGTTATTCACTGATATTATACGTATAAACGACATGCCCACTTCATGGTGGGCATGTCTTGAGCAGAGCTGGCTGGAGCCGGAGGTCAGACTAGATGGCCTGGGAGACCCCTTCTGACTCTCTCTGTTTCTATGTTTCTAAGTTGCAGGTGGGGAATCTTTTCTTTTAATACACCTGTGTGTTAACATCCCCTGAAATGGCACAGCTGGGATAGAAATTCTCTCTGTGTGCAGCATTCAAACATGGAAGTTTCCCACCTTTGGTTTAAAGAGGAACGGTCTACTCACACCGTCTGTGGATGGTACAGCCCAATCCTCTTTTCATTCTTGTGCTTCTGTAGACCCGGTTTGGTTTGGGGAGGCAGCAGGGGCTTCACCATTTTCAGTGCACTCAGAGCAGAAGGGGTTCGCGCGCGCGCGCGTGTGTGTGTGTGTTTGGCAAAGTCTGTATCAAAACCTTCATTCTGAACACACAAAACCTAAGCCACCCAGTCAAACTTGGAAGACTGATTCCGCTGTCTCTTGCCGAAGAATGTTATCACTGTATTACATTTCAAAAGGATCAGAGAAAGATGTAACACCACCCACCCCAACTTGTAAAAGCTAGATGATATAATAACACCTACACAATAGATGTTAGCAAGGAAATCTAAATGCAGAGATGGAGTCATACTTCTCCCAAGAACTTTATCAGTAGCTGATATATTTTAGAGACCCAAGGAAGAGAATTTTTTTAGAGAGATCATTTCAAGAAGCTCACATTCTTAAGTCTCAAAACTAATCAAATGAATTTCTCTGTTCCATTTTTCAGGTCCTGAAGTCCTCCTGCAGGATGATTGTGTCCTGAATCCTCACAGACAACCCTAAAAAAAATCCTGAAAAGACAACCTGTTAAGCATCTTCATGTGCAATCTAAGCAAGTTCCACCAGAAAAAAGTCCTACAACACCCAGCACATCCCAGCCAGCATAACAGGCTGAAGCCCAAAGCACCTTGGGCTTTTGGACATACGGAGACTTGGTTCTCCTGCAGAGGCTTCCGTGGTGCACAGACACACCCCGCTCGACGTGCATGTGGACCTGAGCTTGTTATCCACTCAATTTTGGGGTTCTAGGGTTGGGGTTAATGCTCTCTCTCTCTCTCTCTCTCTCTCTCTTTCCTTTTGCCATATTTTAGATTTGCCACTTAGTTTGTAAGCTGCCTCATGAGACTGAATACCCTAAAAGGCAGTCTAGAAACCTATTAAATAAAAATAAATAATGAAGTTCCAGGCCGCTGTGCATAGTCAGCTGTTGCATGCAAGGCTCTTTGTTTTGGATACTAATCAAACACTGGCATTTGAAGAGAACTAAATCCAGGCTGCCTTGGATTCCTTCCTAAAACCATACACAAGAAAATTATCATTAGAGCAAAACAGCAGCAATCCCTGAACTTCCTTCCTTCCTTCTTCCTCACTCACTCTCCTCTTAAAACGAGTTGAGATGACAGAGCACTGATCCAGCCATGTTCAGTGTGGATTCCTGAGCAGCATCTCCAAGGGGTCATTAAATCCATTGAGGTGGTTGCTGGTAGGGTAATAAAGGGTCTTCTCCTCTCAGGATCCGAGACTAATAACTTTGTCTGATTGGGTGTCCCAGGCTCCCCTCCCCAACTCTCTCTCTCTCAGCTGGTCTTAATCCAGGAGGCACACTTCAATATTTTGCCCATATGTAATGGAGGATGTGCATATAGATCCTGGGGCCACAGGGGTGGAGAGTGGGGTATGTAGCCAAGCAGCATGGAGTAGCCTCATTTCAGATAAATGTTATTTATTATAACATTCTGAAAGAAAACAAGACAATTCACAAAAAGCTAAAGCAGTGCTCTGGTAGGACTGGCCAAGTTGCTCTTTCTGGTGCTTGCTTTGCTTTTTTAAATGGCTGCATTAACATTCCCCATAAATGGCTGTATGAACCCTGGTGGCCTCCAGATATTTTGGACCTCAGCTTCCACTACCCCCTGGTTAGCAATGCCAGGGTTAGTTGTCCAAAGCATCTGGCACAAGACTGGGCTATGTGGATCTTATTGAATTTAATTCAGAGGCAATACATGATTTCTGAAGCTGTTCAAGTAAAAGGTCATTTAACTGAGTGATTTTTAGAGATAACCACCAAATAGCACATGCAGTAAGGATCACATGATTTCAACAAAAGGATCTTGCTGAAACATGCGAGTCAGGCTCTGGGAAAAATGTGATCTCTCTGCACCAGTGTGCTACTTTGGATGAAAGATGTTTGGCTCTCCCTCAAGAAATGAGTAGCAATTATCCATTTAATACGGTGTTAAAAAGACGAAGAGGAAAAGACTGAATTGCTTGAAAAGGCCATTAAGTAAGCTCATATTGAAACCTGTGAGAACGTTAGACTTGACAAGCTGATAATTTTCACTCGCCAAGTTAGAAAGAGTGACCAGAAAAATACTGCTGCTGCTGCATCAGACACATCTCAGCATAACACATGACTGGCATACTTAAAGATTACGGAAGGCCCTACGAGTCTTTAAAGTGCAACTCATTATGCCATTCACTAATCGCTGTAATGTCCACCATCAATAGCGTTTGGGCAGGAAGCCAACAATGCCAAAACAATTCATGTCAACACTTCTGGATTAAGAGTGCCATGGAAAAAGTGTTCACCCCTCACTAGCCCTGAAATCTACCATTCCTACACTCTGCCTTGTGAAGGATTGGAGAAGATGCATGTTCAGCATGTTGCCAGGAGAATGCAAAAGCTTGTGAATTTGTGACATTTTGGTTGGTCCTACTAAGGGAATTCTGATGCCACAGCTTTTTGATTTTGTTTTGATTATAAACCAACAATTCTAGCTTCAATTTTCATCAGGAAGAGTGAGTTATGGAATGCAACACGCAGCTGCTTGACCAGACCTACTGTTTACAGTCCAAGGTATTAATGTTTTATTTACAATATTTATGTAGACTTCACAGTAACAATGTTCTCTGGATGGCATGCAAAATATCAGATATTAACATGCAGTATATTCAAGCAACAAAATGCATATGACATTTCCTGTTGGCAGCAGAGAAAATAAAACCAAGGTATCCAGCATCGCTTTTGAAAAAATGCAGCCACAAGGCCACAAAATTAAAGGCTAGGAGCATAAAAAAGGCCATGCGCATCTCTGGGAAGGGAATCCTACCACCAAAAAGATAGATCTTCCTGATAGATTCCTCCCCACCCACCCTTTAGAGAAGAGTAATCAAGCCTTATCAACTGTGGTAATAATGACTTTTTACAGAACCTTTTCAATAACAAAAATAAGCAATTATCATCAAATATCTACATTTTCCCCAGAGTTTCAGTCTCCAGATCAACTAAACATGCATCTAATTCCTGAGCAACCATGTAGATGGGGGATGGGAAATCTCTTTTGGCCTGAGGCCACAGGGACCGCATAGGGACAAGAGCAGGTGCCAGCAGTAGGTGGGGCCACAGCCCAGCTGGGTGGGAACCGACCTCCCGACCTCCCGTGCTAGCAGGCAGCATGAGTTGCTTGCCTGGGCAGACACTCCCCATTCTCCCTCCCTCTCTTTCTTTCTCTCTCTCTCACACACAATCACACATGTGCGCACACAGACACACCAGGCCAGAGAACTGCTTGTGGAGGGGCAGATTGGTTTGCAACTGCTGTAGGTTGACAAAGCAACTTGCAGAATGGAAAGACAGCAAACTGTCCATACAGGGAAAGGACTTTTGCTCCAGCATGTTGCATTGGTTAGGACTAAAACTATCCGGGCACCAATGATTTCATTAGGGTGGTGGGGGGGTATGTATTGTCTCAGCCAGTTTCTGTGCAGAAAGAGAACTGTAAATGCTAAGTGGTAGAAATTTGTGTAAACTATCACCTGCATGGTAATAAGCCATCTTCTAGAAAGGAACATTGGGACAATGCAACACCTTCATTTTCTGTAGTGGATGGAGGATACTCTTGGATACAATATTCCTCTCACTTGCTCCAAGAGGCAGAAGTATATAGATTAGGCTTGAAGAACAGTTCCTAGTGGAAAGAACAACCTGCTTCCAGTTTTGAAAACCGCCACCGTGAAAGAGAGAGAAAAAAGGGAAAAAAATCAAAAGCCCCACAACTCAAAGCTAAGGTTATCACTTAGAAATAACAATGTGAATAGCAGAATAAATGCATTCTGTCAATCAGAAAACTTCTGCATCATACCCAGCAGGAAAGAGTAGTCCAGGGAAAGGAGGATATCCTCCATCCACCGCAGAAAATGAATGCATCATACCAAGTTCCTTCACTCCTTTCTTCTGCAATGTAGGAGGCAATCCTTGGGTGGAATAAAGAGCAATAATGCCCACAAAAGGCAGATCCCTCACTGTGGACTTCCATTAAGTTTACTCCACCTGCTGGTGCACCCACCCGTTGGAGGATGCTTCATCTGAGGCAAATTATGCTGTTGCACAAAGGCTGACACAGATTTTTACGTACTGAACCAACTGCTGCCAACTAGAAGGCATTGGTGTTAAAGATGATGGCGATGGACAGAGCAGGTATCTTCCCAGGCAAAGTAGAAATAAAAGCCTCATATTATAGACAGATACAGACTTTTATTCCTCTTGCCCTGGATGTCAGAGACCTTCTGCTCTATTGCGTAGGCAGAAAGGAAATAAATGATCAGTCTGAAAGATCTTGGTGTCTTTGAGGTACTTTTTGACGGAATGCTTGATATCCAGTTGGTGCCATTCCTTCACAATGGATTTATCAGAATGGGGCAAAGGGTAGATAGTTTTGACAGTGTATGAACACCCCATAAAACTGACTCTGAAAACAAATTAGGGCCAGACGTAGCACCATAAATGTGGGTGCAAAATGTTTACCTTCATGACTGGCAACATTCCCTCCCAGTTCTAAGATCACAAATGCCAAAGTGATACAGCTATATAGCCTCCAGTCTCCTTGATGAGGCCAGTAGAAAGCTTCCTATTTGCCTCTTCCAGAGAATTTAAATACAGACCCTTTCCAGTGTGTTCGAAGGAAGGCAACCATGACTTTTAATTTCTGTCTTCACCACCTCTCTTTTCCCTGGTGCAGCCAAATAGATTCATAGATTCTGTTCGTGAAGATCCTAGAAGCAGCCAAGACTTAACCTTCCCCAGTAAAGCTTACACAACAGCTCCAACCATTCAGTAACCAGGCCAAGAGTTGAAACTACCAGAATTCCCTGGCTGACAGAGTCCTGTGATACTGGCATACTCTACTGCTAGCACCACCAGATCCAATGACCAAGACCTCTTTGGTCAGTTGGGGGCTGCCAGAATTCCTTCTCCCCAGCCCAGCTCTCCTCTCCAAGAAGCACAGCACTCTTTTGATGTCCAAGGTGGCATTGCCGCAGAAAAAAATGAAAAATGAGGCAGGTTCTGGGGCAGCTGTGGGGCTGGGGAATGCAGTGAGCAAGTCATACAAATGCTGAGGGAGCAGGGGGGACTTCTTGAAGACTAACAAACCAGAAAGGACTGTAGAAATGTTTGTAGCACAGCAGCTGTTCCACACATTTCAAGAGAAGATAATGGTGTGAGTGGCTTGTGCCTCCTTTTGCCTGTCTTCTGGAAAATATTTGAATTGAGACTCCTATATTTTACTTTTGGGAGACTAAGAGCTTCAGATTACCTCTGAAGCTTAGTACTCAACAGCATGAAAGTACGTAAGGCACACTTCCAACATCATTGCTGAACTAAGCAAGCATTTGTGCTGCTGCTTTTATTGGGCAGGATTAAGAGTTGCGCAGGGTAGTACTCCATAGCCTGGATTGTCTGATGATAGCAGGAGAAATACGGCTTCTGCTGATGCCTGGTCCCCACGGCAGCTCCTGAAAATCTGATGTGAAGGGTCGAAGGGTCCTCTAGAACAGTGTGAGGGGGCACAGGCAGCTACAGAGGGAAGGAGAATTATTTACTCACCGGCGAAAATCTGAACAGGGATAGCCAGTGTTGAGGAGCAGCTACATCACTTTCCAGGCCCTGAGGTGGTGCCCCCACCGCCCTCCACTCTAGCTGGCTTCCTGCAGTCGGGGGAAACTCTGCATCCAACACAATGTCTCCAGTTAATGTACTGACTGGCTCTAATATTAGAATAGAGTGGTCCGTTCATCTTAGACAATCAGTCTGAAAACAAGCACCTTTATATCGAACCTTTGCTAAGTGTTTCTTGAACTATGAATGAGAAGTAAAGTCAATACCCTTCATATTCCAAAGCAGTAACTTAAAAAATACTTGAAATTCCAACTGTCATTATTTTATTACTGTTTTGGCTACATTCTCTACAATTTCAGCAGCATCTTGAAGAGACAGTTAATGTATCCTTATGTACAATGAAAACAAAATGGCTTGCAACATTGGAAACAAGATCCACAGTTTAACTGTACAATATTAAATGAAAAACCTGTGGTAATACAGCCTCCCTTTCTGCAACATGGACAAAGTTACGTACAGGTATTCAGCATTATGAATGTGACAGTAAAAGGAATCATGTATGGGCAAGAGATACTGCATTCTGAAAAAAAGATTCTACCATACAAGGCAGTTAGAAAATGTTTCACATTTTAAAATATCTGTACAAGCCACAAGAAACATCTCTTCAGAGGAACATCTTCCCACCTTGTAGACAGAACTTCCAGAAACCGAGAATAACCATAAACAACTTCTACATCTAGTATCAGCGTGCTCCAGCTCAGGAAACTGACTTGAACTGTACGGTATAGTTCCAACACAGATCGGTTTTACATGCCTTGATTGTTAATGAATTATCTACTTTCAGTCTCTCTAGGACGTACAGTTGACTTGCACCTTAAGGAGGTCATTTGATTTTTTTTTTTTTTGCAAAAGCAAAAGCAACATCATTTAGCAGCAATTAAAAGCGCCTTCAATGAGACTTAAAAAAAATACAATATCCAATTAGAAAAGCCATACTTTAAACATTTGTACAGGAATAAGTTGCTGAAATTTTAAAACTGAAAATATGACATCTGTACAATAAATTTACAATAGAGTCAGAAGGGAGTTTGTCATTATCCTGCATAGAAACATTGAATGTGACTGGTTACCTTTGGGTTACACACGTGGCCTTTGTATATCCCTCCTCAAAGCCTGGGTAGCAGGTATCACTTGACACCGTCGCTAAGAATCAAAATGCCATTTAAATAATTGAACTAGATTGTAAACTAGCTTTGGCTACCCCGCTGAAACTGCTATTTTTATTCCTTTGGAAATACAGTCAACCAACCCTCAAACAGTTTTCAAAGATTTCTTCCCATCCCCCAAAATACTAAATCATGTCTATTCAAAGAAATTAACATACACAGCTGTGTCACTCATCTTCGCTTTGGTTTTTTAAATATCAGCTTCTTGGGAAGATTCTTTTAATTAGCCTTTTTGTGTCCAGGCACCGAGTTGTCTTCTGTGCTCCATTTCTTTTCTTCTTTATTCAAATAATGAAAAACTACCCTCCTTATTAGAACTCTCCAGTATCAACCAAAAAAGTTTGTGAGTTTAAAAAAGATTATTTACAATGTTCCCTTCCCTACCAGCCCCTAACACACATTTTCTTCAGTCTTAAAAACCCAGTACTTCCGCTTGGAGGCAACAAGCAATGCTGTCCTTCAGTAAATGCGACTCTGCAGACCATGTTGCAGTCCCATTGTAGAAATGACATTTGTAGAAGGCTCACAGTATGAAAGCCACTGTGACACTTGTCCTGCTGTGTAAACGCACTAATCAAATGCTTTCACATGAAAGTCCACTGCAGCAAAACAACATCAAGGCATCATGCAAACCTTCCATGTGAAGAAGTTTTAGTAGGGAATAATGCTGGATATAGGAGGCGTGGGAGAGGCTGCCAGTCCAGTCATATGCAAGTTTCCTGAAGAATTCGATCTTCTCATGTGCGGGAGTAGGTAAGCATCATTAGCCAGCTGATGAACGTCAAACCGGTCCTCCTTGCGGTATGCCAAGCAACGTCTGATAAAAGCCTGGGGAGGTGGGGGAGAGACAAGATTTCATTAAAATCTTTTGACAAAAAATGAAGTTTGCTTATAAACCACCTCTTCTAGTGGGAGATATGAGCCCTTTAAGCTACTGAAAAGAAATATTTAAGTGGATCGTTGAGTCCTTGATGCCAATATACATATCCACTCAGTATCAGACACTGCTGTAGCAATGAGAAGCATGAGCTGGAAGCTTCTAGCTCAAATTTTAGCTCATGTTTAATTCATCAGATGGTTTTCCTCAGCCACCACCTGCCACACACCATTTATAGAATTGTTGAGATTTATATATAAAGTACTTAGGTCTGTTAATTTACACAGTACTTTCCCTGTAAGTATTATTAAGCAAATACATGCAGGACCACAAAGAAATTTCCCAGTGGTGCTTAAAAATACCTGCAGCTAGTATGAACATGAGATTTTTCAAATTGCTATCCTTTTTGTTTATGGACTGCCATATTTGCTAAAAACCATCAACACTTTTGTAATAACAGGAGTAGGAAAGTACAATTGCTCTACAAACCAGTAAACTTCTTGGTTTGCTTACTAAGTGTTCATCTTTGAAAAAGGCAAAGAAATCAAAATATCTTGCTGACCTTCTTCATAACCTAATACATTCTGCAACTTAAGGTGCAAGCACATGCAAGATAAGACAGAAAAAACCTACATCTTCCAATGTGTTCCAGCCAACTATGGCTTTTTATATTCACCTTCCTACAAATCCCTATCTGCATTTCTATTCTGTATGTCTGTAACAGAAAGGGCAACAGCAAAGATAATGTCAAACTCAGCAGAAAGTATGTTTTATGAAGAGTCCATAGTTTAAAAAAAAACAAAATCCTTCAAAAATGTTATTTTAAAATCCAAGTTCTTAGAAATTGGAGTGCTAAATTGTATTAAAAGCAAGTTACTGGCTTTGTGTTTATAAATGTGTGAAAGTATGCAGCCACTGTTCACAAAAGACTTGAAGAGCTTGAGAGAGTGCCCAGGATCAAATACCCCTTTGATCTGATTTAGTAAGGTAATTTCTACATACAATATAAGTGCAATGGTTTATCTTTTAAGTTTCCTTACTTACAGCATGATTAAAAATTGCATTTTATTATTCCTCTAATTTATTATTCCCCATGTATAACTCTGAGAAGGAGAGACTTGCGAGCCCAGCTTTTGGTGCAGAATTCTCATTTACTTACATCCTTTGCACTTAAATATTACATTTGGCACTGCTAACATCTCAAAGGCAGCATTAGCAACACGTCACCTAAACTTAAAACATGAACCAATTTGAAATTTTGTCAAGAACCTAGATGAAAGTCCTGGTAAGGAACACAAGAAGTATGGAATAGGGTGGGTAGAATGCCTAACTGACAGAGATAAGAAGCCTCTATGAGATGCAGTACATGGTACTTTTTTTTTTTTTTTTTTAATCTATGCTCAGAAATGCAGTGCAAGCTCATTCTTGCCTAGCTCACAGAACTTGTTTATCTTGGGTGGGGCTTAAACAGAAAAATCTCCATTTCTAAATAAAAGTGAGGAGTAATAGTTGTATTTAATTAAACAAGTCATTCAGTGGTAAGTAGGGTGAAAACAAACTCTTTTTTTTTTTTGCAATGCACAAAAATATAATAGACTACTGCTGCATTCAGCTGGAATGACAAACCAGGACTTGCAGGTATCACAAATTACCATGAACATTACTATGAACTACAAAACAAACCAGATTTTCTTTTTAGCGTATTAACTGAATAGGGCTGGCTTACCATTTCCACACAAGCTTTGCTGCCTTTCTATGTTACACAATGAGAAAGGGCTGGCGTGTACATGACGCTAACCCACAGTTTAGCACTACATATATGAAGCTGGAACAAGCCTGAGAAAGCGAGGGGAAGAACTCTGGCTTGTGGTTACATGAAACCAGAGACTGCGGCTTAAAACAAATGCATTAATTAAGCAGGCTGAGGTGGCCTCTCTGGGGGATGCTTCTCACTTGCTCATGTGAAGGGCCTCCCTCTCAGGCATGCAGAGGGGGACAGAAAGCCAACCAACCGAGTGGTGCTGCTCCTTTCCGCAGCGCTGCCCAGCTGATTCTTCTCCCTCCCAGTCACTCGTGCATGCAAGGGGCTTCCCTCTGGCAGAGGAGGGATCCGCTGGGTGGGGAAGCCCCCAGCTGGGCTCTGCAGCCTAGCAGATTCTTACCCCTCCCACGAGCACATGGGCTTCCCCCAGGTGTGTGCAGTGGGAGCCACGGCTCCTTTCTGGAGCACTGCCTGGTTGATTCTCTGCTTTTGCCTCACCATGGATCAGCCACCATTCCTTCCTGCTCCAGCATTCCCCTCTGGAGCTCCCTCACCCTCTGCCACGCTTCAGGGAATGAACCCTGTTAGTGCAAAAGAGACTGCCTGACAGGCACAGTCAGCAGAACTTAGCTTGTGAGAAGAGAACTTGGTGCTTCTTGAGCCTGGAGGACTGCAAGGCAAGGAGATGGCAGGAGGAAGGACAGTTATCATGATAAGCCTGATTGTTTGTCCTCGCAAAAAAGCACCATGCGTGGAACCAGGCAGGGTTGCTCGTTGTGACATGGGAAGCCAGCCTATGTCTGCACTAGTTCACTAGTTGATTAACTAGTTTCAGTTAATCAACAACATCAAAGATTAATGCACTTCCCAACAGATTAACATATCAAAAGTAGTTATGAAATAAAGAATTCAGAAACAGAACTCTTGGGAAACGATTATTTGTAGAGTGTGAGGAATCCATTTCCAGGTGATTCCCTGGGCCTGACTCTCCAGACCCAAGTCTGCTTTGCAGTGGCCATGAGCCTGAATTCCTTTGCCAAGAACTGAAGCCCCACAGGAGTGCTGGGCAAGTGGTCCCCCACTCCTGTGTCCCAGGCAGCAGTCTTGGTTTGTGCTGCACATGCTGCAGAGGAAAATTGCTGTTTGCACAGCCGGAGTCGCGTGAGCATCTGCAGACTTCCTTTCAGTTTGGCTTACTTTCTAAGGCAGGACTAAGCCCAAGAGGAAGCAACTGCTACAGGAATGAATTCCATGCAGCTTCATTACTCCACCACTTGTAACAACTATTATTTTATAGTATGCATACACAATTTAGTGCAAACATATGTTCCACAAAATTATTTATTTGTTTATTATATTTATATGCCACTGCATAGCCCGAAAGGCTGTCTGGGCAGCTTACAATGAAAACAACAGCAGCAATAAAATGAACATGTACATGAATCCATTGAAAACATAAAATCTGATATTCAGGACAAACAATCACACAGCGAACAAGAAAAGCAGGTTGCTTACCTGTAACTGATGTTCTTCGAGTGGCCATCTGTGCAGTCACATATATGGGTACTGCGCCTGCGCAGTGCCTTTGGCTGGAAGACTGATAGCTAACGGTTTTTGGCGGGAAGCTCCACTCTCCTCCCCCCTGTGGCCTATAAAGAGCGGAGCGTCCGCCATTTTGTTCAGTCTTTGCAACCTAGCGTACGATATCTTAATAATTTTAAATCTTTCTTTCTTTCTTTCTTTCTTTTTTTTGTCGGTACTGTAAAAAAGGGGGATTGTCGGTACCGAAGATGCCTTTCTCATCGACACCGAGCTGTCGATGCGTCCACTCACCGACACCGAGCGGGGCCGGCGGGTGGGTTGTGTGACTGCACAGATGGCCACTCGAAGAACATCAGTTACAGGTAAGCAACCTGCTTTTCTTCGTCGTGGCCTCTGTGCATCACACATATGGGTAGATTAACAAGCTTACAATCAAGGAGGAGGGAAGGTGTCCTCAGTGAAGAACAGAGGAGAGTACAGCTCTACCGAAGGAGCAGTCCCGTTGAGCTCGAACATCGAGACGGTAGTGCCTGGCGAAGGTGCAAGGGTTCGCCCAAGTAGTGGCTCGGCAGACGTCATCAATCGGGACCCCTGCTGCGAACGCAGACGAGGTTGCAACAGCTCTAGTAGAATGGCCGCGGGGAACTGAAGGCAGTTCGAGCTTAGCTAACTGATAACACAAGACAATAGTGTGGACTATCCATTTAGAAAGCCTTTGTGGAGTGACTGGGTCGCCCTGATCTCTAGCCGAATATTTGATGAACAGTTTATTGGATCGCCGAATAGACGCCATTCGTGATCGATAAAAGGCTAAACAATGCCGAACGTCGAGGGAGTGCAAGGATCTTTCCAAGGGATTCGACGGCGATGGAAAAAAGGCAGGCAGTACAATGTCTTGTCCTGTATGGAAAGGTGTAGAGACTTTGGGCAGGAAAGATGGGTCAAGACGTAAAACGACCTTTTCTCTGTGGAGGTTTAGATAAGGAGGGTCGACGCGGAGGGCACAAAGTTCACTGGCCCTCCGGGCTGACGTGACAGCTACAAGGAACGCCGTCTTCCAAGAAACTAATCGGAGATCCACAGTCGCCAAAGATTCAAAGGGGGCCTTCATAAGGGCCTGTAGAACTACAGAAAGGCTCCATGTGGGCATAACCGGTCTAATCGATGGATTAAGATTATACAGTCCTTTCAAAAATCTCTTGAGGATAGGATGAGAAAATAGGGGTGATCCGTCAACTAAGCCACGGTAGTAGGCTATCGCGGCCGTATACACTTTAATAGAAGACGGCTTCAGTCCAGAGTGATGCAACTCCAGAAGGAACTGAAGAATTTGTTCGATTGATGAGACAAGTGGGGAGAACAAATGAGACTCGGAGAAGGTGGAAAAACGTTTCCATTTAGCCGTATATGACTTCCCTGCGGACGGCTTTAGGGCAGAGACGATAATATGCTGAATCTCAGGGTGCAAGAGCATTGGGTTCTAATTCAACGGGGTCTGTCTTGAACCGGATGGTACGGAGAGACTGTGGCAGTGAGAGGCACCCACATGGTTGGATTAGAGAATCGGAACTGAAGCGGTCGAAGTAATCGATACCGATGGATTAACAGAAGCTGTCGGATTCGAGGCTCTCGAATCCGTCGTCGGCCCCAATGGAAGGTCAATCATCGAATCCGCCACGCTGTCAGGTTCAATGAGAGCAAGTCCGGGTGACGAAGTGTGCCGTCCATTTGCGCTATAAGATATGGAAGTGCTGGAAGATGAAGAAACTCCTCACGGGAGATGTCGAGCAGTTTCGCAAACCACGCTTGACGTGGCCACCAAGGGGCAACTAGTATCCCCGATGCATGGTCGCTCACTATCTTTGCTACGACCCTCATCAGAAGAGGGATCGGAGGGAAAGCATAGAAGTTGATGTTGTCCCAAGGGATCATGAATGCGTCCCCTAGGGATGCTTGTCCAATTCCCGCTCTGGAACATTAAGTCTCGCATACCCTGTTCTGTCGAGTAGCGAATAAGTCCACATCGGGGAACCCCCAGTGCCTGAAAAGGTGGTTGCGCGTACAAGGATCCAGTTCCCACTCGTGAGAAGTGAAGATGTGTCTATTGAGAAGATCCGCGTGCACGTTGTCTGTGCCAGCCAGATGAACGGCTATCAGAGTAATGTGTCTCTGAATGCACCAGTCCCAGATTCTCATAGAAAGCCTGGCTAAGGTCGGTGACTTCGTCCCTCCTTGCTTGTTCAGATAAAAAACGGTCACTATATTGTCCGAAGTTATCTGAACGATCCGATGATGAAGGAGGTCTTCGAAAGAACAAAGGGCTTTGAAGACTGCCAGCAGCTCTAGGAAGTTGGTATGATTTGTGGATTCTAGACAAGTCCACGTTCCCTGGGTAGACAGGCCAGAGCATATCGCCCCCCATCCTAGGAGAGACGTGTCGGTACCGAGAGTTATCGAAGGAGGTCGCGCCCTGAAGGGGACTCCCATCACGAGATTGGTCGGTTTCAGCCACCAGCACAGGGAGTGGAGCACGGAAGACGGGATCCGAATCCGTTTCGACTGTGGGTCTCTTTGTGGATGATACACCTCGTTGAAGAATAGTTGTAGTGGGCGAAGCCGAAGTCTGGCATGTGGAACTACGGCAACTGAGGAGGCCATATACCCCAGGACCCTCTGGATGGATCTCGCCGTAACCGTTCCCTCTCGTTGGATTCGATGGATATGGCGAGCGAGAGTCTGCTGTCTGCCCTGAGGGAGGAAGGCTTTCTCCAACGTCGAATCCAAGCGGGCTCCAATGAAGGTGAGCGTCTGTGTCAGAAGAAGAGAAGATTTCTCTGTATTAATACATAGGCCCAGCCTATCTAGTAAGGTACGGGTTGTATGGATGGTGTCTAGGAGTCCTTCTCTGGCTTGCGAGACCAACAGCCAGTCATCGAGGTGCGGGTAAATTTGTATGCCCTGAAGGCATAGGAAGGCACAGACAGGAGCCATGCATTTGGTAAAAACTCTCGGAGCCGTAGCCAGTCCAAAGGGTAAAACTGTGAACTCATAAAGTTGGTTTGCAACAGCAAAACGGAGGAAACGCCTGTAAGTTGGATGAATTGAAATATGAAAGTAGGCGTCCTTCAGGTCCAGTGAGGCGAACCAATCCCCTCCCCTTAACAATGGCAAAATGTTTTGAAGGGTGGTCATACGAAACTTTCTCGGTATAATAAACTTATTCAAGTCCCGTAAATCCAAAATCGGACGTAGACCACCATCCCGCTTGGGGACCGTAAAGTATCTGGAATAGAATCCGTGAAGTCCGTCAGATGGAAATACTTGACGAATCGCTCCTTTAAGGAGAAGTTGATGTATTTCGTCGAGAAGTACCGGCGAACATGAAGTAGACCGGATCGGACTTGATGGAGGAATGATGTCGAATTCTATTCGATAGCCGTGTTGAACGATGGATAATACCCACCGGTCAGATGTGATGGACTCCCAGATGGGGAGTCGGCTTCGGAGCCGATCCCCAGATGAGAGAGGGGTGGGTATTAGAGGAGCATGAGGAGTGGTTCGCCAGTCCTGTCAGCACTGCCTCCGATTGTTGAAACGATGGCGGCCCTGTTGGAAGCACTGTTGGGGCTGAGGGCGGCAGTGCTGTTGATGCTGTTGTTGCTGGCGGTGTTGCAGCAGCTGTCTCTGCTGGTATGACTGCCTGTAGGATGGCCGATTCCAGGACCACTTACGTCTGCTGTGTGACTGGATCTCCATCCTGCGCGCCGTCATTCTTGACTTGTGCAGTTTCTTGAGTTTGTGGTCGGTACGTGAATGGATGAGCCCAGAACCATCAAAAGGCATCTCTTTTATTCGCCGCTTGGTTTCCTCCAGGAAATTACAATTCCAAAGCCATGCGTGTCTCTGGAGGGAAACGGCACCGACCAAGGCCCGGGAGTCAGTGTCCACGTGGTGACGTGCCATGGACAACTGCTGCACCGCGACCTGCATGGCTTCTTTGATTAGGACCTTCGCAAGGTCACCCTGGTGGTCTGGCAGGGTGGAGGCGATGTGGTGGAGGCGCTGCATAATAAAATATTGATATCGCGCCAACGTCGCCTTGTAGTTGGAAATGCGAAGTCCTAAGCCTGAGGCAGCATAGACCCGCCTGGCCAGGGAATCTATTTTCCGGCCCTCCTTATCCCTCGGCGCCGTATGTCCCCTTGCCTCTCTGCCTTGCGAGGACCGCCGAGTTTGGTTTCGGGTGCTTTAGCAGGAAGGGGATGTCTTCTTCCCGGACCCTGTACATAGACTCATATCTCCTGGACGTCGGCTAAGGTTGTGAAGGTAGGTCCCAGGGCTGCGTCATCGCCTGCTGCAGGGTAGTTAGAAGTGGCAGAACAATGGAGGTCGATTGCTCCCCGCGGATGACGTCGTAAAACTTGTCCGTCGAAGGTCCCGGGCGCTGGGCAGCGTCGATGTCCAGGGACTGGACAAGCCTCGACATCAGCTCCGTGAAGGAGACGTGTGACTCATCGGGTGATGTGGGATCCTGGGATGTCACCATGACGTCCGGGGAGGTTGAGTCTACTTCAGAGTCATCAGAATCAGCACCACAGTATGGTGGGGCAGAAGATGATGACTCCGCTGGTGAGAAGGAGCGGCTGCTTCCGCTTTGTGGGGATCAAGGTGGCACCCTCCTCAAATCCACAGACCGCGGTTGGTCGCGGGGCAGAGGTGAGGATTGCGCCCTGGGAGCAGGGTAGTACCCCACAGAGAGCGGGTCTCCCCAAGGCTGGTAGTAGGGATGACGCCAACTCTCCAGGCGTTGCTCTACCGAGCGGCTCCTCTGATTCCCTGGTGGGGACAGGCCAGCAGGGGACAGGTCACCACAGGCATCGGTGTCGGTGACCTCGCTCTAGGAGGGGAGTCCTGGATTTTCCCATCCGAGATAGACCCCCGTAGGGTTTGAAGGGGTGCAGGCGGGAGGTCGACTGCATGTCAGGGAGACCCCTGAGGGGTAACCCACATGGCCTCCTGAAGGACCGGTTTGGGAGGGGTCGGTATCGTAACCGCCACCGGTACCGAGGGTCCCGTCGGCTCCGAGTCCCGATGTCAGGAACGGTCTGTGGACTTAGCCTTCTTTGGAGGCTTAGAGGCCTTCTCCTTTCCGGCCTTCTTATGGCCTGCCAGCTTCTCTTCGGCATGCTTCCGCTTCTCACGCCTCTTTTTTGGTGAAGCAGAGGGGGCCGAAGGGTGTGAGGGTGGAGCCACAGAAGCAGAGCCAGGTTTTGGGATCGAGACGAGCGGGTCTGATTGCATCAGAGCCCTATCCCAAAGGAGCCTCCGAAGCCGGTTCCTGCGGTTCTTCCTAGCCTGCTTTGAGAAGGCTAGGCAATGAACGCACTTATCCGTCCTATGCCCCTCCCCAAGGCAGAGGAGGCATAGGTTGTGCGGGTCAGTAGGTGCCATTTTTGACCCGCAGTCCGCACATTTGCGGAAAGCCGCTCGCTGCGCCATCGCAGAAGAAAAGAAGAAAAAGAAGAGAGATAGTGCAGAGGCTGTGTGTGTGTGTGTGTGTGTGTGTGTACTGATAGATCGAAGAAGAAATAACAAGAGAAAAACTACACAGAAGCGGGAAATGAAGTAAGGGGAAAGTAGTATAAGGGCAATATATAAGGAGAGAACCAAGAATAGCCAAAGCGAAAGTCGAAAGCAGCACGAGGCACAGTGAACAGCAGTCGCAAAGACTGAACAAAATGGCGGACGCTCCACTCTTTATAGGCCACAGGGGGGAGGGGAGCGGAGCTTCCTGCCAAAAACCGTTAGCTATCAATCTTCCGGCCACAGGCACTGCGCAGGCGCAGTACCCATATGTGTGATGCACAGAGGCCACGACGAAGAAGCAATAAATTAAAGCAATGTTAAAAACTAACTTAGCTACAAAAGCATGTTAAATAAAAAAGTACTAATCTGGCACCAAAAAGCAAGCAATTTACTTTCAAATTTACTTAGTTTTCAAATTTGTTTACTGCCTTACATGGAGTTAAAATAAGCCTGTGTTATATTTAAAAAGCTGCACACAATTTGTGTTGGCAAGTGCCTTTAAACTTTACCTTTGATGGAGCCCTTTGGTCTTGTATCCTGAAACAAAATCCATCCTGACAGTGATGTTACCATTTTTTATGAGCATGTACAGGTTGGGTCTAAGAACATTACCTTAGCTTCATTGCTCACAACAGGCTTCACTGGGAACTGTACTTCAGTGGCTTTTAATATTGTATTTTCTTGTAGTATATCTTGTTGGGACTGGTTATGACCAAATGGCTGCAGGAAGAAATAAAAATTCAGACTTCCTAATATTAAATAGCAAAATATCTTTCTAAAGAAAAAAATACAACTGCTTTTAATGCCTAAAATTATGCCAGTTTTTGTCAGAAGAATGAGTGGGTATAGGCAGAACAACCAAGAAAATTACTTTCTTAAGGACCTACAGTGGAGTAGACAAACTTTAGTATACTGGAAAACTCCATATTCAAGGATTCATTCATACCTTTCGACCATATAGACACTGGAAAAAGATTACTCCAACCGACCATACATCCACCTTGTTAGAAATCTTTGGTGGCTCTTTGCCCACAACAAAGCATTCTGGAGGCAAATACCTAAAGAAAGCAAAACCAGATGAATGGATAGAAGGAAAAGGGCTTAGTCACTATAAAAAGTTGTAGGGATCCAATGCTTTAACATAATTTGGGTTTTATCAATTACAGTTATTGCTGCTCTTCCAAATGCAATGGATTACTTAGCTCACATTTAACACCAAACCATAGTAAGCAGAAAATAAGGCTCATGTACTCTCTTCTCTCTTCCCGACTCCCTAGTTGGGCAAACCATAATTTGCCATCATGACTCAATTAGCAAGTGATGGTTTGTGCTTGTTTTCCAAACTAGGATTAGTCATGAACCTCAATCAGTTATCTGAAGTTTGGATTTAGTTATCAAGCACACTGGATCAGAGGCTTTGGCGGATGGGGCGGCATAGAAGTTTACTAAATAAATAAAAAATAAATCAGAAATATATAACTATGGAGTAGCCACACTGGGAAAACAGGTTGAAAAGCTGAGAGAAGGAGCCCAAAGGTCAGACTTCATCATCAAGTCATCTATTATATTATGGTGCAGTTGAAACAGTAGACTGACATGCATATGATAAACAAAGATTTTTAAACTAGTGAACAGTGCTAATAGATATACTGTGTAATCATTAGATTTCGATCCTGTCTAATCTCCAATGGCTCCAAGGCGGCTTATGATAACAGCTGTAGCCTGGCATGCTGCTTGGGGCATCCGTGGAGCTGTAAGATGTATTTCCATCTAAACGTGCATAGGATTGCATCCCAAACCCTATAAAAGCAGTGCCAGTGAAACCCATCAAGGTGCGTTAAAACAGGGGAACATTTGGCTCTGAAGATGCTGCTGTTTCAGACTGGCGGAAACAGTCACAAGGGGTCATGGCCGTTGTAGTCCAAAAATGCCCAGAGAGCTTCATCTTCCCTCCTCCTGCATTAAAGGCAATTAAGGGTCTTCAATCATTAATTGCTGTTAAAGGCACAGGAGGCTAGACTTCACCAAGTGCCTCAAAGGTGGCAAAGGAAGGTGCTAGGGTGGTACACATCTGGTAAGTTTGAGTACCACCCCTGAAACAAGACAACTCCTGTTCTTGTAGCCTCCTGTTCCTTAGAACAGCATCATGTAATTTCTGTTAGTGTCTGTGTCTACTTAGATACTGCCTAATATATTTTATTCAAACAGTTTTACTAATGCTTTATTACTATTTCTTATCATTTTGACAGTGAAACACAGGACCATTTTCACACACAAAACAGAAACAAGGACAGCTATATCAACTCAAAAAGTTGTAACTCTGCCAACAAGCTCCACCCCTCCCTTTTTTCAACAGTGACTAATACTTTATATTTAAGAAACCAAACCAAGCTTTTTATTTAGGGAAGGTGAATGATCCTCAGCCAGAAACCAGAGAACAGATCCCTCAGATAATATTAATGTACATTTTCACAGTGGCTATTTAATCTTTAGTGGTTTCAATAATGTTTGAAGAGAAATTCCATACCATTAAGATATGCATCAAATGAATCAAGGGCATTTAACTTTTCCTTCTATGTACTACATCTTTACAGCAGGTGTATGTAACTAGTCTTGATAGGAACAAGCAAATGGAGATCATAATTACCAGTATGTCCCAGCCCCTTGTGAAGTTAGGTCCATTCCATCAACACCATAGCTATCATCATCCATTATTTTTGACAGACCAAAATCTGTGATTTTTATTTCTCCACATGCTGTTCCATCTACCAAAAGGATGTTTCCTATCAAGAGACAGAGTTTGTTTTTAAAATCCATATAATGGTAGTCCCAGAAAGACGCATCATCTTCACTTTTCATTTGGATGAGGAAAGTGATGTAGCAGAATTGAAATACCCTTAAAAAGGCATATGAAGTCACATATGAATGGGTTATTTATGGAGCTTCCATGTATCAAATAAAAAAATCTTTGAGAGAGAGTGTTTCTGTCTCAATCTCTGGGGAAATTAGTGCCTCAGAATTCAAAAGAAGGCGTAGCACTAGGTTAAATGCAACCATCCCAAGATCTGTTATTACTATATATTTTACATATATGTGAAACTATAATGGATTTCCTTTAAGACTGCCCCTTTTGGTTCCATAATATACTATCTTAGCTTGATAGCTCTTTCACTTGCTGAGTAATATTCTACACAAGAACAAAAGCCTCAAGAACTATGAGAGTGGAAACATGATTTCTTGCATATTAAAAGCAAGACACGTAACCAACAGCTTCTTGTGTAATGAAGTCAATTGGTGTTTTACAGTTGACTATAAAAAACTAAACAACATGGCATTAAAAAAAGTGTTGACTGTAAAACTCCAAAATCCTTATTGGGGAAGTATCTTTATTAAGCCAAATCAAAGGTCACAAGTGACATGTAAGCTTTCAATACCTCCAGATATCATCATTATGTAAGACATTAAGCAGGTGGAGGGGGAGGGGAGGAAGCTGACTTAAAGTTGAAGTCATGGTCAGAGTTTTAAGATGGCATGTGTGTAGGGATGGCAGACATGAATTCCTCTTAATACGTATTTGTACACATGCTCCAACAGAGGATTCAAAACACAATATGAGGAAGAACTTCAATTTGAGTTCAAAGATGATTACATTTTTCTTACTACTTTATGCTATTATGTTATAGCTAAACCAGACTGAGAACATATGCAGTGGCTTGAAATGCAAGAAAAATCTATTAAAACAGAATGCATTCAGGAATACAGAAAACAAACAGAAGTCAAGAAAAAATGGGAAGTCAAAACAAACAAACAAAATTGTTAAAAAGTAAATATGGGAAAGGGAGGGAGCAAAAATTTGTGTTTAAAGTGAAAGGAAAGATTAAATATGTTAGGGTAGAAAAAGGAAAGTACAAATAAAAAATAAACTGATAAAAAGGGAACATTTCTGTAAAAGGCCAAAGCCTATGGAGTATATTCTGTCTCTGTAAATGGATAGCAGGCACCCTTCCTGTGTTCCATCTGTTATAAAGAATATCAAAATAGATATGAACCTTAATTTAGAAAAGAAAGCAGAAGCAGTTGGCCAATTAATAAAAACAAAAAGAAGAAAACTTTTTCGAAAACTGATATTCAGTGCCTGATGCCTCCATGTTTTCCAAAAGCTATGCTTTACCTGGCTTAAGGTCATAGTGTATTATAGGTGGCTTAATCTCATTTAGATATCGTAGTGCATTTACTATTTGCATCACAATGGACCTAGCTTCTTTCTCTGTCATTAGTTTATGTTGCTTGAGATAGAAATCCAAGTCATTGCCTTCACAATACTCTAATACTGTACAAAACCTAGAAAGAAGGGAAAAAGTAAAAGAAATCAAAGGTCATCTAATTCTTCAGCTACAGAAGAAAAAATATGATAAAACCATTTCAGTATTAAACTTTTTCAGTTTTTAAAAAATACTAAGTCAACAAAGCCAAACACCACCAAATTTAAATGTTCTGCCCTAATTCTTGAAGGTATTAAATTATCCCAATTTCTCTAAGAAAAAAGAGTAACATTGTACACTTACGTATCTGTATCCAAGGAGAAGTAGTCATAAAGTTTTACTATCCTTGGATGATCCAGTTCTTTGTGTATTCTATACTCTCTGCAGGCATGCCTAAAAGAAGGAGATAATTATTCATGACCACCAGAATACTATTCTTACTTGCTACAAAGACAAAAAGGTATTTTTTTAACATAAAGCTTACTTATGGTAGTTTTCCTTCTTCTCATCTCTCCAGCTTTTGTTAAGCTGATGTATCTTCACAGCAGCGTATCTTTGTTCATAGAGATCAAAAGCCTGTAAGGCCCATTGGATGAAAATAGTAGAGAAAAAATAAGTTTAAACAAAATTGACACTTAAAAGCTTCAAACAAACATGCAGTTTTAACATAACTGCCCTTTATTATGAGATACAGTGAAATATATTTATTAGGATTGGCAAGGCAGAGCACAGGAAGTTCAATACATGGAGTACATTACATTCTATCTAAAAGATCTATTCAACAGGAACGCCCCCCACCCCCCCAACTTGACTTTCAATGCACGGTTTTTCACTACAACTAGATGTTTTTCATTAACCAATCTAGTATTGTCAATACTCTCAGATGAGTCAAAGTTTTGCCCTGCACCTTTGCAATCATGTAAAATTATCATTTTAGGCTTCATTTCATTAAGCTGTTCTCAATCAGCCTCTGGGGCTATAGAGAAGCAACTTCTTTTCCCTATCATTTCCGTCCCTTGCAGGATTTATTTGGAGGCAGAACAGTCTGGCCTTCTCCTTGTCTAAGCATTCATTTCCAATACAGATGAATACTAGCATATTTACTACTTTAATATACTGCTTTAATTCATCTGAGGTAGATTGCATTATTTCTATTTCCCAGATTTGAAACTGAGCCTCAGACTCAGTGGCTAGTCTGATCTCAAGTGAATTCCTCCGCTCTCTCGAATCCATCTGCCATTTCCCCACCCTGCCATAGTCCCAGCGCAGCCATCTCATTTCAGAAGTCATATCAACACAGAAATAGCCAATAGTTTTTTTTTTTTTAAAGTCTGTCCTCTTACTAACATGTACAAATACAGTCAGCCCTGAAAAATAAGACGGAGACAATGTCTTACCCTCGCTACACGACTGTTGTATGCAGATACCAGCACACCCTTGGGCTTGACACAGCCCTACCTGGGGCTCAAGGAGATCGCAAGGCCATAAAGCGCCCCCACTTCTACGGGCAATGGCACTGTGCCAGGTTAGCATAGGGAACAGAGGTCACGTTCCCAGGAATGCAGGCATGGGAGGCGAGGACAAGCCTCTCATTCCCTGGAATAACCCGATACTGCCAGGGCAGAGGGTCAGGCAAGAGAGACACGGCTGCAGCACGCTCTGTGAGGGCTCTGGTGTGTGCACATGATGCACCGTGGTGTAGTATACTGCACATATGTGGACACGCTCTTCTCTGAAAGGCCTGTTTTCTCATACATGATTTTGCCTGTGAACTGAAATCTGCACAGAGATCTTCCCCTGGTTACTCACACCTCCTGTAAGTAAACAGGAGGGCACAAGGAGAGTCTTGTCGGTGGTGGCACTCAAGCATACCAGATGTGTCCTACCCTAGCAGCTTCGTAACTATCTTCAGGCAGAAGGTGAAGTCCAGCAGCCTGTGCCTTTAATTGTTGTTATTAATGCCTGAAGATCCTTAATTGTATTTAATGCAGGAGAAGAGAAGGTGAAGTTCTCTGGGCATTTTTGGACTACAACGGCCATGATCCCTTGTGGCTGGGGCTGGTGCCAACTGGAATACAGCAGCATCTTCAGGGCCAAACGTTCTCCACTCCTGCTTTAATGCACATTGATGGGTTTGACTGCCACTGCTTTTATGGGGCTAAGATGCAATCCTACCATGTTTCCCTGAAAATAAGACCGGGTCTTGTATTAATTTTTGCTCCAAAAGATGCACTAGGGCTTATTTTCAGGTGATGTCTTATTTTTTCATGTACAACAATCTGCATTTATTCATGTACAAAAATCTACATTTATTCAAATACACTGATGTCATCTTCTTCTGGAACATAGTCATAACTCTCCAAACCCCAAATTGTGTTGCAATGAATACACTACATACGTCTGTCTGGCTGATCTTACCTGGGGCTTATATTTTTGGGGTAGGGCTTATATTATGAGCATCCTGAAAAATCATGCTAGGGCTTATTTTCTGGCTAGGTCTTCTTTTCAGGGAAACAGGGTATGCATGTTTAGATAGAAAGATCTCCTATGGTCCCAAGGATACCCCAAGCAGCATGCCAGGCTATGGTAACCTGGGAGCTGTAGGACATTTTGCTGTCTAAACTTTTTAGTTGTTTTGATGTTATCAAAAGCCACCATAAAGCCATTGGAGATTAGGCTGGATTGAAATCTAATGATTAATAGTACATGTATTAGTACCATCAACTGGTTAAAAACCTTAGTTTAGTATGCCTAAATTATGGTTAACCTCAACTTTGGTTAACAGAAACAAGTCTGCCTCATAAATTTTGGTGGGGGTTCCCAACCTTTTAGGTTGGTGGGCACACTTAGACATTTGAAAGTACATGGGCACCCTTACAAAATGGCTGCCAATTGTCACAAAATATCCATTTTTCAGAAGGTTATAGAGGTAAGACTAAAAGAAAGGTGAATGGCCTCTGAAGAGGTGGGGTGGTGGGTTGATGGCCAAAACACAAAATAACCCTTTGGGGCCTGATTAAAAATGGTACTGGATGGCAGCTTCTCATTGTGCAGTATGTCAACCTCTCAGTTTTAAAATACGTTTTAATTGTAAATACCTTTAAAACTTTAAAAAACAAGAGTGATAGGCAGTGTGGTACAAGCTCCAGAAAGTGTCTGCATACATTATGGAGATACCCACAACTGTGTGGAGCAGGAAAAAGCTGGAGATGAGACAGAGAGAAATGGGCAAAGAGGTGACAGAAAAAGCGAGATGGGCACATTTTTTTTAAGAGTGTTTGTTTATTTGATTTTTAATTAGAGAAAATGGACAAGACTGGAAGAAAAGGAGAACAAGAGATTCTTTGGGGGTTGGAGGAAAGGCAATTGAAAGATAAGTGGATCATTACAGAGAGCAGAGGAGGAGCTATGTGATACACCCATGATGGCAGTCAAAGAACTAAGTGGGAACACCATCCTCATGCTGTGGTGTGGCTGTGGCAGGGGCTACCAGCGAACAGAAATAATTTAGTTTTGGAATCTTCCCGAACAGGTTCCCAAACATGTGCGCAGAGCCCATGAGTGTGATGCACAGAGACCACAAAGAAGAACTTCAGTGAAGATTAACCACAGTTTGGTTAACATGACAAGTTAGAGTCAATCTAAAGCAGATGTGAAAGCTTCTGAATACCTCACATTTACAACACAAGAGAGTGGGAAATGTGGCTTTAAGTGGATATACTGCTGTAAATACTTATAATGGGGCTATCTGGAGACATGCTGGTAGGCTGTTCTTTTTGAAATAAATGTAACTAACCAAAAAGAGGACTTTACCTTATATACTTCACTAAATCCACCTCGACCAAGTAGATGGAGTAACAAATACCGTTCATTTAACGTAGGATGATCTTTGAACCTTAAAAAAAAAAAGCACAAACTTCGTTCATTGAAAACTCAAGTACTTGACTTGGTACTATTTTTATACAACACATGAAAGGAAAATTAATAGTTTGAAAAATGAAATGAAGCCCTCAAACAGGTACTACTCTTTTTACTCATTCTTTAAACAGAAACATAGTATGATGCTATTTATAGTGCAACCTATACAAATATGTAGATTCCACTGGTTACATACAAGTGCAATCCTAAATATGTTTACTCAGAAGGAAGACTCACTGAGTTCAACAGGAATTATTTCCTGTTAATGATTACAACCATAACATTTACATGCTTGGTCCCACTGATTCCAACCAAGCATGGAATACATTACATTCAATCTAATAGATCTATTTAGATCTATTAGCAAATCCCTAGATTCGCTCAGCTTTGATCTTATAGACTGCGTCTGTAACAGCTGGGGCTGCTCTGGCATAGCCCTTTAGAAGGGACATGGAATCAGGAAAGGGACAATCAGTAGTTAGCTGGGCAGCACTCATTCCAGAAGTCTACTGTAGAAGGAGACAGAAAATAGCCCCGTCCCATCAGAAAGGCCAGCACTATGGCAAGGCCAGTTTCATCTGGTTTTCTCTCTCCCTGAACTGCTTCTATTCCAGCAAGTCACAGAAAATGGTACTGTTTAAGAACTTGATGCCTCAGTTTGCTTTTTTCCATTTTTATTGTGTCTTGCTGAGATTTTAGGCCCATAAGCAAGGAACGTCTGGTTTTATTCATGGTATTTAAGCCATTCTAGGATAATGTTTGGCTAAAGAAAAGAAGAAAAATGGTTTAAACAAAAAATAAATAATTGGGTGCTGGTAGGGGCAGCAGTGAGGAATCCCGTCCTCTGGATAAGGATGAAAACAGGAAAGACAGCAAGTATTGAATTGTTCTGTAAATGGAAGAAGTTTCCATACATGGAAGGAAAGCTGCAACCACAGAAGGCAACCTTTTGTGAAGGAAAGCTCTTTTTGAGAACTTGTTTTTGAGAAAATTGTGTTTTTGTGTTTGCAAATCAAAGACATTTAAAAAACTAACTACAAATGGCTGACCAGGACCTGCAAGCTTTAGGAAATATTGTATTTGCCACGTTAGACAAAAGATGGCAGAAAGGAAATTGAGAGGAGGAGAAGGTGTTGGCCTGCTCAGTACTCTAATGGCTGATAGCTAATAGCCTTAAAAGGGCTGGGGAAGAATATATGCTGTGAGATTAGAATTCTCCTCTCTCAGCACCACGGAAGAATGTTTCAGGAAGAAAGAAAGAAGTGGTTACTATCATTTTATTTTCCTCCAGTATTCCTATCACTTCCCCATGTAATGTAGCAATAAATTCTTAAGTTTGGGATACACTTCCAGTCTCAAGCACAAGCCATCTACCTAGCATGATAAAACACAGAATAATTTGGTTTTGGAAGAGTATAAAAATATTTCTGTGATTCCCAAACAACTCTGTAAGGGTCCTGATTCAGGGATGTTGCCGCTCTGAACAGAAGCATTTTAACTGGGTGGGGATTCACTACAATATTTCATTGCAGGTCTTTTAGTAAATATTTCATGTTGAAGCACTATTTGTTTATTACCAGCAATCCCCCCTATTTTTCTCTAGGAGAATTTCTACTGTATTTTAATTTAGTAGCTCTAAAATCCCAGCAGCATTTTATATAATTCAAGAAAAAATTCTATGACATTAGCCTACCTTTAATGAAAACAAAAATGCAAACACAAAACCAGAAGACAGGCTACATAAAGCAACAGATATCTGTGGTTAACTGTGTCATATTTATTCTGAAGATAGCAAAGTGTGAAAAAATTAATATGCAAGATTAAAATCTAGTGCCTCACTGGGAATTATCTTCATTGTTTATTCTTTTGAGCTCTCGTATATGAAGATTTCTAACTCTTTCTAGACGTTCAAGTTCTGCTTGTATTTCAGCTTCTTCCTGCAAACAAAAAGAATTGATTTTGAAAGCTCAGTTTCTCAATAAGAAAATGATACTCATGCCTAAACTGAAGCACTGATATTTTAAAAATGACATAATTTTACTACAGATTGTATCCAATGCTGGTTTTCCCTTATACAAGTTGAGGCATCCCACCTTTGATTCTCAGTTAAACCTCCACGGAGCTGCAGTTACTGGAGGGAACTGGCAGAAAGTCAGTTGCCCCAAGTTGCATAAACAGAAATGTTTCCACTGAAGCAAATGCACTACTGCATACAACCCTGTATGTCAACGTTTGTCAAAGCAATTCAAGGAGTGTTTCTTTGCTCGTGCATCTATAGTCCATTTCTTCTTTTACCATATGGATACTTCTCAAACCGAAAGACAGCTCATGCAAATGCAAATCTTTCCTGCCTCGTCATCTGGAGGTAATCCTTACTCACCAACGGCAACAGGCAAACAGCTATTCAGAAATTTGAATCAACTCCTATGTGCTGCGCATTAGTGTTTTATACCATCTACTTATCCAACCTTATAATTTTAATGTGGAAACAGTTGATAAATACTTACACAAACAGGAGCTACATATAGCAGAGTTCATTCTGACCATCATTCTTTTAGACTTGGGTCTGAAAACCTAACAGTACCTATACCATGTTGGGATTGGACTGCCATTTACAGATGACATACTAATCCACTGCAGGTACAGTAACCCCAGAAATAGTATTTCCCGCAGGAAATGGTCCAGGTTTGTACAACATGACAAGCCACAGTGGCTAGTTACACACTAACTGAAAATGAGTTTCTGAGAAAGCCTTTCGGCATGTTAAAAAAGGAAAACGGACTTTTCTCTCTGGACTTGTTTTATTCAATTCATCGTAACTCAAATTGCTTAACCATGCTAGTAAATATCTTTTCCCTTTTATGAAAAACAATAAGCAATAAGATAACGTATGATTGCTGGGCCTCCATCTTCAGGGTAAAATTGAATGTACAACAAATGAGTCTTACTGAAAACTGTTGTAGAAGAGCAAGAATTATATATTAAATATTTTGTTAATGTAAATGAAATGAAGATATAGAAATCCCTAAAATGAAAATGAACCATATAGCAACGCAGAGGATGGACTGCTCAGGATGATTCTTGATTTTTTTTTAATTAAGATGCTCTGTACGAACAAGGTGATTTAGAGATCTCTTTGATGGGATAACAAATATAAAACTGCTATCTAAAATATTAGCTAATCCTATTATTTCTCCTTTCTGCACGGACTGCAAAAAGAGAAATGTGACTACAAACAGAAGTTTGTTCCTGTAGTCCAGGAGATTACAATGTACGCTCCCCCACAGGTTTTGTGGATTCCCCACCATCAAATTTGTCCCTGTTCCGACTGATGATGCTTTTGTCCCCTGCAGTGTTGATCCCATCCAATGATGTTAAGTGCTGCCACTTCAGGAAACAAGAGCATTGGCTGGAAGTTGTTTCAGCAGAAGGCTCTTTGACTCTCTGAATGCTGCTTTCAGTGCAGCGAAGAATCAGCAATCTTTGAATGCAAACTTTTTCAATTAAACATTCAATCTCAGCTGCTTGAAGAAGGGGCATTTGAAAGTTCTTTAGAATTTACGTTTCATACTTCTAAAAATAATTTATGTTGGAGAGACACTTAGCTAAAAACAGAGGGTTTTCCTATGTGCTGGCCAGGTAAGCTGCTGAAATCATTTCAAGAATATATATTTTCTACCTTAAGGTTATTGACCCTTGTTATACTGAACATACAAGACCAAAAAAATTAACATGAATTAGTATCCAATTTGTATACAGCAAAATGTACTCATGTAGTGGACTTCCAGGAACAGAGAGAGAAAAAATACAATGTAGTATATGGAATTGTAGAATAAGTTAAAATCTGTTAACTTCTGGAACGTGTATTTTCAGGATACATTGCAATTGTACCTTGAATTTCTGATTAAGTTAGGAATACAACAAACCTTCCTGTTTTGTTCTATTTAAGGCTATTTTTGTGAATAATTCTATGCATCATTATATTTCACCACTAATTGATGAAATTAACTGTAAAACATTAGAAACTGTAAAAAATTTAGTGTCATTTGCTCAATGCATATCTAGGCAAGTAGCTACTATTCCATTTCAGCACGTTTTGTTTATGGCCAAGTAAGACAAACATCACTATTCGGTAGGAGGTTAAACTTTGTAAGCAGCTTAACTCATGTGACTACCTTAGGAAGCAATCCTATGGCCCCTTGAAATTCCCAAATCCAAGGATGGAGAAGGGACAATCCATGATCCAACCCCCATCCCCCTTACAGCTGGTGTGGAAAGAATCATGCCAATTCCTTCTTCAGGGTCAGAAATTTGACCTTAAAGAGAGGGGCAAAAGGAGTGCAACACTGAGAAGGCGAGAGACCAGAAAGGCCAAGATGCTGCCTTCCCTCTCCTCTGAAACACTTTCACTAGACCAGCAAAAAATGCAGGACATGAGGATGGGGAGGTGGCGATTGCCTCTTCTGTTCCTCCTCCAGCAAAGATTACCATAGGCCCCCCGAATATGGTGGTCACAATCACAGATAAAGCAGGAAAACTTTCAAACTTTAATATTAAATATACCTTTTTGAGATGTCCTAATCTAAGCTTGAAAATTTCTTCTTGTTCATGGTATTCTGCTAGTGTTAGCCTAAAAGAGTTAGCATAGGTAATAAACAAGAAGAGTTAAATGTAAAAAAGATAATGATGCATTTTAATCATGGTTTACAAAGAGAATTCCAGTCTCAACCATCTAGTAAAATCAGACTGTGGATGTTGCTCTGCATCGTAAGTATTCTTGGTCTGCAAGGCATTTTTAACTTAGAAAAGCAAAGATACTAGATATCTATAATAATGCAGAACTACATGTTAAATATAGAAGAATTTGCTAGGTTAAGTAGAAAGTTCTTCTTTGACTCTACCATTTAAAAAAAGGTACACAGTGATACACATTTCTTTAGCTATACTGATTCAAGCTGTAGATTTTTTCTAACACTTGGTATTTATGGAACACCTCCAAATTTTATAGAAATTCTGAAACCAAAAGGGTTGCACATAAGGGCCAGTTTTGTTTCCTTCTCATGAGCTATCATAATCAAAATACAGAACATTGAGGGCAGGCTGCTCAACGGCCCTGTAGAATTCTTTGGGGTAAAAATAAATAAGCAACATTTAACAAATCAATTGGAAAAGGCATAAAGCCCACCCTATAATCAGGACACCAGGGTGCCTTCAAGCTAGGAGAGAGGATTAATTCTCTTCTTCCAGTGTCCTTCCATGCAGCCCTTTAATTGTACCCACACATCCTTTAAGTGAATGGCTAGACAGAACTGACCGGGACACCCAGTCAGGACAGACACCTTGTCCTGCCATTATATATAGCTAGGAAAAAATATGTTTGAACTCACAACTGTGGTAAATTGGGTCTGACAAATGGATCATTTTCTGCTCCGTTGACAGCTTTGTTTTTCCTCTGCTTAGGTTCTGAATTGGCAGAAGGAGCCTGAGAATTATTTGTAGAGGGAGGTTTTCGCTTTGCCAGAAGTTTTCTTTGCCTCTCAATATCTTCTCTTTGTTGATTTACCCATTCCTGTTGTCTGAAAACCCAAAACATTGTTTTAAAGTGATTTTAGGATTTGCAGTAACAGTAATAATTATTCCTACTTGTACATTCAAATGGATCCACTAAAAGGATATAAATGTGATACGTAACATCTTATATTCTGCTGTCTCGTATTACATTAATTTTCTCATAGTTAACGGTTGAATCATATGCTGTCTACTCAAAAATAAGTCCTATTGAATTTAATGGACCTTAATCCCAAAGTGTATCTAGGACTGCTGCCTGGAGGTCCCTTATTCCTGGCAATACCAAAAGCTCCCCTTGAGCTACTGGGAATGGCCACTGACGCTTCTTAGAGCTGCCAGAAACCAGCATTTCTAGAATGGAACAAATCAGCAGAACTCACAGAACAGAACTCCACTGACCTGTTCTGTTCTGAAAACAGTAGTTTCAGCTGGTTTACTGAGGAATGTGCTAGCTTCCCATCTGTTATAACACCCCACTTTCCAAATGAAATGTGTTTGAATGTGAGAAGAGGAAGGAAAATGGGCAATACTGCACATCAATGCTATGAGGGGGATACCTGAATGACCTCAAACATAGTGACAACTAAATTTCCCAAAGGTGGCTTACATTGCTAAGTAAAGATCAGGTACTATTGTTCGTTTAGTACTGATACGGTGTGGTTTTTACTAGTTAGATTATCAGAGTTTATTGTTGGTTTTAATTGTACTTGATTGCATACTTCTTAAGCTTGTATCCCACCCAGGGAGCCTAATGGGTAGTGGGTGGGATAAAAACAAAACGAACAGATTATTTATCTCATCAGATGTTTATAGAACAAATACTGTTTCAAACAAAAACTGGGACTCCTGAATGGCCCTAAATATCGCTGTTGTCAAAATGATCTCATTAAAAATCTGATTTAACTAGCATTATTTTCAATCTCAATCTCAGATTAAGTGCTTTTTCAGATATACCAACAGCAATGGAAGCTCTCCTACTGAATCACTACATGGATGAGTTGTCTTCTCAAACCATCCATTATTGTATAGAACACTCTGAATCTTTGGAAGTGAGCACAGAAAGGAAAATCTGAATCCCCCAAGACTATGTTCTTTGTTCCCTGCACTCTCCTTTAATACATTTTATAGGAAACTATTCCAGCATAAAATCTGATGGAAATAAGATGTAATGTAATAGCAGCACAGCAGCCAGAGCATTTTATCAACAATTGTTCAAACACAGTCCATTAACAATTTTTTTTAAAAAATTGTAATGTCCATAAGAGGGTGCATTACCTCCTCTGGGAAAAATATGTAAGAATATATCGGTATAGTTTTAAAAGGTAAATCTATTTCCTGTCATGTTTTAAACACTAGCGGCCACACTAGTAACTATATTGAGCAGAAGATCACTAAAAATAAATTGTGCATGATGTGTGAAAGATGTAAACATTCAAGACACAAGAAACAAGTTAGCAAACCAGAAGTTCTCAAACATTTTTGTACTGTTGTACTCATTTCAAGATACATGGAAGCTGTCTTCCCAATCATGGCCCAGTGTCTTTATTATGCAAACAGACCAATTACACATGGCATCCTTCTATTCAAACCATGCTTTTAAATACACTAATTCTACTTTCTCTCACACCCATCAATAGTTTGCCTGTCTGTATGTCTTTCAGTGGCTTCCTGAGGCAGCTGTTTTGCCATTGACAATTACAGGTTTCACATCATGCACAGCACCACCACCATGGGCAATTTATGCTAGCAAAAGCCCCTACTAAAGTTAACTAGGCTCTCTTTTCCTGGTTGATTCTCCTCCTTTGCAAACAAACATATTACAGATGTGGACTGACCCTGTATCATCTGACCAGCAAAGAATTCACAGACCATGGACTAGCAAGAAAGTCACTGGTCTGTCTTTACAGTTTTTATCTATATAGTGCTCATGTAGTAAATTTAGATTTGTTTTTAAGGCACACTGAGAAACAAGGTGAAACTACTAGTCTGCTTCTTTTCAAAGTGAGCAAAGGAAGGGAATTCAACAGCCAGCTGATTAAAAAAAAATTCTCTACTATATTCTGAGAATTCAAATAGCAGAATTGTATGTATGTAAAAGGTAGTTCCAGTGCTAGCAGTTTTAACTAATACAAAACATCCACTCCAGGGAACTGGTAATTACTAACAATTTAAAAACACAATATTGACTAACTTCACAAGATTCTGAAATGCGAAGCCATCTGTCCACTGTTCAGTAAATGAAGCACCATGTCGAACGGTTGTAAAATGCCCAAGGCGTAATCTGTCTTGCATACTCTTCTCTCTGCTTGCCAGCTTTTCTTGTGTACTCTAAGAAAACCAAGATATTAACTGTTAGTTTTAGAGTCTTTCCCAGCAATGGATTCTTGGTACAATAAATGCAACACTGTTATTTACTGGTTGTGTAGGATCCAGATATCTTCCTTCAAGGCATCTATTCTGTGACGATTTTGCATTTTCTCAGAGTTGAAAACAAAGCAAAAATTTGCATCAGTTACCATGTGAGGCAAACTATCTACTGATGAATAGAAGGTAGTTGCTTACTGTTGGCATCCCCAGTCTTCTGGGGCTCATGCACATGTTTAGAACTTTGGGAAAATGTTTTGTGCACGATGGTTGCCACAAGGGTATGCCTATCCACTAAAAGACTGCCAGAGTGGTTAAAAAATTAAGAAATGGCAAGCCGGTAGGTCTGAGAAAAAAGTAACTTGCACAAGTGCCTGCCTGTAGGGCAGAGCATCTACTGAACTGGCTACCCCTCATTCACCAGTTCCAAGAGATGGAAAACTTATCTGCATTCAAAAATAAAACAGTAAAGCTGGAAAAGATTGCATGCCTTTGTAGACAGCATGCCAGACCTACTTCTCTTTTGGAATGCTTGGGAGAATGGAAATGCCAAGAGAGGTTGAAAACAGAATGATGTCCCCCATCATATACGTTGAGTGAACCAGTCATTTTGCAGTGGCATCAAGATACTGCAAAGACTATACAGGCGCATATCTGTACACACACAACACACTCCCTGCACCCCGTCTCAGTAAGATGTAACAACTCCACATGCAGTAGCAGCAGCTCTGCAGGCCTTTCCCCAATGGTATTCCCCAATTCAAGTTTAGTTGCCCGTCTGTTTTTTAATCCAGTTAAAACGTGCCTTCCTGCTTCTCCCCCAACCCTGCCTTTGAAGCTTAACAGGTAGTAGCAGCCTATCCTTTTCTGCTTCTGTGAAAGCACTTTTAGTGCATGGTTAGACATGCTTCCAAGTGAAGCACTATGATGCTGCATCTGTCCACTTTCTTAAATTCCTAGGAATATCTCAGACCACAGCAGGGTCAAGATGGCTGGCCACTGTTCCAGTTTGTAGCATGTCTGTCTCCCCATGCCATTTCTAAAAAAATTCTCAAAAAAAAAAAAATCAAATAGGGACAGGAGGCTTCAAATGACTTTCTGGAACTCATAGATGCTGCACTGTGGATGCAGCTATACTGCTTAGTGCTCAGTGTATCAGGTGTGGCTACAGACATCACGGAAAGCTGAAACCTACAGTCTTGTTACTTTCAATTAGAGGGGAAAAAGGCATCTGTTAACCTGTTTGCTTTGAAAACTCTTTTGGGGTGTTATACATTTTCCAATAAAGAACACTATTTGAATATATTATACATTCTTCAAAGGAATATTGGCAAACCAGAGTTTGATGTCAGGGCTTACTGCTGATGTCACACTGGATCCATTTCTGCATTTAAATAATGTGCAATCAAGGTAGTTCTAGAACCCTTCCACATATGTTCGTACAGCAGCACAGAATCTTCTGGTCAGGCATTTGTCCAGTCAATTTGTTCTGGGAGAAAAATGTCTAAACAGGTGGAAATCCAGGCAAGCTGGTCTACCTTAACTATAATTCTACTCTATCACAGTGGGAACCTGCCACGGAGGAGCAGTTTCTATACTACGGCAGAAAGCAGGCTCTCCAGTAGGGGTGTTATCCACCATGCCGCATTTCACTGAATAGGCAACATTGCAAATTGTTCGATTCCAATTCAATCTGATTTACAGACCCAGAGTAAGGAAATGTCCTCTAGTTTAGATCCGAAGCAAAACTAACATAAAATTCAACTTACTTTTTCAATTAAAAGTTTCTTACTCATTGAAATGCATTTGTTTAATCTTTCTTTGTATTTTTCAAGTAACTTTTGTTGTTCATCTATCTGTCTTCTTAGATCACAATTAGCCTAAGAATGAAAAGAAATCGTATTTAATAATGATACTGATTATAAATTATATGCACATAAAAGCTATGCTGTACCTTCTCTTCAGAAGTATGGTATTTGCTCACCAAGAATATGATGCAGTGTAAGATGTCCAGCTTTCACATCCATATATAGTGATTTCAGTAAATAGAGTTGTGGGATAATATTTTATTATAAGAGCTGTAAGCAAGTCATATGCTGCTTTATTTCTTCCTAGTACTTTAAGTCAAATTCATTTTTTAAAACAACATATGCTTACCCCCTTCCCTCTAACTTAAATACAGGTACAGAACAGAATCTTATTCAGCATTAATGTTAAAATAAATTATTTTAATGCAGCCTCTAGAACATAGGTGGGCAACATTTTTGCCCCCTGGACTTTCCATGCAGGCTGAGATTCCAGTGAAAGCTATATGAATAACTAAATAAATGATATCCATTAGTAGACATTGGTCATCAAAAAGGTTCAATTTAGTTTGCAGATGAGCAGAAGGTGTACAACAAACCAAGCTAGTTTCAGTCCTATATCCGAGTCAAAAGCTCAACTGAAATGGATCCAAATAATCAGTATCTGGAGTTGCAATGCTGATACCCAGTTCTCTCTTAATCTTACCACTGTAACACTTACCCTGAGCAAATCATCTATACGACCTTCTTTCTTTTCCAAGTCTTGGTTTTTATTACTTTCAAGCGCAGTTAATTTCAACATTGTGAGATCAGTCTACATAAGAAATGAGGGAGGGAGAGAGGTGGAATGTAAACATTTATCAGACTCAATAGAGATTCCATCATAACGCAGCCTTCTAATTTAACTGCTGGCTGGTTCAACTAAGGCAAAATACGGTAGCAAAGGCTTCCAGTTGAGTACACAAGTGGCAGCCCTGTGTCCTTTCACGCATTAGGGGGAGAAAATTAGCAGTAAACAGTACCCCATGTTTTATTCAGGAAGAGTCAAACTGGCTGCTCATGTGGATTGTGGGAGAGAGCTGGAAGTGGCCACCTCTGCTCCACATTCAGCAATATTACCCTCCTGCCAACGTCCTGCAAGATTGTGCAGAAAACCCCACCAATGCCACTTGGCAGAGCACACTCTTCTGCTCTATCACTAACACCCTTAGCCTGAGGAAAGAAGCTGCAGGGAATCTGTCCTTGTGCCTCACTTTCCATTAAGGATAAATTACTGATCATTTTCCTTGGAAGCAAGAGCCCTCCCCAGTCCAAAGGAACGGAGGACATGACAGCCAGAGAGGGACAAGCAGTCAGCCACCTCCTCCCTACCTCATTCAGTTATTAGTTGCAAGGCTGTCTTAATGGCCTTGGTTGATTCTGAGCCTGCTGATAACCAAGAAACAAGCTAATGACCCATTAGTGATTAGTGTCAGCAGGAAAGGCAGTTCAAGGTCCAGTCAGAAACTTAACTTTGCCAAAAACTCCAGTTTAAAAGGAAACTATACTAAGCAGAGAAACCACAAGAAAAATTTCCACCGGCCCAGACCTTCAGTTCTAACCACTGCACGATCATGAAACACGTCATGCCACATCACTATAATCAGGGCTGTATTAATGCTGCAGGAGCACAGAAACAATGCATAATCTGATGACAGCCATAGAATCATAATTTTATTATTATTAGCTGCCTTGAACACCATTTTGGCAGAGTTAGTTCAACCTACTGAAATTTCCACTTTCTTTTTAGAGACTGCCCACTTGATGCGTGTGGGCAATTCAAGATAAAATTCAGCAGTCAGAGATGGCTTTCTGAATAAGATTTGCAGGTACTAAAGAAAGAGCATTAAGGTCTTTGATTCTTCCCACCCCCTCGGAGGAGCAAGAGAAATCATGTAAAAGAGAAAATATGCATATTGGCCAAATGCATAAATGCCAGAGAGTTTTGCTTTTCTAGGTGTAGAATTATGGGAAGGACTGCAGTTTAGGAGCCGGGCATTAGAATTTTCATCAGAAGCCTGTGTGTTCAATCCCTGGCACCTCCAGGTTGAGATGGGAAAGACTTGTCTGAAAACCCTAGAAAGCCACTGCTTGTCAATGTCAAGTAAACAATACTTAGCTAGTTTGATCAAACGGTTTGACTTGGTATAGGGCAGCATCATATGTTCTATGTATTTTATGTTATTTTTATTGTGAAGTAAACAGCCCGGATTATAATTACCTGCAGCCTCCCTTCTTCCATTCAAATCTCTGGTTGATGTTTCCACCTCAACTATCAGGATCATGAGAACTTAAATCCCAAAGCATCTGTTTTGAGAATGTTGTAGTCAATATTTGTTTTTTGAAATGTCCCTCAGGAGATCACATGGTGTTATGTTGGAAGAGGTTGTAAAATGCAGAGATAGCAGAATGCTTGTTTCTAGTTACTCACAGGCTTTCAGGGCAACGAATACTTCAGTTTAGATTTAAAGCACCTGCAACTTTTTCTAAGCAATGGTTTCAAATCAGAAAGGGGAAGGAGAGAAAAAATGAAATAAAACGTCTTCTTATATTTATGCCATTACATGCAGAATTACAATCCAGAGTGCTCACCTGAGTAACTTTAAAAGATAACTGCTTTGGTTGTGCAACTGGGTGGTCCCCAAAAGATAATGCAGTAGGAGAAGGACTATTCTGCCGAACCTGGATAAATGTGCACACATACGCGCGATAATTATATTTGACAAAAAAAATAAGCAATTTCTAAATCCATCTTTTAATTTTCAGGAGGCTGGCTTGCGAAAAATTGTCCTCTTTGATCCCTCCCACACTTAAAAGTATTTGTAATCACTTGCAATAGTGCCTTGAAGCAAAGACAACCTCCCTCCCTCTACTAAAAATGAGAAGTATGCACAACAGGAAAGTAGGTTGCTTTTTTGTTCTCAAGTACTAAGGCTGCCCACTATTCAAAGCTCCAAAGAGAGAAACTCTTCCAAGACTCATGAGAATGCAAACTGTACAGAATGTTATGAGGGTTTTCTTTGCTTGCAATACTAGGGTCAGAACTGACCCCTGTATCTCTCTCATGGAAGGGAACTCATTTATTTCATATATATATGTTCAGGGAAAATTCCACTTCAAATTGTTTCTAACAGAGCAATGCTGGCATCTTAAGGGAATGCTGCAGTGATAAGGTAACATAATTGGTCTCTGAGAGACGGCAGAATATCAAGGGACCTCTGTATCTTCCACTTGACCCTTTTTGCATTGAAAACAATTCTCCAGGTGTCATCACTTTATTTTTGCAAACTTAAGAACAGTATGCATACAAATAAAATAGATAATACTTACTGGAATAATTCCCCCCTGTGTTATCTATCTTAGTGCAACTGGCCAGTTGGCCACAAACTTCCATTTTAACAGAGATTATACATGCAGGCAATTAGTGAACCACTGGTGGTGTTTGTGATAACTTCAAAATGTTTTTAGCATATTGTTTTTTCTCAGTGATGGCCACTACAATTAAAGCTACTGGAAATTAGTAGGTTTCCTGAAAAATACATCACACACCACGTTGGTATGGGCAGTTGCATTAAATAAGGAAGTAGACTTATTGCAAGGACTGTGTCTGCAAGTAGTTAAGAAAGGCGGTGTGGTAAATAAAAGTTACTCCACTAGTAATCAGGGAACATTTTTACACTTGATGGAAAATATCTAATTTGCACTCTTTTAATGTTGTAAAGCTAGCCTAAAAACATCAGCCTCCCAGGGTGGGTTTTTTGGTTATTTCAAAGAGCCTTACCTGTAAGAGAATAACTAAGTAATGGTAAAACTACCAACAGTTTCTAGGTAGTAATTTACTAGATGCTTCTATGGAAAATAATTAGCAGTGAGAAATAATTTGTAAGGCCACACCCAAAATCACCACTTTCAAAGCTGGAAAGGTTTGAGGAAAATAGATGCTGGTGGCTGAATAGAACCTCAAATGACCTGCCTTCTATCAGTAGCAAATAGGACTAGGGAAAAAAAGGAAAATCCTTTCCTTTGGGGGTCAGTAAAATGAGACTTAAATCTGTCTGAACTGGGTGTGTAAAATCCATTTACCACAAACAGAATGTTATCTTCACCTTTCTGAACCTAAAAACTCCCTTTCCCCAACAGATTCTCCAAGTCCCTTCCCAAAAATTTCAGCTCCTAGGTGTTTTGTCTCTTCCTTATGCAGATATGGGTAAAATCCTAACAAAATATTTTACCTAATCAACAAATGTTTGTAAGTTTGACACTTTAGTTTATTAAGACCATTAAAATACTGCTAACACATTATTTATATCAGGATTCTGGTTTTAATTTTTGTTTTGTTTTTGCATTTACTTACATAACTCCCACAATATGACTTCTAAATATTGACCTTGCATATAAGAGAGATGGAATACTCTTGTAAAATTTCCCTGGAAACACACCCCAAAGCAGAGAAACCAAACTACTGCTTTCTATGCAAGCATATATCATCTAGTTGGTCAAACAAGAGGTAGAGTAACAGTCCTAAGAGTAACAAAGTTTGCTGCTACGATAACATAATCTGCCACTATTTCTTGCAAGATAAGTAGTAGATGCTGTAAAATATGACTTCTATATATTACACTTACAGAAGAAGGCGCGGAATGTGAGTTTTGAGGAGAACGAATTGCAGGAGGCATTCCTCTTACTGGGCTAGAACCATTTCCACCTTGATACTGGAAAAAGTAACCAAATTAACCAACCTTTATCAAAATATGTTTATTAAATACAAACAACACAGCATTAGCAAAACTTGGATTATATAAATTAATGCAATGCTCACATTTAAAATCTGCATGGAAAATTTTAAAGGACAAATGTATTAATGGCTGTGTAATTTGAAACTTTCCAAGCCTTTTGTATCTTCTGCACAATACTATTTTATTCAAGCACTAGTTGACTGGAAAACTATTTAAGGCAAAAATGTTATCTTGCAGGGATGTTAACTGAAATGATATCTCATTCCTCCATATTCAATAGGATGTTGATTATCAGATTATTTTAATTAAGAATTCTGAAAAGCCTCCAGCAAGCAAGGATTACCAACTATCTTGCTGAAAAACTTTGATGATTTCTGACCTAGCTTCACTCTTGTATAATTCTGTATTTTGTAAAATTCTAAGCAAGCTAAACAGAAAAGAAAACATAAAAGTAAAAAAAGTACTGTTGAAAGTATATACATTACTATTTGGAGGGAGGATAGAGATTTTGAAGCTTCACAGGAAAGGAAAATGCAACTTGCAGTAACGTTTTACATCCACTTTCCCACTTCTCCCATAAAATAGAAATCTACTAGATATGCACTGCAAGGGAAGAATGCCATTAAGGGTGTAATCCTATGTACGTTTAGACAGCAAAAAGTCCCACCACTCACAGCTGGCTGGGGCATGCTGGGAGTTGTAGGTCTTTTTTTCTGCCGAAACTTGCAAAGGCTTCTGCCTTGTCAATCTATGCAAATTCAAGCAGCTGCCCGCCTGCAAAATATATACAAAGCTAAAATTGAGTAAATTAGCAGCAGTTCCCATCTATCTCTTGCTAGCTTATGTTAATAGCTATATGCTGTAGAGGACCTACATCTTCTGACAAGAAACAAGAACTGACCTAAAAAGAGCATCTTTTGCTATAGAATTCAGTTAAGAAACTGTACATCATCCCCAACTAAAACATGAAACCTTTTCTTCTCAGTACAACCTCACTTCCAGATCTACCTATGAGTACTGCACTATCTGATCATGTCTGAGTTAGCCAAAAGGGCAACAAGACCACCTGCACCAACCTACATACACGGATTGCAAAGTCTGCAAGTGCAGGAATGGAAACACCCTGCCCTCAGATAAGAGCTTTCTGAGGTTCTGAAAACATCCAGTCCCTGCTCCCCCAGTCCCTTGACGGCATTTAGATGCCAGGTAAAGACTTGTATAAATCATTCCTTTAGCATAACCAGTTCATCCCTGTCTTCAAGATGTGTGTTTTGTTTATTTGCTCTTCTCCAACTGTATTATTGCCAAAGTTAGTTGAAGTAAACCCAGGGAGTCAACAGGAAAGCTCTACCATTATAACCCCACCCCCCAGCTGCTAGTAAGCTAGAAACGGGTGGAGGTGATTTCCATTTAATGAAACCTGGGCAGCTGTCTTGCTCTGTCCATCCTCGCCACTTCAGATTGATGGAGACCAATGCAATGAACTCAGCCTCAGAGTTCTATGACTATGAAACGTGCTAACTGAAGGCCTATTGTTCAAAGGTAACAATAGCCATGGTTTTGCGATCAGGAAATCCCAACCCCCTCAAAAGTTAATGAAATGAAGACAGCCTCCTAACGTAAGCATGCCATGAGGATTTAATGTAAGCAGGATAAGCAACAGTCATGTGATACTGAATATGGAGTCGAGGAGATAGAAATTTGAAAGCAGCACGTGAAGCTTACTAGTATGCTTACTGAGGTGTGTGTATTAAACTTATGATTTTTATATTATGTTTTATTATTTTATTACAGTTTGAAGTTTTATTGTATAAACCACCCACAGAACTTCAGTTAAAGGAGAGTATAGAACCCTATCTCTAACTTAAGCCTTGGTTCTATATTGACACCCAAAACAGGACTAAAATTGGAAACCATTATTTTAAAATAGATACACACAGAGAGAGTTGTTATAAAGAAAACTTATTCTTTGATGCCTTAAGGGCTAAAGAACCTTTGGTTACTGTATGCATACTGGAATCATAGCAGAAAGAAGGAATATCTAGCAGTTTGAGTTTTTTCCTTAGTTTTCTGTGATGCCAAATATTCATATTAACAGATAAATCAATCTAATACAAATGATAGAAAATTACATTGCTAATGTTTAACATGAAATCTAAAAGCTATGACTATATGCTAGTGTGTATCCACCAAATAAAATTATATTTAACACATGAACAGAGAAATACTGTAAATCAAAATATATCAAAATCAAACTTACTTCAAAATAGTCACTAATTTTATGACCACGTGCTCCAATACTTTTCCCTAAAGCAAAAACAAAAACATGTTTTACTTTTTTAGAGAGAGCAGGAAAAATAAAAAGCAAAATTGATGCAGTATAGAGCTATAACCTAACATAGATGTTCTAACAGGCTTTTTTAATTTGGAAAGCATTTGGATCAAATTTCCCTGAAAACATCAGTTTGATAAATGAAACTATGATAGACCAAACTAAACTAAACATACAATTTTTCAAAAAAAATGTGGCTCTAGCCTAATTTCTCTAGATTTATACCTACTACTGACTTAGATCTTAATGTTTCTAGTGGGACTAAGTAATGCCTAATTTTAACTAAATTGAAGAAAACTGTGTAAAGTGGCAGGGATGAACAAAGAAAGAAGAAATGCAGACTCTGTTCCCCATCTAAGAAGGGGTCAGCAGAATTGAAGATTATGCCATAAGGCAACAGAATGCTGCTAGTTGCTGGCCTGACTGGAAAAAGACTGAGAAATTAATAGAAGCAACCACTGCATTATATGCACCTAGAACTCTGTTTACCTTTAGAATCCCACCTAGAACTCTGTTTATCTTCAAAATATTCTGAATGACTATTCTGAGCAGATGTATGGCCCATGCATGTGAGTCTCAGAGACCATGAAGGAGAATATTACATATATTTGCCACTGTGATCTTTTTAATCCTGCAGAGCAGAACTTTAACACCAATTAACTTTAACACAAGAAAACAGATTTAAAGCTCTGGTAACTATGTCTGCCCTTTAAGATGAGAAAAAATAGCAGAAAAATTGGAAAACTACTAAATTGCTTAGTGGTCAGGAAAAGAGGCATGGCCATATGAGAAATCCCAGAGGGTTGGAATTGGCTACCATTCTTGCTTTAACACCATGGTTGTACAGCTATTTCTAAGGGGATGGGCACGGACATGGACGGACGGACGAACACAAATCTCCAAGGGATGGCATTCCATAATTTTGAAAGAGACAGACAATTCTGTAAACACCCTTTACATGTAAACATGTTGCTTCTTTGATACAAGTAGGGTATTTCTGGTCAGGGTTCCCATTCATTCCACTACATCCCCACTTCCCCAAAGTTTCTCTCCCCTACCCATCTGTGCCACTGATCATGCACAGTTCTCAGAGGCCTCTTTTGGAGGGTATGCCCCTCCATTCTGGGGACTGAGTGTTTTGTGTAGGTGCTTAAGTCCAATTCCAGCTATATTAACATCTTTGATTTGTGCATTAATTTCTATGGGGAGCTTTAACTTCTGTCTCTATGGACATTTAAGGCCAGCTTATCATGAACCTGGAAATGACTTGCCCAGACACTTATCATGAACCTGGAAATGACTTGCCCAGACATTTTATATCTATATATCCATTCCATTCTACTTTGTACCCCTCCCACCTGCCTGTCTGGTTCTTTTTGTCATCTTTTTGTCTCAATGTTCCATGCCATTTAATTATTATGGGTTAGTTTGCTTTGTTAATTGTTTTTGCCTCTTAGTACATTTTCTAAAGATCTGAGGCCATCTACAAACCTAAGGACTTTCCTCGGGTCTTTCAATACAACTCTCTTGCTTTGGTTCCAGCAAAGGAAGTCATATAAAGTGGGTGCTGTTGGTTTGGCTCTATGAGCATGGGAAGGTTTGAATTGGAATACAAAGCTGTAGGCAGACAAGAACTCACAGGAACACATTCTAAATGTTCAGAGCAGTACAAGAAGAGAAGGCAAGCTACATAATATGTGGGATCCAATTCATGTGCTGCTTTTATAGGTGAAACACGACATCATCCACGATGCTGATGCTGCAGCATTACCCTACTAAGACATAAGCCACTACCTTCGCTCCAGTTTTAAACATCATTATGGGTGCAATCCCATTCACATTACAACAGAAAAGTCCCACAAATCCCAATATTCTGGAACTTATATGACTTTATTCTGTCTAATCACACACAGGATCTCTAAGAACATCTCCAAGCAGAGAACACAAAATATTCATTGAGCAATATGCAGTGCTGACAGTCCACCAGCTTTAAACACAATACCCTAATGGGACTTACTGCTAGCTTAACAGAAAAGTAGTACTTCACTGCACAACACAAGAAACTACCCAAAACTAAAACTTCAAAATGGGACAAGCTTATCGCAATCTGCTCCCACTTGGACTTCTGAATATTTAAGTGTATTAAAAACACAAACGAAAGCTCAACAAAGAAGCAAGCAGGCATGATGGCATCCTGTAATTTCATGTTTCACTAAACTTTATCAAAGCCTTCCAATAAATTATTAAATTTATTTTTCAATATATGCCATTCTACTTGTTCTTTCCTCCAAAGAACCATCAGGTCCCTAAAAGTTAAGATCTTCTTGAAAGATCTTGTCAAGCATTTTCTTTCTCTCTCCAATTACTATTTCTCTTGAAGACTGTACAGAGCCAGCTAAAAGTTTGCTGGCTTCTATCCAACCTTGACAAGTGTAAATATCTTTAAAATATATGTACCTATTTAGTGCATTTTGTTCCACCATATATTAAACTGCTGGATTTTTTTTGTTGGGGTTAACTACTTACTAGTCTTTACATATTGCATACTGGTGTTCATTATACACACACACACACAATCTATATGAGAATACTTTGCAATGTTACATATGTAGACAGAAAAAGAGATTAGAGTTCAGTGGTTTCATTATATTAGTTATGTGCTCTTTAACACCAATGGTTTTCTAGGCTAATATACCAATGGCAACCCCATCCAGACAAAGGTACAGTTAACCATGCTTTGCTAACATCATGTTTGCATTTGTGGAATGTCTTCTTGACAAGTCTGCATCTGATCTAAAATAGGGCAGCAACATTTTTAACTGGGATTCCTCAGTATGATCACATTACATTTGTGCTTTGACATCTGCACTCACTTCTGGTCCATTTCCACGCCCAATTTATAGTCCTTGTCTTAATCTTTAAAGCTCTGAAAGGCCTGAGATCAGGAGTGCTGAAGAATGGGCTCCTCCTAAATGTATATGGACCATACTTCTGATGAAGTTCTCCAGGTGCCCTTACCAAATTAAGGGTAATTGATGGGCAGGATAGAAATCAATCAATCAATCAATCAATCAATCAAATAAATAAATGAATGAATAAATAAATAAGTGTGCTGGTGGCTACAAGGGAAAAGACCTTGTGGAATGGAATGTCCTCCACAGAGAGGCTGGCGTGGTATTTATTATGAAGTCTTTTAGTTCCAGGTGAAAACCATTTTTAGAACTGTGATACCGATTTCATCCTTTTTTGCCATTTTATTCTGTTACCTTTTATAGATTTATTATATTATTTGCATACACTATATTTTATCTAAGCCAGTTAAAGTATTTTTTGCTATTGGAAGTTTAAAATGATGATGATGATACAATGATGCATAGCAGCACAAGCCCTTTAACGCAACACTATCTCAGGCCTTGATTTGCAGACTGCATTGAAACAACATTTCTAATTTTTTTCAGATGTGAAAATACAGCATTGCAAAATTATATAATTACCATGCAGCAGCATTGTAATAGCCACATGCATATATCTCAGAGTTGTTGCCACAGCTACAATCACCTTGCTGACATTTTATAAGTATGTGATATTTAATCTAGATCATTGTATTTCCCAAAGTTAAATGAAACAGAAACCAGGTTTACTCTGCATAAGCATACGCAAAGACTTTTGTACAGTATACAAAGATAAGAAGATGCACTTTGCAACAACACCTTCTCCAGAACCTGCCTGGCAGTACATGCACAGCACTGCCTGATCTCCCCCCTTTAGGCTAGAATGAATAAGTATTCAACTCCCAATCACTGACAATAGTTGAAGCAAATCAACAAAGCAGCGATCAGACAGAACATCTAGTTCCAAATCTTTCTATCAGTACAGAATAATATTTGTCAAATCCTATCTAAACAAAATTCTAATAGCAACCCCAATGGGAAACTATTTTTCTGTTATACTCTACATTCTCTCAGGTGGACACAGTTCCAATTTTTTTCTATCTAAAAAAGAATAAATTACAAGACAAGTCAATCTTACACAGTCACTCTTAATAAGCAGTCCACGAATGGCTATTATCCAAATGCTAATTATACAAGCCCTTTGAACTAGCTTGAGACTTTCGAGAGTTTCAAGGCAGTAACAAGGCTCACTTAATTGCATTATGAAAGTCTATGTTTAATTTTACCCTCCCTTTTATCACACCAATTTTAATTCTGATAAGAAAAATAAAAAATGAGATAGTATAATTTTGATTGTTTATTTATTTATTTAAACATTTATATGCCATCTATCATGCCATGGCATCTCTAGGTGGCTCACAATCAAACAATTAAAAATCATTACAAAACTAAAAAAACTACACATCAATAAATATTGATTGTTCATGGGAAGACAACATTATTATAAAAGAAACAAGTCACTCCACCACTTTCTAGAAGAAAACGAACTCCAGAAGCCATATGTGTGCAAAGCACTATTGAAATCCAGAAGTGAGTGACAAACTATAACAGCTAGCAACAAAATTAAATTTTGTTTAAGCTCCCTTGCATTTTTTCCCCCAAAGCTAGACAAAAAAGAGGCCAGGCACAGAGCACCGCTAACAATGGGACTGGACAGCATGACTTGAACAACCCATATAAGTTTATAATATTGTTGCAGGAAGCTGAAGCTTTACTGAAAGACATGAACTGACAAAACTGTACATTACATCAAACTGATGCGATACCATGCCTATCATACCTTGACTGCTTTCACTCTGGTTTTCTGCTTTCCTTTTTCTACCCCTGGAAGGTTCCAACTGTTTTTTCTCAGGTGTCTGAAAAAGAAAACACATGCTTTTCAATGCAAAAGGACTGCAGTTTTATATATCAAAAAGATGCATTCAAAGGAGAAGTAGCTTCACTTATTTATAGGATAACCCACTTATTTTTTCCTAAGTTATCTGACTATTTCATTTTATTACTACATTAAACTAAACTGAAATGTTTTAATTTAAAAGTGACCCTGCTATTTCTTTAATCTGCTTGTTTACAAATATTGAAAGCATCCCTACATCTTGCCTCTTAATGAATACATTTTTTATTACAAGCCAACAGAATAATGGCTTAGATCCAAAATGTTAGGTTGTTGTGCTCACACGAGGAGGCACTTCTACTCATACCTTTTGAAGAGCACCCCCTGCAGCTCCCTCAAACCCCTCCTGTCAGTTAGATTCTTTTTCCTGTGCATCAGGAGTGAAATCAGCTTTTGCTGGAAGGGTTTTTTTTTTTTTTTTTGCAGATTTCTCCTTCTTGCAGTTCCCTATGCTCTCTAAAGGTTGAGAGAGTAAAGGAATAAAATAATGGGAGGGTTTGCATGGGCAACTGGTAAACATCTTTGCCCCTTGTCTTTCTCCAGCAGTAGCCTGGGTCTTAGACCCATCTGAGAATGAAAGGACCAATTCCATTCACTAAGCGACACTCCAGATCCAATCCATAATACTTCCGTACTTTACTAAGACACATGTTGTAATCCAGATACATGCTCCAATAGACTTGTAATTTCCACATTACAAGTGGAATGTATAAGTAAATTATAAGTATAAGTAAATTACTCTGCAGTACAAGAAATTATACTGCAGAGTAATTTTGAACTAAAACAGCACTTTCTGAATTCTTTTCATTTCCACCACAACCCACCAATGTGACCTAAAACAGATGATCCTTCTATCACTTTGGTATACTACAAAAGACAACCAAGTCCTATTCAAGGTGATCTGTGCCAAACCTAATATCGTATCTGTGGAATTACAAGTGTATGTATAATGGCAAAGGTAAGGAAAAATTATTTGTCCCGTTTTGTAAAGTTCCTTTTTTTTTTAAAGCTATTTTTCGTCATTTAACATCTGGTTCTAATTCATGCTATAAAACATTAATACTAGATTTACTAATCCAGAGATGAGGCTGCAAATATCTTCTTGAAGCATATTGAAGGGATTGGGAATGCCAAGTGGGATGTTTGACTTTGTCATGGCATGGTGTTCTTCCCCACTCTACCTTTAGAATCCCCATCATAAACTCAACTACCCTACAGTTTCTAGACATGTGGAAATTGCAGTCCTATTCTTTAAATCCCAGCAATAATTTGCATTTTATACAATGATGCTCGGGAAAAAAATTCACAAAGCATCAAAAAGTTCTTTTTAAAGAAGGTTCTTTCTCACTTTTGGGGTAAAATTGCATAAAAGAAACTCTATTAGAAATAATTTCTAATAACAAATAACATTGACTGGGTTTTGCACATTACACCAATCTACTGTGGATCACTAGCCATGGTGGGTTGACATGTTGTGTGAACACAGAACACTTCCCACACAGTGGCTTGTTTTTCCCCAACATGGCACTCTGACAATCTGTGGCTTGTTTTAGGGATTGCTGAACCCAAATGACTAAACCCATCTTGAATTTCAGGATGCAGTGACCTGGTAACCCCCTTGCTGTTCTTACCAGCTCAGCACTGGTAACAGTTGCTCCTCCTATCCTTATGCATATGTACGCTTAGGTACATAATTTCTCTTTATTAAAATATCCAAATATTCCAGGTAAGTTACCAAACAAAACTAAAATGTGTTTGTGCAGCAATGAAAACTATTATTGGTTTTTTAATATGTCACCTAGTAGGCTATCATTTTATAGCATTTATTCCAAAAACTGATGTGTATAGTACCAAATCTGTTAGCACAAGACCTGTCTAATGCATAAAAATTATCTTCCTAGGTAAAGGTAAAGGTTTCCCCTTGACATTAAGTCCAGTCATGCCTGACTCTAGGGGGCAGTGCTCATCTCTGTTTCCTAACCCAGGGATCCAGCGTTTGTCCGCAAACAGTCTCCGTGGTCATGTGGCCGGCATGACTAAACACCAAAGTGCACGGAACGCTGTTACCTGCCCACCGAAGTGGTACCTTTGTATCTACTTGCATTTGCGTACTTTCAAACTGCAAGGTTGGCAGGAGCTGGGACGGAGCAACGGGAACTCATCCCGTTGTGCAGATTCGAACTGGCGACCTTTCGATCTACCAGCCCAGCAGCAAAGCGGTTTAAACCACTGCGCCACCTGCAGTCCCTATCTTCCTAGAAGTGTGCCTAAATATTGGTACTCTCCAAAACTTCAATGCCACAAACATTGTAATTTTAAAACATACAGCAAAAAGTTTTGTGAATGTATTCCTTCTAAAAAAAAAAACCAAATTCTGCTGAGCACAACTATACAAAAAGAGCAATGACAAGCTTACATCAATACTGTCCGTATAACTATTTCATACCTCTGATTCTTTGTCACTTAGAGATCCCAGGCTTCCAAAACTGTGATTAGAACTTTCGTTATTTGTGGAGGCCTGTTAAGAAATAAAGGAGTCAAGATATTTTAATTGCTCATAATGTGTCACTAACAGAGGTCATGCTTCAAAAAACTATATAATCTGCATCATGCTTTCCAACCTTGCACCCAACAGATGCTTTAAACTACAACTTGCACATTCGTGACCAGTGGCTATGCAGGCTGGAAGGGTGTACATCCAAAAAGGGTGTACTCCAAGGTTAGGGAAGGCTGAAGTGCATCCATGTCTTGGTCACAAATGCAACAAATCTCATGGGATAATGTGGAAAGTAAGACTCCAGGCAGACCATGAACTGCAGCATATTCTCTTCTTCTTAAAATGACATTTTGTTTAATGTACCTATTGATCTAGATCACAAACATTAAAGTTGGATGGTTCATACTGCTACTCACCTTTGCTCCAACACTACAGCTTCCTGTACTTCCAGTGCTGCCACTCACTACTCCTGTGAATCTAGCCTCCAACAATTCCTGCCTTCTTGGATCCAGGCTATGAAGCTCATCCATTGCACCTAGAAAACATTTTTCATTGTTATAGAATATACTTCTGCAAACAGTGTCAAATTGTTATGACCATTTTGCTATTTTCCCCTACATTTTAAATAGTTTTCATTACATAGTCGTTCTCCAGAAAGGAGTAGCTTTATTTTAGTAAAAACTCACCAGTGTTCCATCTGCACATATCCTATGGAAAGCACAATCAAATATATATTCTGCATGTTATATCCACTATCATCTCCAAGATGGCAAGATTTTAAGCTCCCCTGACCCCAAAAATACAGTACTGATGTAAGCAAAATTGTTTTGAAATTTTGGGGATTATACATGAACAACTTCTTTATTAGTTACTCAGATAGTGATCTTTTTTAAATTAGTAAGAGACAAAATGGTGCTATAATTGGGTTATTTTGTCAAGAAAGAAAGTACTATCATTTGTTGTATGATATGAACATAAAATGATTCTCAACCATTCCCTTTATTTCAACAGAGCTAGAAGATGGCAGGGCAAACATACACAGGCACACATACACACTCACACCAGTAAAAAGCCATTTTTTCAATCCTTGAATCAAAGTAGAACTAATCAATATAAGTCACTTGTACATTACTGACATTCCATAAATATGCACAAGAGTTTTCACACAGTAGATACACCAGGTTATAGCGAAAGAAGCAGAAGTGCAAGGACACTCATGCAAGAGTTCACTGTGATGCCTGGAAAGTAATTTGTAAGAGTTGGGGTACCTTCTTGAACAGCATGGCATGGGATACAATCACAGTGGGCATTGACTGCAAATGGGCAGAAGCACTTGGCATGTGTTGATTTTGGACAGTGCCGACTTCAATTCCCCACAGCTTTTCAGAAGACATAGAACACCATAGAGGGGAGGAGGGCAGAGATGTCTCTTTGTATAAGCACCTTTACAACAAGTTATGACTACTGCTTTTAAAGAATATTGACACAGTACCTCAAGGAGCAAAATGGAAGATTACAAACATTACTAATTAACTTACACTAAAGAACTATTACCACATTGGAAAAGAGATTGACAAAATGCATCTTGCAAAGCTACATTAGGGTCTCAATACCTTCAGCCATAAGTTTATGAAACATTTCTACTAAAACTACTGATTTCAGATTCCTGTGTTTCAAAATGCTTGTTTACAACTGTGTATTTTTAACTTTATAAGTCAACAAATACTCAACACTGGTACTGCTAATAGGAAAGTAACATACCAATAATTTTAATCCAAGACACCTTCATAATGGAATAACTTGATGGCTGCAAAACTGTTGAAATGTTATTTGTTCACATCTGTGACAGGCCTCACTCAATGAAATAAAAACTGAATCCACATCATTCCACATCCACATCAATCCACATCCACATGGAAAACCTAACAATGCAATACAAAGACTGAAGAGATATATTCTAGCTATATTCTGAGAAGTATCCCAATTGAAAGAGACAGAAAGCACAATCTAGTAGTGCCACTGATTTCTGTCACTGATTTCATTGGAATTCATCTAATGCTACATGAGCAGAAGCCTGCTAATGCAACATGGAAACTCTGACCCCTTCTACCCCACTGTGGCCTCCAAAACACCATGGCTCACAATATCCCCAGAAAAGGCACAGGATGCGGTGCAGTGGGCCACTGCAGGCACACAGAATTGCCGGAATTTAGGGGCAGCTGTCTTGCATTAAGAGAAATTAATTTCCACTCATGCAAAGTACCATCAAACAAAAACCAACAGGATTACCTATATGCACATAACTATACAGTGAACTGTAACCACTGTATTCTTCCTTCATAGATATCAAGTATTGTAGCTGGTTGGGACACAAGCTTTTTATAGGCAACGTCTTACTTCCATCAGATTCATTCAGACACTGATATCAATTTCAAGATTTCTGTAGAGAAATTGCCCTCTGACATCTGGCCCACAACATCAAAATAATTCACCACCACTACTAGTCTTGTATTCCACTGACACATGACAAATCTAAGATATTGCCACCTGTACATTCTTGCCAGATGCTAAGAGGACCAAGCAAACATTTATGAGACAAGCAATGGGGAAGACATATAAGCAAATGCATACAGAGGTCAACTTTTCTATATATCTGAAAACTGCACTGATATACCGCCCTCTGCTTGTGTGTGTTTGTTTTGCTGTACCCTCCATTCCAGTGTGTTTAGAGATATACATTTCAATCTCCTTTTATATTCAAATGTTAAGTTTACAATATAAACTTTACATGCTTAACACATGTTGAAAACTTCATAATCTATTATACATTTTGCATGCTGTAATGTCAATAAGTAAAACAGCACAGCTCATTTGTTCTGCTTCGAGACACGTAAAGGAATTCAAATGAAAAAGGAAACAAACAACAATTGGAAGAACCATAACAATGACAATCCAATGTTCTCCATTAGTTATAAAACAAACAATTCTACTAATGGCCTTCTAAAAACATGACACAGAAGACAGCTCATTCTTTACCTACCATATGATACTGAATTCAGTTGACCATATTCACATCTTAAGGGCTAGTTATTTTCTCACAAGGACCTTTGTTTTTACATTCAGTCACACAAATTTACATTCAGGCTGCTGTCTGTTATCTATAATGGGTCAGGACTGCAATACCAGACGGTGGGCTTCTCCCAACTTCAGTCTACTCAATTTCAATCAACTGCTGAGGGTGTCCTCCAAGGGCCACCTCTGAGGCACTTGAGCAGGGGAAGATCTTCTCAGTCACAGCCCCCCAGTTGTGGAAGGATCTCTCCACTGAGTCTGCCTGTTGCCATTTAGTTTTAGCCATTAAATTGTTCTTTTTATATTCTGTTTACTGGGAACATTGTATGGTGTTTTACTGTACTATGATCTTGAGTAACAACTTCAGCTATTGGATGATACAGAAATGAAATTAATAATACTACTAATAATAAAAAATAAGAATAACTATTATAGACATAACCCAGTTGAGATGCTCAGTGAGACTAGCTCTACTTAAATCCAAACATTTAGTCTTAAATGGGTTATAGATCTGATCCTTGATTGTTATCAGAGATACTTTATAAACATGAAGTACACTGTTTTTCAGAACTAGCCATAATAAATGAGATGAAGACCTTCTGCACAGGAGTCTAGTATACCAAATGGATGAATTAAGTTGCACAGATCCATGTTACATATCAGCACTTAAGACTTACCACCTCCCTGAGGAAAGTTATAAGTAAGGCAGAGGAAGAGAACTACTGATGGTGGAAGCTAAATTATATTGCAGGCAAAATCTGAATTGGGAGGGGTGATGAAAAATAACTAGTTACGCTGCTTTTAAAAAAACTGACATGGTTGCATAATCCAGTAGTGCTCCTACAACATGACAGTACGAGCCTCAGTATTCACAGATTAAATCTGCAATGAAATACAAACCATGACACTTACATGGGCAGTTTGGCATTCTGTCTAGAAGGTATTTTACTTTGAGGTCCATATGTTGCCTGCCCAAAGTAATGTACAATAAAAGAACTAAGGCAATTTTATCTTTCTTTGTTGTGAGCTGCCCAGAGGTGCTGTGGCACAATAGACGACATACACATGTTTAAAATGAATGAATGAATGAATGAAATATAACATCCCAGTTTTATTCAGGCCTATACCTAGTCTTGATTCTCCAAGAAGTCTGAACAATCCACTATGAATGAGACTACAGTTCTGCACTAAAATAATTTGTACCCATTTCGAATACATGATAGCATTTATAAGAAGCAATAGGTAACATACTGTCCTTCCAGCTCTTTTCATTTCTATATAAATGCATGTACACACACAGCACACTAACTATCCTATTCCTGGCACTATCTTCCATCACACATTATTTCTACTTTAAAAGACTTGTATATCTCTCTAAAATCTGCAAATTAATCATAAGAGATCTATGCCAGCAGAATGAACAAATTTTTTCAACATCTACCAAAGTCGCAATATGTAGTATAACCTCTGGATAAAGTATTTTCAGGAGATACCTTTATCTACTCCAGCAATTGCACTGTATTTTGTATGGGAGTTACTGTCCTGGGCACTGGTATGAGGTGGAAAATTTTCTAGTGCTTTATTTTTATAAACAAATATTTATGCTTCATCAGTTTATCAGTAAAAATAATAGCTATCAATTACAGCTGGAGTATAAGGCAAGCCTGGCATTTCCAAAGATGTGGAAAGCATAGCTGCCTGGATTGCAAACATTTAGTAGTATGTCAACACTTTTCAGTATCGTTTGGGGGAGGGGCTTCTTAAATTTATACAATGCCACTGTCTTAACATTTTTACAAGTATTCTATTAAAAATGCTTACATTGATATCACTTTAACTGTGCTTTAATTTTTCCCTCAAGTACTTCAGGTCAAATAACACATTGAGATGAAAAATGAACCTGGGTACTTTTATTTAGCTGTGTTGTTTATTAAATAAGGAACACACACTGCAATATACTGCACTCTGTTGCTGCTTCCTGCTCCTTTCTGCTCCCACAGAACTCCGCCAAATACAAGTAAAATAAACTTGTTAAATTTAGCCAACTTTCTCCAATCTGGCGCCCTCCAGAAATTTTGTACAACTGTCCACATCTGTGTAGTTGGCCATGTAGGCTGGAGCTGAAGGGAACTGAGCCCGGAGGCACCTGGAGGACCAGGCTGAGCACTCATCTCCTTTTCTCAAGCTCTAGGGAGCATCAGCAGTGGGGGCTCATAGTAAGCTGACCTTTGACTGTTTTGAGTGGCTTCTGCCAGGTCAAGAAGTAAATGTGAACTGACAGTACTTGAAGAGGGCATATGTGGGCTGGAAGGACATTCATTCCTGGTGCTTGGATTTGTGAGGACATGGCCATATCGGTAGGAGAGGGGCTTGAGCTTCCAACTCAAGCGGTATCAGTACTTGAGATTTTTAATGTTTTGTACCTCCAAGTGGCTCTGAGCGGCTACTTTGCACATCAGGTTATGTTTTGCTCATATGAATGGCACATTTTAAATGATCGCATGAGACACCCCCACTACGTGCTCTATTTAGATTGGGCTGAAATTATTTCACAATCTTATCCCCATTTCAAGCCCCCTTTTATCCTGTTACATTTCTGATGTCATTACAATGTAGAGATGGGGATGAAACTGAAGTTGTCAGGAATGCAGTATTATGTCTGCCACTTAGTACTTCATCAATAACTCTCATGACTACATGAGGCATGTGTTAATACAAACAACATGTCTGAAAAAAAGTTTGTATTGAGATAATCTTCTGCACAAGACTGTAATACTAGTCTTCCAAGGTAATCTCTAACTTTAATCTTCACTGGAAAAGATTTGGCACACAGCACATAGTTAGCACTCAAAATGTATCCCTTGGATCTTCAGGGTAATTCTAATTCAGAATACAAATTCTTCAGGATAGTAGTCCATGATTTCTTCATTAACTCTACAAAGCAATTTCACACTGCAGAGACTGTAGTTTCAATAAATAAGCATCCATCAGCCACCTGATATCCCTAAGGATTCGCAGAAGCACACAAAACAAGGCCAGTTATTTCTTTTTCCCAATACATTGTTGTCTTTTTTCTTCCACAGACACACAGCATAAAGCCTTAGCTATCATTTTTGTTTCTTCTAGGAAACAAATTAGTGGCAAGACTCTTCTGTGTGATAACTGTTTGGAAAACATTTTCTCTCAACTCACCTAGGTTCCTTATTCCAACTTTTCTTAAAATTGTAGAAAGCACGTATTATGCTAATATTACTGTATTGTAAGAGAATGTTAACAATCCTTCATGTTAAGAAATGGTCACCTAAGCTCAAGAAATGTAAATAAGATTAACAAAGTGTTCAAACTTTGCTTGCCACAATCTCCAACTAATGGAAGTGGAAGAATAGATTGTATACAAAATTTAAACACACACAAACTCCAGCCTGCATCTTCCAAATGTACATCAGTTGTTGGCTGATGTGCCTATTTTCTGAATCCTTTGATGCAGATCACTATAGAAGTGCAAACTCATTGGTAATCTGGAAGCGTTCTTGGTCATGGTGATTCTCCCATATGGTAGAGGGTGGCTGTCCACCATTGGCCCAGGGCTGCAAGAAGACTAACCAATAGCTTTTGTTTTTGTGAAGATTGGCAATACTTATCATTCATTGCTCATAAAAATTATTTACCTGCCACAAGGAGAGCTAGTACAAACCCACGGAGATTCCTGGTTACAATATAGCTGATCCAACCAACTCCTAAGACAGCTATTACTATTAGGAAGTTAGTAGTTTGACTGGAGAACAGGAAACCATACTCCCACAACCACTCAGACAGAGGTTAAGTTCATGAGGCTTACAATTGATCCTAACAGTGCCCAAGTCTGGGGTTTATTGAACACTTTGACCTTCAGAGTTGGAGATGCTGAAAGAAACAGTGGTGGAATACAGTATACATTCATTATCAGTAAAATTACTTGTATAGAAAAAATGGAATTCCCTTGGAATACCAAACTGTACATTTTTCCTGAAGCAAAGTTAAGAGTCTCAAATCAAAACAGGAAGGGGAGCTTTCATCAGCTCATGCTGTCATACACTTAGCCCTGTGTGTTGTTTCTAATATATAATCGTAAGCTTTCCTGGTATTGTATTTGAAGGGCTTAATACAACAACAACAACATTAAAAGATGAGTGCTATCATATTTTCATATATGAAATAAAAGGCATTCAGGCATTTGAACCCTAACAACAAAAATAAACCATGTACAAATAACACTACTAAATAATACTGATTTCTTTTTCCATCAAGCCCATGTATGTATGTGGTGGGAAGGGAGAATATGAGGCCAAGTGGGGAAATGATCCATATAGTGATGGGTACATGGAGAAATGGTGTTGGGAGGAGGACTAGTCAGATAAGGAGAACACAGACAGACAATTAATGATTGTGCCATATTCTGGCTGGGCCAGGGAGGTAAGAATACCGTCTTGTGAGAAGAAGTCGTCCCACACTATCTAAAAAAGGCAGCGGTGAGACTACTCCTAAAGAAATCCTCTTTGTACCTGAAAGATCTCAATCACTTTAGCTGGTAGCAAATTTTCTTTCCTGGACAAGAGTCCAGAACAGGTAGCATCCAACTCCTGGATGAGAGCAATTATTAAAATCCATTGTAGTCAGGGTTCAGGCCCAGTTTTGGCACCAAAACAGCTTTGGTCATCCTGTATGATCTATGTGAAAAGAGAGAGTGAGAGTACAACCCTGCTGATACTCCTGGGTTTTTTGGTGGCATTCAGTATCATTGGCTATGATGCTCTTCTAAGGCAACTGTCTGAGCTGGGTGCAGAAGATAATGAATTGCAGAGGTTTTGCACTCCTACTTGTCTCCAAAAAGTGGAGTTTTAGAGACTATTACTTGGTCTCATGAATTCCCCAGCATGAAATCCTTGAAACATCAGTTGTTTCTCACGCTATTCAACATTTATATGAAAACACTGAGGGTCAAAGTCAGAATGTTGAAATGTTTTGCCATCAGTATGCTATTTCTCCTTTTTATCACCACAACAGGTGAAGCTATGGGTGTGCTAAAATGCTACCTGACTGCAACAGTGGAGTGGGTGAGGGCTAACATACTGAAACTCAATGCAGATATGACTACTGTGCTGTTAGTGGGTACTTTCTCTGACCAGATGGAGGGTATTTGACCTTTTCTGGATGGGGTTGCAACTCCCCTTGAAGAAGCATGTCCATAGCTTGGAAATGTTCCTTGATCCTTCTTGTCACTTGAGGCCAACATGGTCTTAGTGGCATAGGGTGCATTCTACCAGGATTGGCTGCTGGCCTATTACATCCCTATCTGGAAAGAGATAGACTGGTTTCAGTAATCTGTGCACTGGCAATCTCCATGTTAGATTACTACAACACACTGTACATCAAGTTGCCCTTGAAAACTGTTTAGAAACTGTACCTTGTACAAAATATGGTAGCCAGACTAATAACCAGGACCAGTGCTTCTAAACATATAAAGCTAGTTCGAGCCCACTTGCATTGGTCAACTATATGCTTCAAAACCTGATCCAAGATGGTGGTTTTAACCTATAAGACCCTGCACAGCTTGGGACTTGGCATAACACCAATCACAAAGTAAACATCTGAGGATTTCCTCTGAGTTCAACCTCAAAAGGTGAATTAAAGGGCAGTAACAAGATGGAAGGCCCTCTCAGTGGTGGTTCCCAAACTGGAGAATGCCTACTGAAGCCGACCTGGTGCCAATTTCCCTGCCTTTGCAGTGCTAGGTTAAGTCAACCCTCTGTGCTGAAATAAAGCTATCTACAAAATAAAGCTATCTACACCATTATCACTCATGGTGGTATTTTTTAGCAGATCTATTTTGTATTAGACTTTTTAGCTGCTAAATTGTTTTAAAACATTTATCCTGTTTTAAATGCTTTACTATGTAAACACTTCAAGCATTAATTTTATTGTATCATGCTCCTGTTTAGGAAGTGGTTTAAACCACCCAGAGAGCTTTTAGAAGTTAAAAAAAGGTATATGAAACTAAAGAATGCTAACTGTTGTGTAATCAGAAGATACAGGCAGGGAATTGAACTTACATCAGAAAGTACTAGAAGGACTGTTACCTCCACAAGTAGAGCTAAGCAGCCAAGGTTAAAAGTTTCACTGACTCACACTATTTCCATTTCAACTGACATACTTTGCCCTTTTACCAATGTTCAGCTATCACTGTTTGTGCCCCTTGTGCATTCCTGTTAGTTGTTGTCTGCCTTTTCCTTACTTTTCTTTAGCCATCCATGTCATCCTGCTCTTACTGGAGTCCAAATTGCTGTTCTGGTGCTATTCTTGTTTCAACACCCTTAAATTCTATCAATTTTAACCAGCTTCATCATGCCAGCTTCATCTCTTCAGTAGCTTTTCTTCAACTTTACCATCAAAGCCATGTTGCAATTCTGATCTTGTATGCTAGACTAATTTAGAACTTTTGATCCCATGAAACTGTCCTGGTCCTATAATAACCAGGTAATAAGAATATTTTTTTCTTTTAAAAGGTTAACATGTAAAATAAGACTGCACTGGCAAACTGCCTATACTTTTCATTGACGTCTTCATGTCCCTTTTCCTAGCTCAGTGTCATAAAATTAGGTGATACCTAATTAGGCATTTACATTTGCAGAAAACTGTAGCAAATGCCTTGAAAGATAGCTACTTTGTTGGCATCTGGGGGCAATGACTGGTGGCTAATGGCCACTGGATAATAAAATTGTACTTTCAGTTCAGGTCCCAGATCATGTATATTAATTTGTGCATTTGTGGCAGTAAGATTTGTAGCCTAAAAACCCCAGGCAAGTTAAGAGGCAGGAGAAAGATGAGGCAGGTACAATCATCTGCAAAAACCCTGCACAATTTTTGTCATAAATAGGTCCTTGTATCCCCAACAATGTGTTGAGTTTTTGCTTGGCTGGAATCTGTGAAATGAAACAGTGGTTTCTGGCATGTTTTTCCATAGCACTCAAAAACCAGTTTTCTGGGTGGTATACATTGCTTACTTGCTTCTTGTGTGCATGAGAAAGCCAGAAGAAGTGTGCATAAGAACATCTTTTATACCCTACACCCTCACCTCCTTTACTCCCTTCCTCCATCCCTCCTGGGAGGAGAGAGGTTGCTCTGAAGATCCCTGCCTAAGGTAGTAAATTTCCACAGTCATGTGCCCCCAGTGGCTGCCTGAACAATTGCACTTGAGACTCCTTGAATGTGACAGAGAGATGATAATTTTTATTTAGAATATTGGCAAAGCATTATGGGATGGCACAAAGCAACAATGCAGGGTGGGCTGTCACCTCTGAGGGATTATGAAATGGGTAAATGTGAGAGGAAGGAATGATAAGTAAACACAGACTAAAGAAGCAAATGTGTTTTTAAGTAACATCATGATCAGAAATTAACAAGCCTATTTAAAGGAATAGTTTCATATACAGCAAGCTACTGAAAGTTACTATTAATAACTTCTTTGCTAGGCTCACCTATCTACCTCACACTAGTAGTATGCCACAAAATTATTGAGCAAGATATATACGGCCAACTTATTTTTGGTAAGCTTATAATTTGTAGATATATTCGAAAGTCAGGTTTAGAAGGCAACACTCACAGAAAGTGTAAAATATTCCTGCCTTTCAAGCTAAGAAAGCAGCACACCCTTTGCCTGTACTATTTAACCATGGAACAGGTCTCTGTTTTTGATGGTGCATATACATCTGCCTAATACTGCACTAGTAAAGTAAATGCTTTGAATTATCAGACAGAAAATATTCTGAAGATCCACAGAGCAGAAGTCTTACAGTGCAATCCAATGTATATTACTTGAAAGTGAGTCCCAAATTTTTAATGGCACTTCCTCCAAGATAACAGTGCATAGTATTATAGTCTGAACAGGTTCACACAAGCATTTCAAATTTTGAGCAGCTAGCACCACATCTTTTGATGTAAACATTGCATGAAGAATAAACAGATATTTAAACACTAAGAGTTAGCAACCAAGTCTTACGCATCTTCATTTTTCTAACCCTGTACAAATGTATCTCTGTTTATCCAACTTATTACTTTTTGCATGATTATGACGCAGAACCTTTATACACACTCCTCTTCAAATCTTTAAGCTAACCATAATAAACAAACTGCAGCACAGAAAACAGTTCACTCTGTTCAGGGTTGGTCTCCAGGGCTAGCACGGTTGAGCACTTGCCAGGGGCTCACCCTGGTGTTGTCCCTCTTCAACATTACAACCTGCTTGTTCACCTGTCTCCCAGAAAGCAGCGGTGGTGAGAAGACATGGATACACACTTTTCACAGAAAAGGCATACAGAATTTTAAATTTTGTTGGATTGTGCTCATTGTTGTTGTGGTTAGCCCTCATCCACTCCACTGTCATAGCCAGACACCATTTTTGCACCTTCACAGCCTCACCTAAAGGAGAAATAGAGCTGCGTATCATCAGCACACTGATTGCAGTGCACCCCAAAACTCCAGATGGCCCCACTCAGCAGTTTCATGTAGATGTTAAACAGCATGGGGGACAGAACAGACCCCTGGGGAACTCCATGTGGGACGAGGAATATTATCAACTAGTGAAAAGAATGTAAACTCAAGAAGGGGCTCCATGAAAGTTGTCTTGCCCAAGGGCTTCCTCAAACCTGGACCTAGCATCAATTCCTCTGAATCAATAGCAAGACTCATTCTGATATGAATGGGCAAGCAATACTGTGTAATGAAATCTGACAGGCCCCAAATCTCTCCCTTAAATTTGCATGGTTGTTAAAGCTTTAAAATCAATTTTATCAGTGTTTCTTCTCAGAACATGCAGCACATCTCTTACTGCAATCATAAACATACAGCTCTGGCTGTATAATTGGATGTTGGGTGGTATAGAAATTAAATAATTAAATGAATACACACCATGTTTTGCACGAAGATCTTTGCTGAGCTGTAGCTTCCAAAACAGCATCATCCTAGATTTTCCTTGATAAATACTACCATGTCTTCTTAAACAGCCTTTTGTTTCAGCTGAAGACTGTTTACATCTCATTTTGTGGTACTGTAAATATTCATTTAAAATAACAAGATCTGAATATGGTTTCAATTCCTTAACAATGTTCTGAGATAATACCATGAAAATGTTGTGCTAAAGGTAGTTGGAAGAGATACAGCTAGTAATGGTACAGTGCAAAAATTGCTATGTAGCATTCCCAAGAGAAATGTTTTGTTCTAACAGTACTACTTACTGTGAGGAATTAAAACCAGTCTGCCCAAAATTCAAAATGGCTTTCAAAAAGCAAGGTACATAAAAACAAGCTTTAAAAGTATGCACCATATACAAGCATTTTTTAAAGTATGCTTGCATATGGTGCAAGCATACTTTAAAAGAATACCGAACAAAATGGCATTCAAGGAAGCTTACCTAAAATAGGATATATTAGCCAGTGAAATATAACAGCTTGAGAGAGAGACAGAGAAGAAACAAAACACAGCTTCAAAGCACAATCTAGTGAAACAGCCTACAATAGTGCTGGGAAGACTTCAGGCTTATAAAGTATACTTTGTTTTGTTTTTTAACAGAACTCCCAAAGTGTACAAAACAGGGCCAGGTGCAAATGGGGGGAGAAGGGGGAGGGGAAAATAAATACCAAGAATTAAGGACTAAGGTTCCTCTGAGCATATACATCGACCATAAATTTGTTTTTGTATCAAAACTGTTTTTCCCCTGACCTTTCTTATTATTATTAAACAAAACAAATCACTCCTTTCTTCATTTCAACAATCCAATATATTGACAGGGGAAGAAAGTATTTTAATTGATGCTATTGCTAAAGTGGAAGTAAAAACTCTTCCCAATTTATTGCAAATCACCCTGAACCCTACCAGTGGACCCTGATCTATTTTTGGCCCACCCAGGACCTTTGGAAAAGCAGTAATAAAATGCATATTCATTTAACCTAGTGCCTAAAAAGTACGAAGACGGCATCAGTCAAGCATTCTCCTCCGTAAGGAAGGATTCAACCACAGAAAAGGCTCTATTCTCCATGAAGTAGGCATCTGACTATCCCCAAAGCTGGGGCCACTCACACAAGGAAATCAAATGACCATTTCAGGTGCTGGGAAGATTCATGAAGATAGACCTTGCATTACCTTAGTCCTCAACTATTTATGGCTTTACAGATCAAAACCAGACCTCTGCTTGAAAAGCAGCTGGGAAGCAATAAAGCTATGTAAGCAGTATTATGATGCACTACTTTACAAGTTCCAGTTAACCTAGCTGCTATATTCTAAACTAACTTAAGTTTTTAAAAACCTTCCAAAGACTTAGGTAAGCCCCAGTTCAGGCCAGATGTCTGACCATAAGCCTCATAGTTAGATCACTCCACTGAAACAGCAACAAACATGAAGAAAAAGGTCTCCTAATTTTAAGAAACAGTATTTTAAATCTTTATATACATACCCCTACTACACTGCATTTGGTAAGAAAGTCACTATCACCCAAAGTATTTTAAATTATAAAGTGAAAAAGGAATTGTTTAGCACTTGTCAGAAAGAAGCTGTTCCATTCATTTGAGCAAGCAGATATATCCTAACAGATTTTTATATCACAAAGTTAAAGAAGTTCAAATATTTCCATTAGGAATGAACCTATAATCAATTTTATGCACATGTATTCACTGCTTTAGTCAATAAAAGAGTAGGAAAAGCAGTACTGGGATACAATCTCCAAAACGACAGAATGATTTCAGTTCGAATCCAAGGCAAACCATTCAACATCACAATAGTCCAAGTCAATGCCCCAACCACTGGTGCTGAAGAGGCTGAAGTTGACCGGTTCTATGAAGGCCTACAACACCTTCTAAAATTAACACCAAAAAATTATGTCCTTATCATCATGGGGATTGGAATGCTAAAGTAGGAAACCAAAAGATAACCGGAATAACATGCAAGTTTGGCCTTGGAGTACAAAATGAAGCAGGGTACAGGCTGGTAGAATTTTGCCAAGAGAATATGATGGTCATAGCAAACACTCTTTTCCAACAACCCAAGAGACGACTCTACCCATTGACATCACCAGAAGGTCAACACAGAAATCAGATTGACTATGTGCTCTGCAGCCAAAGATGGAGAAGCTCTATACAGTCAGTCAAAACTAGACCAGGAGCTGACTGTGGCTCAGATCATGAGCTTCTGGTTGCAAAATTTAGTCTTAAGTTGAAGAAAGTAGGGAAAAGCGCTAGGCCACTCAGGTATGACCTAAATCATATCCCTGATGAATAAAACCATCCCAAAGAAAAAGAAATGCAAGAAAGCAAAATGGCTGTCTGAGGAAGCTTTACTAATAGTTGAGGAAAGAAGAGAAGTGAAAGGCAAGGGAGAAAGATACAAACAATTGAAGGCAGAATTCCAGAGAACAGCTAGAAGAGATAAGAATGCCTTCTTAACTGAACAGTGCAAAGAAATAGAAGAAAACAATAGAATAGGGAGGACCAGAGATCTCTTCAAGAAAATTGGAGATATGAAGGGAACATTTCATGCAAAGATGGGCATGATAAAGGACCAAAATGGCAGGGACCTAACAGAGGCAGAAGAGATTAAGAAGAGGTGGCAAGATTACACAGAAGAACTATACAAGAAAATGCTTAACGTCCCTGATAACCACGATGCGGTGGTCACTGACCTCGAGCCAGACATCCTGGAATGTGAAGTCAAGTGGGTCTTAGGAAGTCTGAGCAACAACAAAGCTAGTGGAGATGACAGTATTCCAGCTGAACTATTCAAAAACTTAAAAGACGATGCAGTAAAAGTGCTACACTCAATATGCCAGCAAATTTGGAAAACTCAACAGTGGCCACAGGATTGGAAAAGGTCAGTTTACATTCCGATCCCAAAGAAGGGCAATGCCAAAGAATGTTCAAACTACCACACCATTGCACTCATTTCACATGCTAGCAAAATCCTACAAGCTAGGCTCCAGCAGTATGTGGACCGAGAACTACCAGAAGTACAGGCAGGGTTTCGAAGAGGGAGAGGAACTAGAGATCAAATTGTCAACATGTGCTGGATCATGAAGAAAGCAAGGGAGTTCCAGAAAAACATCTACTTCTGCTTCATTGACTATGCTAAAGTCTTTGTGTGGATCACAACAAATTGTGGCAAGTTCTTAAAGAGATGGGAGTACCAGACCATCTTATTTGTCTCTTGAGAAACCTATATGCGGGTCAAGAAGCAACAATGAGAACTGGACACGGAACCACTGATTGGTTCAAAATTGAGAAAGGAGTTTGGCAAGGCTGTATACTGTCACCCTGTCTATTTAACTTATATGCAGAGCACATCATGAGAAAGGCGGAGCTAGATGAATCACCAGTTGGAATTAAGATTGCTGGGAGAAATATCAACAACCTCAGATATGCAGATGATACCACTCTCATGGCAGAAAGTGCAGAGGAACTAAAGAGCCTCTTGAAGCGGGTGAAGGAGGAGAGTGCAAAAGTTGGCTTGAAATTCAACATTAAGAAAACTAAGATCATGGCATCCGGTCCTCTCACTTCCTGGCAAATAGATAGGGAAGAAATGGAGATAGTGACAGATTTTATTTTCCTGGGCTCCAAGATCACTGCAGACGGGGACTGCAGCCAAGAAATTAAAAGACGCTTGCTCCTGGGGAGGAAAGCTATGGCAAATCTAGACAGCATACTAAAAAGCCGGGACATAATAGAACAAGATTCCAGAAAAATCAATGATATAAAAATAATTAATGAACCAATACAACAGAGAATACAGTACTAAGTATTAGGTAAAACCAAAGTGCAGGGACTAAAATAATAAAACACAAAATATTTAAATGTTTTTAAAGTATTTTAACAATTTTAGAAGTGCTTCTGTGGATGACTATAAAGCATGTGCAAATACGTAAGGGAGGATGCATGCCATCAAGTACTGAGCTCCCAAGGAATTCATAGGAAAATGGGAAGGTATCACATATCGAGTCGGACCACTGGTCTATCTCATGCAGTATGACTGACCCTGAGTGTCAGCACTGACTGGCAGCAGATTTCCAAAGTTTCAGACAGGAGCACCTGATCCTTCAGGAACAGTGCATTCCACGGAAGAACAAATGGATCCCACTCAGCTAGTCTGTCTTGCCTGGACTGTACTTCAGTTTGCTAGCCTCATCTGGCCCTTTGCTATAGCCAGATACCAGTTCATCACTCCTACAATCTCATCTGGTATTGAAGAGGAAGAGGAGCAGGAGCAGGGCTACATATTATCTTCATACTGATAACAGTACATTTCAAACGAACCCCAAATGTCCTCATTCAGCTATTTCATGCAATGTTAAGCAGTATGGCAGACAAGAAGGAAACTATGGTGCCCCAAAGCAAAGATGCCAAGGGGTAGATTAGAAATTCCCCAGCACCATTTTATGAAAAGAGTGAAACTACCATAAAGCAGGGACTCTTCGTTCCATCATTTTTCTCCATGACATGCAAACCAGAACTCTGAGGTGTTGAGGGAGAAATGACCTAGAGTGATAAACCATGGTTCATTTTTGGGGTCTAATTCTGACTCATCATTCAACAATCTAGAATTCCAGGTTCACACAAGAAAAACAATAGTAATCAACAGAGTGGTTGGAAGCCATCACACTCACTCCCAACTCCCAGGTTTAACAAGCTATACAAATGACCATGTCATCTGTACATTATATAATGCACACATTCATACTAGTATAGAATCAAGGTTCTTCAAACTGGTAGTGACCATTTACTGCAAAAAGAAGCAAATGCATTTAAATCAGCTTGAACCACCATACATGCAGAGCTACCTCACAGTAGAGTCTGCTACTTCACATTAATGAATTCAGAAAGCATAACTGTGGTTAGTTGTCAGTGTTCAGGAATATTCTTGCAAGCCCACATCCTCTTACTTACACTTCTGATTTTCAGTAAACGAATTTGCCACAATGTCCAAAATGGTAAACTATGTCTCAGGCTAACCTCCAAACTACAGTTTACATACTGATTGTGGTAGGCAAAACCACAACACCGTGATACTCACATGCAATAGGGAAGGAGGAGGGAGTTCACGAACCCAGAGACACACATGACCAAGCCAAGATTTTATACTATCACTGATTTGAATATCTGTTAATCCTTCAGATAAAGTCTAAATTCTAGATAAAATCTTTAAAAACCACCTTTTGACTTTGCAGAGCTTAAGAAGACAACGTATAAAATTTGAGAAATGTTTTATGCTAACTCTGTTGTCTGATGACATTCCGCATGTATATTGTTCTAAAAAGTTTGCATTTTAGAAAAGCAAGATAAACTTAACACCATGGAATAAAATAGCATGCTTGTAGCCAGTAATCACAAAGATGATAAATTCACTTAAGTTTATACTGGGCAATAGATTTTATCATGTTGACATAATGTTCTGTTATGACATTCATATCTTTTTACTCTTTTAGCTTCTAAAAAGTATTTGTGTCAGTTGTAACTAGGCCTACAAAACAATTCATATGCACAGTATCATTAACCAAATAATCAGCAGTAATAATAATCTTCAAAACAAACACATGTACTGTAGCATAAGCTTCAAGCAATTCCTCCTGCAGTCCTACACATACCGCAAATCTGCTTCAGAGAGTTGTAAGACCCTCTGAACCTGACCTAGGGGTGACATGCAATAGTCCTTTGTGAAAGCAGATGTCCCACTTCCACCATGTTTAACTCCAAGGTTAGAACTCCATACGATAGCCTTCTCTAAAGAGCAGTATTCTTACACTGTAGTGTATGCACTAAAATCAACATTCTTCAGGATATAGCTTTAATAATAATGTAACCAACAACCTGTATGAGAATAAGGCAGTAGAACCCCTGTAGGGTCCAACTGCATCCATTCATTCATCCCTCATACTTTCAAAGCATTGCACTGAAAGTTAACTTTAAAATCAATGGTCTTAAGAACATAAGAGTTATGCTGGATCAGATAGAGGAATAATAATATAAATTCAGAATCTGCCTCGAGGGAGGAAGGCTTTTTTCACCCATGCACTTTGCTGTTCAACAGTGGAATCCTGTTGGTGGAATAGAAGAGAACCTCCTCTTTCTGATTCCTCCCTCACCTTACAGTCCTCTATGGCTGCCACAGATCTGCTCCATGGCATTGAGTGACCCCTGAGAACAGCAAAAGAACTGTAGTGGGAGGGGAAATCATCAAAAATCATCTTCTCCTCTTCCTTGGGGAAGAAATTATGGGGGGAGGGGTAGAATGCAATTCTCTATTCACAGAGTGAAAAGTTAAGATCTGAGTCAATACATCTGTTACAAAACTTAAGGTTTTTTTTCTAACTTTAGTTATAATCCTCTTTGTTATTGTTAATGAACTATCTCAGCAAATTACCAATTAACAGAACACAAAACATGCAGTCAAGTCGTGCTAGTCTTTATCCGACTGAACACAAAGAATGTATAATTTAAAACAAAAATTAGAACCAGTAGAAACCTGTCATTCAAAATAAAGCAAAACCTTAAGGAATTTCTAGATTCTAGTTCCTTCAGCCTTAATTTAATAAGGTAATTTGAAATGATCCAGTGTTCAACCACATGCAGCTTATTCCTAAAAATAAAGCTTCTCTTCAGGGACATCTGAGAATTCTCAGCAATTGGTTTCCCCTTGGCTTCAGTGTTTCCCTTGTTTTATGTCCCCCCCCCCACCCCATTCACTAATCCTTCTATACAATAATTCAGCTTTCCCCAGCCTGGCACTCTTCAAACATTTGAGACTACATCTCCCATGATTCCTGACCTGCTGACTATGCTGTCTGGGACTGATGCAAATTGAAATCCAAAAGATCTGGTGATCATCAGGTTCAGGAAAACTGAAAAATGCACCCATGCTGGCATTTAAAACCTAATGGAAAATGGATTTAACAGTAAGTAACTGAATCTTGTCAATTACAAGAATCAACTGATCTAAATCAATTTGAACAGCAAAAGATTTGAATCATTAAGATATTTCCTTAACAAGCATCCATTTTGCTTGTTCCCAAAACACTTAAAATGTATCACTTTGTAACTAACTAGAGTCTTTATACCACCAAGGAGCATACTTCAAGCCTTTTGGCCATGGAGCCTACATGTCTGTAGTACTGACGAATTACATTTCTTTAGGGACACATCTGTTTCAGTCTCTGCAGATATGCAGGGATACAAGATCATCTATTTGAAAATTAAGGCTGCAGTTTTATGCATGCTTATCTCTAAACAGAATCTCACTAAATCAAATAGAGTAAATATGTATACAACTGGGTAAGTGCCTAGAACCTCCCAGAATAAAAGAATAATACAAGGCAAAAAGTGCTTTTCTGCAAAATGAAAAGTTGCTGTCCATGATGCCTGATTAATAGTTAATATTCACTATTTGAAAGTGACCGCCAGAGCTCTGTAATGTGTTCTGAGGGCATGAAAGATAAAGACAACTTTCTTCACGAAGGTTCCTAGTGGAGGTATAGAATGCCACCTTCTAGGTTATATCACAAGACAACTTTTTTTCCAGTTCAGCACCCTCCAGATGCCTTGGACTGATAGGAGTTGTATGCTAAAACATACGGAGGACACCAGGTTGGAAATGACTGATCTTTGATGACTGGAGGGTTCAAAAGTCCAAAGGGCTACTTAAAATACCGGAGTTACTGGATCACTTACAATACTTCCTCAGGAATCAGATTGCCCCCCCACCCCCCATGGTTCTTTTACATAAAAACATGCATTAATTGATTGGTTGACTGAAGGTCATACCAGTTTGTGTTTCTTTGTTTATTTTTGTTTGTTTGTTTAAGGCCAGGAATTAATAAGTTGCTATTAAATTCTCCTTTCCTTTTCCAGAATTTCTTTTTGAAAGGAGAAACACATAATTGGAATTCAGTCAACAAGTCAATTTAGAATTGGTCCTATTTTCTGGACAATATTCATCTTCAATCCAGTCCACGTGAACAAATCAATTTACATGGTACTTGGAGGATGAACTGACCTACATTTTTCAGGTATGCTTTCTGCCCTATATTAACTAAATATTGTCGAAACTAAGCATGGTGTGAGCACACAAAAACTCCTAATCACAGCTACTCACTCTGTTTTAGGCAAAAGTACAAGACCATCAGCTGGCTAGATTTTATTTGAAAATACTACCAAGAATTTAAAGATCACATACTGTTTGCCATTTATTCATATATGCCAAGGTGCTAAGTCATGAAGAATTATAATTCAATCATCAGATCAGGTACAAGATTCTCCTCTACTGCAATTTCTAATATGTGACATATTAATACTACCAATACATGAAAGTAAGTAACGCCACTACAATGAAGAGAGTCTAACTACATTTGACTAAAGGATATCAGAGCATATAGGCCATTTGAAATGTGAATGCTTGGGTCAACTACTTGTACCACAACGGAGTCATAAATTTAGCACTATATTGTACTGTATGTTCAAACTGTGGGTATGCAAATCATCCAAAGTTACATCAAGAAACTCTCATTTCTGACTGTTTATATTTAAAACCATATAGCACCACACTCTGGTAAAGAGACAGTTTAATAAAGATGTCTACAAATGATCTGTAAAGCTAAAACAGAACATGTGTACACTGCTAGTTCATAGCAAATACGAAGAAATATCATATAGGTAACCAATAAGCAGTTGTAGAAGTATGTTAATCACAACATGTGGAAAATAACTGAAAATTGTTCAAGAATGTTGAACATGAAATTTAATTCAGAAAAGAATTATCATGCATTTCTCTTCAATTACTTCATATACTAGATGTAAAAGCAACAGCATTCAGAAGGCTGAAATCTTCAAGCCACAGATATTAATACCATTTGGAATCTATAACCAATACTGATATACACATTTTGCTAGACCAAATCCACTTCAAAATATGCTCAAGTGATTCGGGTTTCTTCCATGTACAGCAGTCAAGAGTAAGTGAGGGGGAGGGGGAGAGAGAGTTTCCCATAACACTAAGGAAAAGATCCTACCTCTAACACTCATTGTGTTGCACCAGCAGAAACCAGTGCTTGCACAACATCCAAAGTTCTTGCTAGCATGCCAGATATCTTAGCTAGCGCTTGTTTCCACTAGCACCAGCAGCCATGCACCACTGAACCCATCCCAAAGTCAGTTACATATAATCCCTTATCAGCCTGCATAACAGACCCACTATGGAATCATGAAGGAGAAGCGGGAGAGAAAGAAGGAGAAGACAACAAAGTTGATAAAGATGATAAAGTGCAGGAGGTTAAACATTTTGTCCCTTCCTCACCAGAAAAGAAAAATTGGAATGAAGGATTAATTGACAAGCCTGCAAAGGCCTCAACATATAGTTTATGTGGCGTAAGTGGGTGCATGATCCTGTGGGTGGAGGTGGCGACTGGCAAGCAGGTGCCCACGGGTAGCAGTGGCAGGCAGAAAGCAGCAAATAAACTCAAAGAGCCACAGGAAGCTTGCAAGCTTCTGTTTGGCCAACCCTGGCCACCCATGCTTACATGGATTCTGCCATACAAAGAATTCTATACCACAAATTCTATGATGTGGCTATAAGTTGCGATAAATATGAATTTTTTGCAAGATTAGCAAACTAATAGAAAGCACAGCAACACATATGAAACTATCCAGGTTTAAATACATTGTGAAAAGTTGGGGTGATTGCTAGGATCTCCTAAGAGACGCTTGTTGAGTTCAAACATCAATCCCAACCGTGCTTTGACCAAAAGGAATGTGTTGGGCTCATGCATACATCTCCCACCAATTTCTTCCTGCATTTCCAGTGTCATTTTAACACCAGTTTGCACTGAGTATCTAAATTAGGACAACAAACGTAACTAAAAAGTATGAGAAAATCAGAAAGCATCCCTAGTAAATAAGAAAGAAAGAGAAACTAGTCCCAAAATGCCAGAAAAATAATACATTCTTTAAGAAGCCCAATGTGCTCTGATCCAATATATTATCTGGGGCTTTCCTCAGAGAGTATTAAAAGTGACAATACATTTAATTAGTATTTCACAGATAATACTACAAGAATATAGTAAATTAACAGATATTGCAAGAATTGCAAGACTGTACCTAGAACATCTCTAACATTTAATCTCGTCGTGATTAACACCTGTGTAGTAGTCTGTTAACGTGAACTATAAAATATATAAATGTGCTGCCTTCAACTAGGATTTTACTTGCCTATCTTCAAACTTATGAGACAGTCCCAACAGAGTTGACTAGGAATGTTTTTTACCAGTTTGGTTTGGTTTTCTTGCTGGGTCCCCTTGAAAAAAATGGACAATGACACATGCTCCAGCTCCATAGGTTGCATTACTGTCATATAATCTATGAGGGACTGTCATTCAAGGTAATAGAGATAGACAGTTAGAATTTCCCAAAACATTAAAGCCATGGCAAAAAAAAATGTGTTTTTTCCCAGTGGATTTTCAGGAAAAAATTGAATATTATGCATTGTATTGCCCTATATGAGACTAAATTCACTTTATTACATTAGAAACATTTAATGTATTCTGTATATCTCGGTTTGCTCATAAAATTATTGTTAAAATTAAAGAGATTTAAATGTAAACTTATATTTATTTAATTTCTATACCACCTATTAGCTGGTAAATCTGTCATGAATGACTCAAAACTGTATCTTAATATATACAATTTGACTAAATCAAGTTACACACAATACATTTTCGGAACATCAAAAGTAGACCTGCAACATCTGACTCATCACAAAATCCAGAAGTAGCAGAGACTGGTGAAAGCATAAGAAAATTTGTGCACAGCATCTATTCCTATCATCACATATGAAATAACACTCAGGTAACCCAATAGTACAGCATGGATTATTTGATGGATGTCTCCCCTTCGACCAGGCTATGTTGCCCACCTTCAGGCAACAGAACAAGATGTGTTTGAGTAGGTAGCTAAGAAAATAGCACCCAGTACATGCCAGCACATGCTATAATTTAAACAAAACATCTTAGCTTGTTTAAACCAAGGTGATCATGCAAATTGTGCTACTGAGAGCTTCTTTAGGTAGAAAAGTCTCTTTTACTTTTCAAGAATGGTAACCATGTATATTAAATTTAAGAATTTTTAAGCAATCTCTACCTATTATTCACGGAGCCATATTATATGCCCTTCTGTTTATTAAGGACAATTATTTACATCATAATTTTTGTTCATTTTGAAAAGCTTTCTCTAGTAGTGATGTCAATCCTATGCCTATGTCAACAAAACAAGGCTTCTGAGTTCCTTTTAAATACATATAATGGGGCTGTTCTGGTGGTAACAGTTACAGATGTTATAGCTGAAGCAGCATCTCCTAAAGGTGAGGTATAAGCTCTAACTTCAGTATTTTTTTCCTCTGGCCACTTTTCTTGCTATTTTTCTCTCTTCCTCATCCCTGGCCTTCTTCCTTCTCTCCCTTCTAATACCAAGCCATGTTCTTTCTCCCCATGCACCCATTTATATTGTTACTGCTCACCCACACATATCTCTCTGTTTCTCCTCCCCTCTATCCCTTTCCCTTGCTTTCTAGTCCTTCTCATGAAACAGCTGAACAGTGGCAGATTCAGAAATAGAAGGGGAGCCTTGCACCCTAGCATTTTTCAATCCTTTAAAAAAACTTAAAGGATTGTGAAAAGTTGTGCAATGAGGGTGCCTGAGGGCATGCCACATCACAGACCCCTGTCATAGTGGCATCTTTAATTTCCATTCTGCCTTCCAGCTGTAAACTGCTAAAGCAGAAAGATGGTGGAAACCTATCCCATTCTGGAAGAAGAATAAAAATAGTTGACTCTCGTTGCTAAAAATATATAAAAATGTATTATATTACATTTTCGCACCACCTTTATTCTTCTTGCAAGAAACCCAAGGTAGCATAGAAGGTCCTCTTCCTCACCATGTTATCTTCACAACAACTGGGTAAGAAGGGTTAGGCTGAGAATATGTGACTAGTCCAAAGTCACCCCAAGAGTTCCATGGATGAGTGTGAACTAGAATTCAGATCTCCTAGGTTCCCAGTCCAATATTCTAACCACCATACAACCTGATTTTCAAAAACTTTGAAAACAAAGCAGTAAGACCCAAACTGACAAGATGGTGAGTTTCTAACAAAAGAATAACATGTGTATGAAATTAGTAGATATTAGTATACATGAATATCATATTCATGTATATTTGTTCCAAAATACTCAGTAAACCTAAATGGATCCAAGAATGTATGGATAAAAATACCTCAATAAAACTAAAGGAATTAATTTCTTGACTTATTGTGGTAACTGTGGAGTGGAGAAATAAATCAAGTTGTTTAGATGTATGTATTGTTCACTAAGTGGCTCTGAAATGTAATCCTACATTGCATTTTTAAAAAGTGGAATAACGTGAGCTTTTCATCTAATAATGCTGCTCAAGTTTCCAGAGGAAAGCCCAGTAATTTAACAAGATAAGATTGGAAGTATCTGATTCCTACACTCACAGTGCTTGAGAGAACTTTGCCTTCATGTTTTAACTGAAGACTTAAAGAACTGATTCAATGATCCAGTTCACCCACCACCACCACCACCACAACAACCCACTCATTTCCTCTGTGATAAACAACCTAGCAACAACTCATTCCTGGCTGGCTTATCATAATGGCTGAACTCAAACTTTGTATTACTGGGGGATGAAAACCCCAGACACAATTCACACACTGAACCATTTGCACAATCAATTCAAGCCATTTTGTTGGGAGCCATGATGCATCCTGAGTGTGATTTGCATAACTGCCTGGACAGAGCTTGCTGCATAGTCTGAACATAGGGCACATGGCTTATTGAAGGGTTAAACAGCCCTTGAATTACCCATGGGTTATTTAACCATGCAACAAGCCATGCCATCCAGGTTTGGACAACATATGCCACAGTTGAGCACTGATTATGTATACCTTACAAGCCACCATGGTTCGTTCTAGTCATGGGAACTGGACCAATGAAACCCATAGGCTTTTAACTATGGGTAACTCAGAAGCAACTGAGCTGGCTCTTGACCACTGGCCCACTTCCTGCGTGTTATAACAACTCATGGATGCTCCATCCCTACACTGTGTTCAATGCTATTCAAACCCAGAACTCTGAATTATTGGGGTAGAAACAAACCAAAGTTTCAACCTAAGAATAAACCATGGATCATAATTTTATTTCTTCCCCATCCATCCAGATGTCCTGGTTCAAATATTGTGGAAAAGATGAGGAATGCAGCGAGCCTGGGTTTAGTGCACTGGAAGCAGGCAAGCTGTTGGGAACTAGCAAATTCACTCCCAAACCAAGAGTTAACAATCCATGGGTTGTTTCATAGTGCAGGGCGGTATTAATGCCACTTGCATCCCGGTAGGACCTACAACTATTCCACGAGACAGGAGTTTTTAAACCAACTTGAAACAGACTCATTTTCAGAAAGCAGCGCATCAATACAGCTTGCAGAAGAGAGCTGATCTGTTTTAATGCAGAAATGAGCATTTCTGCACATCCCCAGGATTGCTTTAGGGGGTACACTCCTCAGCGTGCTAGCAAAGACTCTCACTAGAGCAACAGAATGAACAGAAGTTGGATAAACAGTATTAGATACTGTTCCTCATCTCAGTATATTGCAAACTGTTGCCTCAGCTGTACCTGGGGGGAAAGTCAGAAGACTGGAAAGTTGCATTGCTATTCAGTCCTGAACAATGTGTGTATTAACATTATCCAACTCTCTATAAGGCTACCTAGTTCCCCAAGTCAAAATTCTAACATAGTTGTATATGTTCATTCATATGCAGTTGGTACCATGCACTTTTTAATGGTAAAAGATGTTTCTGGCAAAGAAGCTAAAGTTATTTGCATATTTGTTTGCATGTAAACACAAATGTCACACAAGGGACAATGTTACTCACTATGACCACACTATGATGCCACCTCCACTGTAAAATGAATTACAGTTCTTATAACATTTTGGAGATAGCAGATACCTGCTGCTGACACTCTCAGATAGGTGTGCATAAGAATGCAGCCTTGAAAGAAAGATATTAAAGCCCACTAAAACTAATGCAACAATTCTGCACAATTATATACAGAACTGGTATATGAAATAGCTACTGACTGCACTCTTTTAAGTGATACTAAACAAAATGCACATCCTATATGTACATATTAAACAAAATGCACAATGTTTACCTATTTTAATCACTCTGAATAGCAAATTATAGCAACTGAATATTGCTGCTCAGCTGACATCAACTCCATCTTGAGCAGTGAATCTACAGGTTATTGGATTATTGAACAATAATGTCACAGTTCACACTCTGCTTGTTCTTATCAAAAGCTGAAGACTACCAAGTCCTGTTTTAATTATAACATAATCTGTAATTCTGTCCCTTACAAGGCATTTCATTTTCAATAATGTATTTTTCTACCAACGAACACATGGAGACCCTTCTTAGGGAGCTGCATCTTCCGAACTAGATGGACCAAGTGAACTCCAAGAAATAACAAGTGTCTATATTCGAAGACAGTCCCTTCAAATGATAACTGTAACTTAGCAAATTAAACAGTCTGCCCATAGATTCAGATGCTGAGGGTTTGCCCATCACATCCTTTTGCTACCACTGTATTCGTCTAGGGCTTTTTAAAAAGTACACATAGAAAGTTTGGGGGGCTTATTGCCCATAGCCAATGTACATGCAACCAGAATGAATTGCACTGAATTAGAACTGTGCTTCCAACTATAAATGTTGTATAGTGGTAGATTCTATCTTTTCATGGTTTACAGTTTAAATCAGGCAGTCAAAATACACAGGAAAGAATCACATACCACATTAAAACCAGTATTGAAGGTTGCATGAGGAGGGATTGAAGTTTTTGTGTGACATGCAACTTCTCTTTATATTACTGAGCTACTATTTCCCAATATGTTATCATCTAGAAAAGTATAAAGATAATTGCATTCCATGATGACCTTGCAAGATGAATGAACAAAACCAGAGACTGACACTTCAATACAATGGACAAATATTAGGTGAAAAGGGTTGTTGTTTAAAAGCATATAATTTCTGTATTGCAAACTAGAACATGCATTCAGAAAATGAACATTTATTTAAACATATTTTATTTATTAACATTAACGTCAAGTATATTAATGAAAGGTTTAAATTAAATTTCTATGCTGTAGTCTAAAATTAAGGATTGCCACAATTAAAAATGAAGTATAATACACACTATTGATGTTAAGTGATTATCCAACTGAGAGTGAGCAGCTCAATAAACTTAGTTCAAACTGATATATCTAATTCTGTCTTCTCCTGAGAATTTTCCAAAAGAAACAGCCAAGAACAAAATGCCTGCCACATCAGTGTTTTTAACATATGCCATAAATCCAACCATTTCAGGTATTTTCTAGAATGCTTTCATGCCAATCTGAGCTTGCTATTGTCAGCTTCCTATCTAGGAACGTGTGCAAAAGTGACAAGTCTGACTACTGGAATGGAGAAAGAGGGCACACACTTGCATTATACATTTCATTGGTTTTAAACACTTTTAATCAAGTCTTTAAGGATGTCCACTGATAAATACCAAAAGGTATGCTGCATAACACCAATAGCTTATGAATTGCAAAAATCTAATTTCTCAAAAACCTTGTAACATTTGAAAGATTGAAAGTTTTTTTCTGTTTCCTAAGAATTGCTAAAAAAAGATTAACCACACACAATGCAAACAAAAGGCAAGAATCATTCAGTACCACAGTCAGAGAGCCATCACATTCCAAAAATCATGAATATGCAATATTCATTCTTCCAGAATACCGTATGTTGTTATATTAAAGTTCCCCTCTACCCCTTGCTAACCATAATTTTAAGTAAAATAAAAGAGCATTAATCATTTCATAAGCTGTATAATTGCTACATCTTGTGGCAGCACAGTTTAATGCAAGCAAGAAGGGGGGGAAATGGACAAACAATAAAAAAGACTTGTTTGCACATAACCTTCATACAGATATTCCCTGCAAACACCCACAACACCCTGCTCTCTCACTGTCGTTCTAATACAAGAGGGGTGGGGGAAGGAGAAAGGGGAGGGAAGGGGGAATCATCCAAGATGCGATGGAGGAAAAGGAGAAAGTTGCAATCATTTCTGTACTGGCTTTTAACGTGTCTCCGTCACTTTTGACGGAAACCAATGGAAGAAGAAAGTGTCTTTCTTGTATCAATAAGTGCCTCGATCTTTGTCTCTTTTCCACCATCCTACACCTCCATGATGCCCAAACGACTCGACCCTTTTTCATTTAAGCAACAGCCACGTTCATCATCATAATCACCATCAGGCAAAAAAAAAAAAAAAAGAGCATCCACTTCTCTCCCCCCAGCACACACTTTAAAATATGAAAGAAAGAATTAACCATCCGGGAATGGAAGGAAGAAACGTAAAAAAAGCTTTCCATTTTAAAAATATAAATGTAAAAACAAAGAGAAAGATATCGATTTCAGACATTTATACCGCGGATTAGTCAAGGGACTGTGGAAGCATTAAAACCAGCCCTCTCCAGCCGCTACTGAAAGTGAGGGAGTGGGAGGAATTTAGACGACATTTTTTGGGGGGTGTCTCGAATTAATAGCGGGATCAGGGCTGGGCAGCTTAAGGTTGTTTTATCTTCTTTTTAGGTCCCTGACTGGAGAGGGGAGGGGGAGCCGTCTAGACCTTCCACACTCGGATGCAGAAGGGAAGGAAGACATGTCTTGTCTCCTCTCCCGTGCCCTGATCGCGCACTCGGCCCCGCAAGCCTGGGACTGGCCTCAGGCAGCGGCGTCGCGGCGACTGCCGAGGCGGCGGCGGCGGCTGCCGCTGTTGACACCGCCGTGCCCCTCCCTCCCCAAGGGCCCATTCCCCCACCACACCAGTCAGTCATCTTCTCCTTCCTCCTCCTCACCTCCCCTTCCCCGCTGGGGAAGCGGAGACGGAGCACTTCCCCCGCGCTCGCCATTTACCTTCCTTGAGCGCCGTGTTGTTATGGAGCAGGGAGGCCGCCGCTGAGGCCGCCACGGCCGCTGCCGCCGCTGCTGCTGCCGCTGCCGCCGCCGCAGCCGCCGCGGAGCAGCCCTGCAGGCTCGGTGGGGACGTGGAGAGCCGGGACCAAGATGGCGGCCCCTCCAAACTTCCACTGCTACTTTGGACACTCATCAAGCTACTTTCCTGGAGCCCGGCGGCAGCCGCCGGGGGCAGCAGCACTTGGGGGAGAGGAAGAGGCGGCGCGGCGGCGGAGGGACAACCAGCAATGCCGCCGCTGCCGCCGCCGCCACCGTGGTCATTGCCGGGGGTGGGGCGGAGGAGAAGGCGAGCGGCGACCCCAGGCGCGGGAACACGCGAAGCGGGTGGGGGGTGGGGGAGGCCGCCGTGGGTTTGGGAAAGCGGAGGGGAGGGGGCTCGGGCGCCGGAGGAGAAGTCGCGGCTCAGGCCGGAGCAACCTGCCCACACCTCTGCACTGCGTCGCCTCCGAGCAATCGCCAATGTTAAAGACAGAGGAAATCCTCTCACTCAGCCTAACCTTCTCCCCTGCTAGGGAGCGGGCGGCTGGGAGGGGTCATGCGCAGACACTATCGCAAGCTGGCAAATGATGAGGGAGCGACGCCGATGCTGCCGCTGCGCATCACAGCCCGCCCGGGAGAAGGAAGGCACACGCAGCCGGCATGGGCACCTGCTCCTCCTCCCGCCTCCCCGCGCAGCAGGCCGCCGGCGACGCGCCCTCTTTGGCCTCGCCGAGAGTACCTCCGTAGCTTACATCATGTGCTCCCACACAGCCCTCCCTGGTGGTTACACCTCGCGGCTCCTTCCCGCCGCACATTATGTGCACACACAGAGGCGCGCGCGCGCGTACCGTGCAATGTACACTCCGGCGGAAGCCTCCTCACGCTGGACACCCATGCGGATTTCATCATTATATGACACACGCATTTCCGAACTTGCCTGTTAGTCAGCATGGAAACTGCTTCCAGAAGACGGTCATAGGGTCAGATGGGGTCTCAGGGCTGCAGCGCTAAGCACAGTAGGGAGCAAATGCCACTGAGCAGAGTGAGGCGGTGGAGAAGGAAAACTGCGGCCATCGAGACCTTGGGATTCCCTCACCGTGGTTGGCTTTGGTGGGTGGGCCTGACGGAACTTCCTTGCTGATCGCATTGCATCTCCAAACTATATCTCCAGCTGCCACTCAAGCAGGTGGGTCTTAGCTACCAACCTGAAAGGCCTGTTGAACTAATACCTTAGGCAATGCTGCCTATTAGCAAATGTTACCAGCAAGCAATTAAATACAGAAGAGCAATCTAGAAATCCATAAGGGAAAGTGGGTGCCTTTGTTCTACTATCTCATAGTGCTGGACTAGATATGCTTTGATCTGATCCAGGGATTACCCATTTTATAGTTTTTACAAGCAAATCCTTTGGTCCCATCCAGCTTCTTGTGAAGCAAGATGAGTATTAGGTCTGTGACTTTCCTACCATTTTATTGTGGGCATCAACCTACCTCGTTTAATGTGCAATATGTGAAACTAATTGCATTATGAAAGAAACTATAGCCCTATTAGATGTGCTAGGTGGAGGGTGAAGGGAAACAACCCCCCCCCCCCCGCTAAGTAGCTTACTCCTCACCACAGCTATGCAGAACCTCAGACCCAGGGCAGAATCTGGCCCTTCTTGGATCCCAGTCTGGCCATTCAGAATGCACTTGATGGCCACCTCCTTCCCCAGTCCCACCCCTCTCCCCAGTGGATTACTTCTAGGCTTTTGTGCAACTTTTCCACCATTCTAAGGCTACAATTTTGTCCCAAGCCTTAGTTGCTGGCAGAAAGGTGTTAAGCTAAACAATGTTGGTATTCTTTCCTATTTTCAGTTGTGCCCTGTTTGTCTTTGCCTTCTTGTCTGGAAGGTTTTTTCAAAGTAGAATTCCGCTCCCTGCTAAGAGAGGTTCAGTTTCCCTGAACTACTGGATCCCTGAAGTTGCTTGAATGAAAGTGACATTTAACACATGCATTAACAGAATAATGAACTGGAAATTAAAATAAGTATCCTAAGCATGCTTTACTTGAAAATAAGTTCCAACAAAATCAACAAGATGTCCTTAAGAAAAAATAGATTTAGGGTGGGAATATTAGCATACAATATACTAAGGGAAGGGCTGAACATGCAATTTGGCCAAGGCACAATACGCCCAGCCTTTTTTACAATTCCCAATCATGCAAAAGAGTCTATGTATGTATAGCCAGGAAAGTCTTTCCCAGATTTGACTGGTCTACTAGCTGCAACTATTGTTGGATAAGGATAAATGATCCATGGTGGCTTATACTTAGTTTCTTTCTACTTTGGGGTAGAAATTTAATAAAGGCATAAATGAAATAACCTCTCCACTGAATTACTATAACATGTTATAGGTGGGTCTACTTCTGAAGAGGACTCAGAAGCATTAATTAGGGCAGATGCAGCTTGCAGATGGTCAGCAAGTACAACTGGATGGAATCATATTCTGATTTCTAAGGGAGCTGTACTGGTTACCTATTTGCTTCCAGACCAAGGAACTGTTTTTAACCTTTAAAGCACTCAGCAGCTAGGGATCCAAATATCTGAAAGAACACTCCTCTCTATACCAGCACACCTATGTCTTAAGATCTTCTGGGGTGGTTCCTCTCAAAGTCCTTCAACATACTACTTGCCAACAAGAGACAGAGTCTTCTCTTTTATGGCCCCTTGTTTGTGGAACTTCCTCCAAACAGAAATACTGCTAATGTCTTTACTGTCTTTTCTGCACCAGGATTTTGCATAGGCATTGTAGCTAGCATTTTTGCTTCTCCCTTGATTTTTATTGGCTTTTAATTTCTTTTATTATGGTCTTCTGTTGCCATTGTGTTTTAGGATTATATTTTCATGTCTTGTTTTCTATACTGCAGTTATATTTTTAGGTGAAGGGTGATTTAAGCATCTAATGATAACATAACAACAACATCAACAGCTGAGTATGCAGAGGGTTGTGAGGGACCAGTGAGGTGCATCATCTCCTCCCCTCTATATATTCAACCAGCAGCAGACTGAGATTGTGAGTAGGGATATAAGCAAGTTATTCCTACTTAATTTGGTCATAGCTGGAATTTAAACAAATAGACAAAGCATGACCAACAGCTCCCTAAGTAGCAGAATGCTGACAATATAAGTAATGAGTCTGAAACAAAAGACTGGCATTCCCCCATACTTCTTTATTGGCAGAGCATGTCTGATAACCAGCCATAAATAATGACTTGCTTTAGAAATAATAAATAGAGGACCCTCTTCCAGTACAAAGATGAAGAGCTCTTCATGCTAACATTCAGAAGGCATTTTGCAGCTATCCCAACTTTTCCTCCATGTTAGATGTTAAGAGGGAATAACTGGCTTAGACATGGAAGATGACGTCTAGACCCATCCCTGCAAAAAAAAAAAAAAATCAGTAAATGAGGCAGGGCAATGGCATGATAAAAGTCTCATCTAGAACCACCCAAAGCCATTTTATTGATGCAAACTCAAGGTGACTATTATTTCTCTGATATCATTCCTCAGCTAGATCTTCTCAGCCACACATGTGCTCTACGGCTGAACTTCCAGGTCACCCTTGGCTCCTTGTAATGGCTGAAGGAGCGAGGCCTTTCTGTCCTCACATTCAAACTCCTGGCTTTGCCCCAGTAGCAGTGGAAACCAGCAAAACCACTTGCTGGTTTTGTGGCTGCATTGCCTCCATCCATTGTTTCTGGGGCTACCATCCCCATGAGAACCTCATTTCCATTGGGAGTTGCTACAGCTTCCATTTTGGCTAAGTTGCATCAGTTCACAGTTTGCCTGCAAGTAAACATAACTCTCCTTCTAAAACCAGTTTACATACTCCACACTTGCCCCTACGGTAAGAAATTCCAGGAGCAGTATTGCATAGGCAAAAGCACAGAAAGACATAACCTTTTAAAATATGTATATGCAACCACATACATAGAGCATGGGTAGAGGGAAGAAGTGTATGCATTCCTACCAAGTCGCAAATCTCCAGTGCTGTCTCCTCAGGTAACTCTTTATGCACATGTGAATGGGTAGCAATGGTGGCTGGTTACACTTGCAGGCAAAGAGGGCGCCCTGATCCCTGGCAAGCCCTTGAGAGAGATGCTGCAAACCATCTCAGCCCCAGTGCCTGCTCAATGCTAATCGCTCCTGTGCTGCTTGCCAAGTATAGGATGAGGCTTTAATTTATAAGATAAGGCCTTAACTTTCACAGTACAGAGTGCTATTGGCCCACTGTAGCACAGGGAGCCTCACTCTTCACTATCAAACTGTTACATTTTTCCTACCAACAGGTTGCTGTGTTAAGATACTGGGGAACAACCTCCAGCCTTTCCTAAATCACCTGAGCAGAGCCGTGTTTATCCATCGAACTTGGCAGAAAATAATTTGTGCTGGAGATTGGCAACTATACATTTCACATGTACAAGACTATTTACATTCCTGGTTTAGTTTTACTCTAGGATGCAAGCAAAGCTCTAAAATCCAGGAGTACCTTGCACTGGGTGCACTGGCAGAAGTCACTTCATGCTGGGGTTTCCCCATTTACTTCAGTGCCATGGCACTTTTACTCTGCAAAGGTGTACTCCCTGCATTACTCCTCTGCCCCTGACATTAAAACAAATCCCTGCCTGGAGCTGTGAGTATGTACATGCACATCCAAGCGTTATGAAACTTAGCACTGGCATGATTGGCAGCAACTCTTCACCCTGTTATTAGCACATAAGCTCTACTGATATTAAAGACACTTTTGTGCAGGTGTCCATGTGTATGAGAACAGGGCAGTATCCAGTGCGGGCAGTCTGCCAGTGCCAGTCACTTGGTGTTAGTAGAAAGGATTGTGGGCACAACAGGAAACTACCCCTTGATAGTGCAACCCAGAAACTGGCTTGCACTAGTGCTTCTGGAAAGGGACAAGCAGGAAACACCACTGACTTTGTTTGTTCTGGAGCAATTACTTTGGGCTAGTGTTATTGTCTTCCTCTCACACTAGCAGACATTCCCCCCAGGGCAGTCCATAGTTTTACTATAGATAGATAGATAGATAGATAGATAGATAGATAGATAGATAGATAGATTGCTGGTCATTTATTTATTGGTACCAGGGCTCATGAGATCAATTTACCCAGAACTGATAAATGAATTCTTGTCCCCAAAGGGCTCAAAGTCTTAGGAAGGTTGAGGGCTTCCACAAAGAAGCGAGAAAAAAATAATCATAGTTATTATATGTACTTAAAACAAGATCTTAATTTATGAAGACTTAAGGTTTATTGAAATCTTTAATAACTTCTGTGTAGTAACTTACGTCACTCATAACCGAAATCACCAGGTTTCATAATATGTGAATCAATCCTTAGCAGGAACATAGTCTGACAGATGTGGGTTATAGTCAGTCAGTCCCCAGTCAGAAGCCTTGGAAGCAGTTGATGGGGTCCTCAGTTTCACAGGGCTTATAACCTTCATTTAAAAAAGAACAACTAAAAACCCTGGAGGATTTAAAGTCTAAGAAACACATTCAGTGTTATGCCAAAGATGAGTGAATGCTGAAAAGAAGTTTTAAAAAAGGTTATACATTAACTCACAAAAATGTTAAGTAAACCATGAGTGATGTTCATTATAGATCTCCTTAAGCTAATGTCTTACTGCTGCTTTTTCTTTAGTCTCAGGCCATCCATCTGTCAAACAGTATATCATTGAAAAAGCAGCTTCATCCGTAGAATTTATACAGTTACTGTATAAGCTATTAGTGGTAAGAACTATGTTCAATTACCCATGTCTGTCACATTGTGCTGTTTGTTTTGTTTTCATTTGCCATGGAGGCGGGTGGCTTGACTGAGCCGCAGCAAACAGACAAGACTAATTCACAAGCAGATCACTTTTCTTCCAGGGTAAAGGCACCGGAAGTAGCAACTTGCCAGGAAGAAGTGCCAGGCCTGGTCAGTGTCTGGATGGGAAGGTGCCTGAAAACATCATACATGCCATCTTGAATTCTGCAATAAGTGGCATGAAAAGGTACTGCGAGGGGAAATAAGAGGGAGGGATGTGTTAGATCCATAAACTTTATGGATCCTAAATGCTGCAATGGTATGCCCTTATCTATTGTTACATTTATATCCCATGTTTGCTCCAAGGAGCTTGTCAGGACAAAATGAGAGAAAACCATGCTGTAATATGACTGCTAAAAGCCTGACACGGTAAGAACAGTTTTAGACTTAAGGTGAGTTTCCTGATTTGATCAGGAATCATGTTGCAAGGCTTGCTCCATGTACACCTTAGATATGCTAATGAGCCTGCCCTGATATGCTTAGATATGCTAACGAGCCTGTTTTTTGTGTTATGTGTCTTAATCATATTCAACCCTATTGTTTCACCCTATTGTGCCTATAGCCTACATTATCTCCTCCATGCTGTATTTGTAACTGATAGGTTAGAAAAACATCTTGTACAGACTCCATCTTGGTAGTCCCTTCCCCGGCTTCCTACATGCTGCATGTATTTCCTGTATGCCTGAATAAACAGTCAACATTCTTTTGATTGTATACCGCCAGCAGACTCTCTCTGGTTTTTTCTCATCAATCTGTTTTTAATTGTCAAGCCTGAGGCAGCACAGAGGATCCTCTTCCTCCAACTCCAACTACTCCATATTTTATCTTTACAACAATCCTGAAAAGTAGATGAGGCTAAAAGTTAATGGTTGGTCCAAAGTCACCCAATGAGCTTCATGGCCTAATAGGAACAAGAACCCGGCCTTCTCAGTTCCAGTTCAAACGTAACTGCTATGGCAGCCAGGAGCATGTTTCAGTGAGCTCATTGGAGTTTCGTTCAAAGTAAGCAATTGAGCTACATGAATCTGTGTGAGGTACCAAATGGTGCTCAGGGATACAATCCAGATTTTACATCAGAAGGAGTTTTTCCCATTTTCAAGGGCATGTGTCCAGATAGTCACTACCTGTATCTCAATTGTACACTGCAGGTTTGTGTTCCCAGTATGTCCCTCACCTTCACCTCTCATTAGTAGACCATTGTCCACAACACTCAACTGCAGCAACAGTTGGGGAATATCTAACCTCAAAGCATAAAAATATCAAAATTGGAAGGAAATGGTCACTGTTTTTTCAAGCAACTATAACCGCGATTAGAACACAGATCATGAAGTGGGCCAAAATAAAGTAAAGTAGACCAACTGTTGGCCTGTCTGAATTTTTAAATGAATCTACAACATGGAAACCTAGAAAGGCCTCTGTTCAAGCTCAACAACTGTTATTTCCATTACATAACAGAACGTCTTGGAGTTGTATGTATCTTGGCTTGTATGTTACGTCAGGTTCATTCTGTCATCCTAATGACACATTTTCAAAGGGAAAGAAAAGTCAATACAGTGGGACCAGTGTTCAGTCCACTTTTTCTAAACCTGTTTCTGCCCAGTTCTCAAACATTGGGTGTATTATTCCTTGGCTTTCATTAACTTAATTTGGCACTGCTTTTATCCAGGCAATCCATTCCATGAATATTTCATAACTTTTCTTCCTATAACTCCCAGATCACTGTGTTTTGGAATGTCAAGTGTTTGATTGTCTATGGTGCAAAAAACTTTCCAAGTATTCCAAGTAACAATTAAATCCTAATTTAGCCTGCTGCTGAAAATGGGAAGCATATAAATGGGTGCAGTTTTGCACACACACCTCCACACAAACACACGCACTGGCCTTCTCATCTCAGCTTTGTTCTTACTGGGATGCAGGAAGACAAGGCAACAGTAAAGGAGAAGAATTCTAATTCAAAACACAAGATCTGTGGCCACAAAAAGTACATTTGTCCAGAAGGCAAATACAAATCTGCTTTTAATGATTTGTGTAATAGTTATATGAATAAGAATGGCTACAATGCAAGCTGTTTTCTTTTGCCAAAAGGATGATTCTAAAATGGGCAATCTGCCTCCATGGCAGCCATTTTGTGAGGGTGCCTGCAATACATGCTTAAAATTCTAAATGTGCCCACTAACTCCAAAAGTTTAGGAACCCTGGCTCTTTTTCATTCATGAAATCATTCATTTCTCTATCACCCAATAGTTGAAGCTCTCTGAGAAGTTCACAATCATTAAAAGCATTGAACAAAAGGCAATCGAGCACAGTATAAAAATGTAAATGTTTAAAAGCACAGCAAAAAAGGATAAACAAATAAAACCTAGCAGCAATGCAAGGATTTTAAAAATAATGCCAGATTTACATCAGAAATCAAAAAAGTAGGATGTCTGGGAAAATAGGAAAGTGTACACTGACACCAAAAAAGCTCCATATGAACCTCTCTGGGAAGGTTACTCCAGAACTGTGGTGCCACAGCAGAAAAGATCCACTTCTTAGTGACCACCTACTCCACTTCCTTTGGCAAAGCCTCTCAGAGAAGGACTGCTCAAGCTTACCTTAGGGTCTGGGCAGCTGTATATGGGACCAGGCAGTCCTTCAAGAAACTTGGCCACCTGTTCAGGACTTTGAACGCTAACAACAGTCCTTTGAACTGAGCCCTGAAATAGACTGACAGCCAGATGGAAAAGTACTGGCATAATATGATCATGTTGGCCAGTCCTTGCTAACAATTTTGGGCCAACTAAAGTTTCTGGATCTTTTTCAAAGGTGTAAATCATTAAATGAATTCAGGTGAGAAATCATCAGAGCATAGGTAACTGTAACAAGACTATCTCTGTCCAGATAAGGATGTCCTTGGTATGTCAGTCTAAGCTGATAGAAGGTTCTCAGTGCCAATGCTAGATCCCAGAGCACCCAAACTTTGAACCTGATCCCTCAGGTGGAGTGCCACCTTCTCCAGAACAGGTTGGATATCACTTAGCTGGGCAGAAGGAACACCCATTAACAGTACTTCCATCTTGTCTGGACAGAGTCTCAGTTTACTAGACCTCATCCAAACCATGACCACACCCAGGCACAGGTTCAGAGAATGTCTACTGCACCACCCAGGTTTGATGAAAAGGAGAGTTAGGTGGTTCAGGGTCTTTCTTAGGGTGGTTCAGGGTAGATTGTTCATGGCCAGTAGCAAACAACTACTCAGCTCTTTACTTCTGGGCATGCACATTTAAGTGCATGTTCAATATGTTGGAGAGGAATGGAACAGGGAATTGAAATACTCTCAGTGGAAAGCTGTCCTTGCTTGCATATGAACTATTTCTTAAGATTTAAAGCGGCAGCGACGGCGGCGGCGTTTTGTATATATTGAACACCACAGGAATGTTTAAAGAAGATGGCTAATTCTGCTAGATTGGAGTGGCCCAGCATGGCTTTTCTTGTGTTCTCGAGAGGGATCCTTTGTATTTCACCTTTATTCTACTTCCAGTTTGCAGCAGTCCTGTAAGTGTTCCATACAAATCATTTCAGGGAGAAAATCGCTCAGATTCGTCACGAGCTGGATTCCACTATTGATTCAGAGGTTTTTGGGGAGACGCCAATGCTACCGTCTGGTCCAGAATTATTGGATGAATTTCAGTTGTTGCGGCCCGATGATGTGGACAAGGTGCTTGGACAAGTACGTCCCACCACTTGCCTATTGGACCCTTGCCCGTCTTGGTTAATAAAGAATTCCAAGCACGGGACTGGGATCTGGATCTTGGAAGTGGTTAACGCTTCTCTGAGGGAGGGTCGGGTGCCTGCCCCTTTAAAGGAGGCGGTAGTCCGACCGGTCCTGAAGAAGGCGTCACTGGATCCAGAGATGGCCACTAACTATAGACCTGTGGCCAACATCCCGTTTCTGGGCAAGATGTTAGAGCGAGTGGTGGCGGGACAACTCCAAGCACTCTTGGATGAAACTGATTATCTGGACCCATTTCAGTCCGGCTTCAGACCCGGGTACGGTACTGAATCTGCCTTGGTCGCCCTGTACGATGACCTGTGCAGGGAGAAGGACAGGGGGAGTGTGTCCCTGTTGGTTCTCCTGGACCTCTCAGCGGCTTTCGATACCATCGACCATGGTATCCTTCTGGATAGGCTTGCGGGATTGGGGGTCGGAGGCACTGCTTTGCAGTGGTTCCGCTCCTATCTCAACGGCCGGTTCCAGAAGGTGGTGCTGGGGGACTATGGCTCTGCACCATGGCAGTTATGCCATGGAGTACCGCAGGGGTCCATTTTGTCCCCTTTGCTGTTTAACATCTACATGAAACCGCTGGGAGAGGTCATCAGGAGGTGTGGGCTGCGGAATCATCAGTACGCTGATGATACCCAGCTCTACCTCTCATTTTCCACCAATCCAGGTGAGGCAGTGGCTGTACTGAACCGGTGCCTGGCCGAGGTAATGGGCTGGATGAGGGCCAATAAACTGAAGCTCAATCCAGACAAGATGGAGGTCCTGTTGGTTGGCGGATTGGGCTTCGGAGAGGGTGAAGTGACCCTTGCCCTGAACGGGGTTGCACTCCCTCCTAGGGACAAGGTCCGCAGCTTGGGAGTGCTCCTCGACCCGGAGCTCTCACTGGAAGCTCAGGTAACAGCAGTGGCGAGGAGCGCTTTCCTCCAGCTTCGGCTGATTCATCAGCTGCGCCCCTACCTGGAGAACGACTGCCTGGCGACAGTGACACATGCACTGGTGACTTCCCGTCTTGACTTCTGTAACGCGCTCTACGTGGGGCTACCCTTGAAGACGGTCCGGATACTTCAGTTGGTTCAAAATAGAGCTGCCAGGCTGTTGACGGGGACTGGGCGTTATGGTCACTTGACTCCAGTTCTCCGTCAGCTTCACTGGCTTCCCATTGAAGTCCGGGCCCAATTCAAGGTGTTGGTAATGACCTATAAAGCCCTAAACGGCTTGGGTCCTGGTTACCTGAAGGAGCGCTTACGTCCATATATGCCCAGCCGCCCCTTGAGATCAGCGGGAGAGGCCCTTCTCCGGGAACACTCCGGGAAGGAAATTAGGAGGGTGGCTACTCGGAGGAGGGCTTTCTCTGCGGTGGCGCCCAACTTATGGAACACGCTCCCCAGAGAGGTCCGCCTGGCGCCGTCGTTATTTGCTTTTCGGCGCCAGGCGAAAACCTTTTTATTTAAGCGGTATTTTAACTGTTAGTATTAACTGATTTTATCTGGCCAGGGCGGCTTATTTTATATTGTATTTTTTGGATTTTTAATGTTTATATTAATTTATTGTTGTAAGCCGCCCCGAGGCTTCGGCGAATGGGGCGGCATAAAAATGTTTTAATAAAATAAATAAATAAATAAATAAAATAAAGCAAGAAGATCTGGTACTCAGTGAGTTAGTAAATCCATGGCTAGGCTGCAGCCCATACTGCAGGTGAGGGCTTTGCGATGCTTGAACAGTCCATTACAAAGTAAACGATTCCTACATTCAGAAAATGAACTTTCAGGAAAAGAGAAACTGAGGCTCAAATCCTTCTCTCTAGTCTGTTAAGGCTGACCATACTTCCAGACAAAGCTTTTATTCCACAACTGCCCTACTCTGTTCACAGAATTTTACAGGGTATCCCAATTATGGTGTCTAGAACTGGTCACACTTTTGTGTGTTCCCACCATTCTTCCATCATTTTTGTTACCAGAAACACCTTTTCCAGGACAGAAAGATGGACTGTCTGCATGATGCCTTCTAACAGTCACTGCTTCTGTCCCTCTGCCTGGAAAAGCCAACACACCTTACAGGAAGATACCGAAATCTCAGGTGAGGCTGGTGACTCTGATGTCAGTGGGCATGCTCATCAGTTGCAGCTTTTCTTTTCAGCTTGATAGGAACTATCCATTGTGTCAAACTTATTTTGGGTGTGAGATTCAGCACCGTGGATAGTTCCTTTAAAGCCCATATGGGGAGCTGTAACGAACAAGGAGCCCTGACGACGCGGGACTGCAAGCAGTCTCCCCTGGCAATAATCTGCAAAGAGAGTGGTTCCACATAGCCTGTTTCTTTACAGTGTAAGCAGTGCTGTCTCAGCTCAGTTGTTGACACCTTCAGCTTCAATTAGCTTTCAGTCTTCTTGCCTTTCTTTCATTACCCTCTTCTTAGCTAGAAAACTTTTCCTCTTAAGGTCAGTCATTTAAGTTGCATCCTATGCAAGTTTAGACCAAGCCCTACCCCCCTCTCCACCAAAAAACCCCTCTCAGCATGCCCCAGCTAGATAGCTGGAGGATGGTGGGACTTGTGGAATCTTCTTCTGTTTGAACATGCATAGGATTGTGCCCTTCCTGAATTTAAGTGAAGGTTTTTTGTTGTGTTGTGTTGTTTTGTGTTGTGTTGTTTTGTTTTGTATGGTGGAGCAGTCAGCCATGTGAGTGATTGGGTCATTAGACTAACATTGAATAGTTATCTGTAGCCCAAAATTGTATAGATGAAACAGAGGCTTATACCCTCAAGTGAGAACCTGGCCAAAAGTTAGCACAAAGTTAGCATGAGCATGAACGTTAAGAGGGGAAAAAGGGGCCTGCTCAACAATCCAGTAATCTATAAGTGATTCAGCAACAGACTCAAGACAAGCTTTCCTGATCATTGGCTATGCTGATTGGGCTGCACAGGCGATGGTTGCTGAAGCCTCAAAGGTCTGGAGGGCAGCGAACTGGGAAAGATTGGCATCCTGTGATTGTACACTGATGAATACGATTGTCCATTGCCATTGCTATTGCTGGCACCAGTTCACCATTGGTCCCTTTCTGCTGGTGCTAGAACTCCACCCTAGCTTCATAATTATCATTAAAACATGTGGGCCTCTACCTGCCATGCATTAGAGTGATGTGACCTGCTCAGGCAAGACAAAATGGAGAAGGGCAGGTAGGTGGAATATGTAGAAGCAGGAAGACGAAGGCAGGAGTTGGTGTCTGACTGATGTGGCAAGACTGTTCAAAGTGTTGGCCTTAGTCGTGGTGGTGATATTTCACCAGCTGGACTCCACATAATGCAGTAATGCTTTGGGCCAGCACTGGAACTAATTGACTAAGTTCAGTGCCAGCTCCAGGTTTTTGTGGACCCATGGGCAAGACACCTTCCTTCAGTGAGTCTACAGCTTCACCACAGCTGTCACCAGCTGCTCCTCTTCATCATCATTGGTGCTACCATTTGTTTGACAGGCAAGGAGCCAGTGAGTAGTCCAGGAGAGGTGGCTGCAAATGTCGGTTGCAGTGGTGCAAGTTCCTCTTAGTGGGCCCTCACTAAGTGCCTAATGCTGCTTAGTATATTAAAGTAAGTTGAATATATTACCAACATTCAATCTGCACTTCTGCACTGTAAAGGTGAAGAGACATGAGAGCACAAGGTGAACCCTAATGGCTATATGACAGAAAGGCTGGATAACAAAAGCATATGTGATTTTCCGAGAATGTTAATTCTTGAGTAAGAAGGAGTAAGAAAACTGGGTTGAGATAGGACTGTATGGACCTTTAAGAAATCAAAGGGTATGCAAAGCCATAGTATTTTCTAAGGGTTTAAAAAAAGCAGGATGGTTCCTGTCTCAAATTTAATAAAGAATTCATTGGCAAAGAATACTGTGACATTCTCCTCCCCCCCTCCCCATTTCTTGTTGATGATGTACATACTTCCAGTTATTTTTTGCATCCATGCACGGCGATTAATTCTTCAGTTATCATTGTGTGCATGAGAGAGCAAAGAGGCTCTCATAAGGGAATAGCTAATAACTGGATTGATAATAAGTGCTCTGGTCCTTGTTCACGTAAACACACCTGTCAAGAGTTAATAACACCTGAAGTGTAATAACAATGCTAGAATGAAAGAATCACAAAAGCCCACGAAGAATCAAGTGTCTTGCATGTAAAATGCTGCAAAAACTTCAAAAATAAAGCAGCATTTCTCCTACATTCAGGGCCATTGCACGAATGACAAAGCAACACATAGGAGCTTGTTACTGAGTCAACAGAAAGCTGCAGCCAGCCCTAGTTCTTTGATAAGCGTACCTGTACAGTGCACATTTCAAAATGCCTACTTATAATCTATACACCTTTTGCATATAGTTAAAACATTTTGCTGTGTATCTAAAATAGGAACATGTGAAGGGACCCTTGAAGAAACATCCCCCCCCCCTTTTGCTTGCATGATGCCAATCACATGGCATGAATGTGATGTTGTGTCTATGAAGACACAGCTCTTTTTCCAGTCAGGAGCCCTTGTTCTTATCCTCCTGTACCAGAAGCACACCTTGGTAAGTTGCAATGCTTGCCCTCAACAGAGATCCTACATATATCTAAGGTTGCAATTAAAATGGCCTTGGTGCATCACATGTGCTTTTGCTTTCGAGCTGTATCCACTCAGTGGCTAATTTCTCAAGCTGGTAAGAGAATCAGGTGGAAAGGAGGAGGGGCTGTTGTATCCTGAACAGCTGTGAGGCTGATTCTATCCTTACAGGAATCCTAGATGTAATAATAGAAACATAGAAACAGAGCGAGTCAGAAGGGGCCTCCCAGGCCATCTAGTCTGACCCCTGGCTCCAGCTGGCTCTGCTCACGACATGCCCACCATGTGCATATACAGCCTATCTTTGAACACCCACACTGATGGGGCCTCAACAACCTCTTGTGGAAGCCCATCCACACCCTCGGGGTCCTAACTGTCAGGAAGTGCTTCCTGGCATCTAAATGGAACCTGGGTTCCCTGAGCTTTGCTCCATTGGAGCGCATCCTGCCTTCCTCTGCAGGGGAGAACAGGTCTCTCCCCACCTCCGTGTGACATCCCCTCACATACCTGTATGTCACCTCTTCTCCAGGCTGAAGAGACCCAGTTCCCTCAGTCTCGCCTCATCCCCCATCCCTTGCAAACCTGTCACCAACCTTGTGGCCCTACGCTGCACTGACTCTAACCTGGCTATATCCTTTCTGTAATGAGGGGCCCAAAACTGAGCACAATACTCCAGTTGTGGGTGCACCAGAATCATATAGAGTGGTAGTAATACCTCTCTTGATCTAGAAGCCACACTTTTGGCTATGCAAGCAAGGGTGGCGTTCGCCCTCTTGACCACTGCATCACACAGCTGACTCATGTTTAGCCTGCAGTCAACCAGCACCCCGAGGTCCCTTTCATAAGTGCTGCTCTCCAGCCACTTGTCCCTAACCTGTACTTATAGCACCTATTCCTATGCCCCAAGTGCAAGATCTTGCACTTATCCACATTGAACGCCATCATGTTGTCTCCTGCCCACTTCCATTAGTCTGTCCAGATCCTTTTGGATCTGGAGTACCTGCTCCTCAGTTGTGGCCACTGCTCCAGTTTTAGTATCGTCTGCGAATTTGATCAGCAGACTGTTCACCCCTTCTTCCATGTCATTTATGAAAAGATCAAACAGGATCAGTGCCAGGACAGAGCCCTGGGGGACCCCGCTTGTCACTGGCGGCCAACCTGACGATTCCCCACTAATGGTTACCCTCGGCTTTCGGTCAGTCAGCCATGCCCTAATCCACCAGACAGTGCTTTGGTGTATCCCAAAACTCCTCAGTTTCTCCACCAAGATATCATGGGGCACTTTGTCAAAGACCTTGCTGAAATCCAGGTAAACCACATCCACTTCATCCCCTCCATCTAGCCATCTTGAAACCTTATCGTAGAATTCCACAAGGTTTGTCTGGCAGGACCTGTTTTTGCGGAAGCCGGGTTGTGTGGCTGCCAGCCTCCTTTCCCTATCTAGCATCGCTAGATCTCTCTCTATTATGAGCCTTTCCATTGTTTTCCCTACAATGGACGTAAGGCTAACAGGTCTGTAATTCCCCATGTCCTTTCTACTACCCTTTTTGAAAATTGGGACCACTGATGCCACCTTCCAGTCCTCTGGAACTTCACCCGTTCTCCACGAGGCCTCCATTTTTGAGGCCTCGTGGAGAACGGGTGAAGTTCCAGAGG